>NC_133311.1:19496062-19605945 GCF_012295235.1 Primulina huaijiensis | reverse complement strand
TAATTCAACAATGAGTGAGAAACTGTGTTTTTTAAAAAATTAGATGACATGAATAAGTAATCTTAATGCATTTTCAATGAAAATACCAACAATTATTGAATTTATTGTGATAGCTCGAAGATCAAGTATTTTCTTACACATTTGGAGTATTCAAAGAGTAAAATCATGCATTTGGAACTCCAAAATAGGTATTTTCTTGGTCAAAATAAATATTTAATCTTATTTCATGATGGGTGATGATCTAAGTTTTTTTTAAAAAAATAAAATGACATGAATAAGTCATCCTAATGTATTTTTCATGAAAAGACCAACAATGAATGAATTTATGGTGAATGCTCGAAAATATAGTATTTTCTTATATATTTGGATTATTCAAAGAGCGAAATCAAGTATCTGAAACCCCATAATAGGTACTTTGTATGTCAAAATAAGTATTTACTTTTATTCCACGATAATTGAGAAACAATATTTTGTTAAAATTATATTTTAAATGGAGAAAAATGATATAATTTTGTGGATAAAATAATATATTTATTTGAATAATAAAGGGTAAAAATGTAAAGTTTGTTTTGTGGGTAGTTAAAACTAAATGTATAGATTTGTCAGGTACTGATTTCTAAAAAATCATGGATAGGTACTGAATTTTAATTGAAACATTCACATATGTATTTTTTTGAAATTTACCGATTTTTCTTTCTTAAAGAATATAATTGCCTTTATAAGAATTTAAGTCACTTTATTAACACTAGTTATATCGATTGATAATCCTACAATTACTTATTTTAAACTAACTAAAAAAACAAAAACTAATTATAAGGGCAGTTGATAAGACTAATTATAAGGATTTCGTATCGAAAAATATATTTTTTTATTTAAGTTTTTTTTAAAAAAATTAAAAAGTTCAGAAAGCCATGAAATTTCAAGAACTGGGCATCGAATTTGGAGGGCTATATACAAATCAGCGGTGTTTTTTCACGGCGGATCTATAAGCCGAAACTGAACCCCAAAATTTAGCCACCCTCCTCTGCCGCCTCCAAACTCCGACTCCTCCACGCCACGCCACCCCACCCCACCGTGCGCATCACCACACTCCACAATATCACAGCACAACCACTCCACACCGCGCACAGCACGGCACTCTCCTCCGGTCACCGCCTCCTTCTTTTGGCTCCATGGCAAGTGGACAACCCACTTTAATAAGTGTCCGCATTCTTCATTTCTCCACCGGTACCAAACCCAAACTTCTCATGCTTAGTTACAACTTAGCTTTCACCACCAACGAACCTAATCATTTCAACCATTTATTCTTTTCACTATTTTGGCCTCATATTGCACACAATTAATTACTAATTCGATTTCTTAATCTTTGACACACATCTCATGGATCCATCATATCTCGTCTTCTGCCATCCATTGTTCCATGTATATGTATATGGATTACATGACCCATCATATCATCTTTCTTTTCACCGGCCCCAATAAGCAACAAATTATTAAAAAAAAGGAAAAAATTGAAAGAAAAGGAAAAGGAAAAAGAGGCCATGAGTTTGGTATGTTGGTTAATTGGCTCACATTGACATGTTTTAATATCTGAGATACCACTTATGTTTTCTTTTCAATATAATGATGAATATGTTGTCGTTATTTTTCGATGTACACTGGGTGAATCTCCGAGTTAATGTTATAGCATGTAAATCACGTTAATCAGATAAAAATAATCAAACTTATGATGTTCATTGGGAGTTGCACAACTTATGTTTCTTATTTCACTGAAAAATAGCTTAAGCGCATTATATAATACTGAATTTATGTAATATTCACAAATGTGTAATGTATTGGCAAGGATTAAGCGTTTGCATGCCTTTTTTTTTGGGGCGTTAAATTGATCAATTTATTTGTTGTTAATTAATTATATTTTAATTACAGAAATAAATACGATGTTTGACTTTCAAACTGGAATAGGAGGCAAATATACGAAGCAAAGAATTTGGTAAAGATGACATAAAGAAAGAAGGCTTTTTGTAATAATAATATGAAAAGATCATTACTCCACATGCACTATCCAGAAGCTAGAGAAACGAAAAGACAAATAAAGCAATAAAACACGTGAAACAACAGTATGGAACATCGGCCTCGCACCCAAATTAAATAAATTCATTAAAGCAAACATATATAACTATTTAATAAAATACAGTACTGAACATCTTCTTCTTCTTCTTTTTTTTACTCCAAAGGTTAAGAATTAAATAATATGATTAGTACATTCATCAATTTTGATATATAAGATTATTGTCATCAAAAATGTATTTGTAATAAATTTAGAATTTAAAATTTTGGCCAGAAAGTGTAATGTTTTGAAAATTATGTACAGTAAAACTAGAACGATCAAATATTTATACTCGCACTATTCGAGCTACCGGCATATACTCCCTCGTAGTAATTTTTGTATACATTTTTTCCACCACAAGAAATATGACGTGGACTCAAATAAAAGGATCTCATAACTTATAATTATCAAATTTTATAATTCAATTGTATTTGATGTGAGTGAAGTCCAAACGTATTTCAGATGTATAAATGTGAACATGCTGTTGAGAGATGTCTAAGTTCATGGAATAAATTATGATTAAAAATTCGATTTTTCTTACTAATATTTTTTCGAGCGGATCTGTTAGATAAAGTTTGCCTATTACAATTTACCTAATTACCATAGTTTGGATTTTACTGCGTTAGTTTGAAAGGTTATTCAATACAACCAAATAATAAAAGCGGTAAGTTCCATCGTAAAAAGAAATTAAAAGAAAACATATACCACAGCTGGGGCAAAATAGTAGCAAGATTTATTTGAGAGACAATATGTAGTTGATCTTACCTTAGCAAAATCTTTAGAAACATTTGAAAAGGAATAAATAAATTTTCAAAAACAAAGCATATAAATAGTTTTGTCGTCGTACATTAATGATTATACCCACCAAATATTTTGCCATATTACTCGTGGGGAATGAAATTAAACAAAAGCATAAGGTAAAAAAAATGTATTCCCCTACGTACATATATAGTATATTATTATATTATATTTAAAAAAAATAAAGAAAGATTTGAAATAATATTGTGCTAATAATGTGTAGTTGGTGAGGGGTCAATGTTAAATAAGCTTTTTATGTTTTGACAAACCTCCGCCTGCCGACAACCATTTTGTCTCTCCACTAAAATAGGCAATTACAATATGACATAAAGCCAAATTGAAAGGTATCATAATACTCTCTTACTTCAAAAAGTTTCTTCTTTTTCATTCATTTATGTTGTGTGGTGAAATCTGCTCTCCAGGTCGGTTGATTCATTATTTTTAAGGTCATTCCTTGCACGTATTGTATTATTGTAAGATAAATTTGCAAACTAATATGGCGAAATCTATTGTACATCATCAATCAAGAGAAAATAAGAGGGAATTATATAAAAATAAATTTTCTATAGGAGTATATATGCTTTGATTGTTACTACACACACTAAAATTTATCGTTAAATCGCGATTTCAAATAACGAAATTATAAAAAATAATCGAACTTATCGATTCATGAATCAACACAACTACTTGTTAATTGTAAGTTATCCTAAGAAACCAAAAAGATTCATAATTTTTCACTTAGCTTTATATGAAAACCGTAATAATTAAAAATGTAATATCTATAAGGGGGATCCAAGATGATGAATTATAATGAGTCTACCATGTATGAAAGACGTTTTACTTGAACCCAAATGATGATCACTCAATTTCTAATGATTCCATCCATTTTGTGCATGTCACTGATCGTATATTACCATGCATGGCTTGAAGTTGTAATATATATTTACCCAAACAAATGATATATATTTCGATTAAAGAATCATTAAAGTACGTAATAGTAACTATTTTCATACTCGACATGACGGAGGAGAACCATATATTTCCATTTTATTACAAGAAAGATGATATTTTTTTTATATCCTAATCCAGGGATAGGAAAGATTCGAACTTGAGTCAATACATGAGGAATTACGGTGAGACCATTGAGCCAAGCTCTCGGTCTCCAACAACGATGATATTTTTCCAACACTAGAAATTTTCAAGAATAAATCAAAAAAAGTTGTAATACAAAAATAGGATCTACATATCACCCGGGGGAGTCCAAAAAATAGAACGAGTTCATGATTGTTATCAAATCGATCTCCATCGTCCATTTTTTTCATCCTGTCCAGCGTGCCCATGATCAAACGGGTCCTCTCGCAACCTTTACAGAGAAATGATAATCCTCTGACCTTGCACGAGCAATACGATCGCCAACTTTTGAATGTTTAAAGGAGAAGCGACCCGATGAATTATAATATGATTTGAATTTGAGGGCCATATTTAACTACCGAAATTTGGAAAAAGACTTCCACTTCGTTCGTCGTGGGGCTAGACTTTTCAAGAACATGTGGTCTGGGGGTAGGGATGAGACAGCACCATTTTGAATTGCTGCTCCAGCTCTACACGTAGGTTGTCTGAGTTCCGAGGTTGTTGATTAAGGTAACAAAGCTCCGTTCCTTGGTCCGCCTTTCGAAATATCCAAACAACCTCATCGATGTTTTCTTGATCCATTACCGTCTCCTGATTTGATGGACTCCGATCTTCTCATGGAGGTCTTGCCATTTTAACAATGCCCGTGTCATAGGCTTCTGCCATCAAAGAATAAAAACTTATGTTATGGCTCATTCATTTTGCATTTAGAATTGGATGCCAGTCGATGGTGAGAGCCAAGATTAACTAAGAATCATAAATCATCCGCAACAAGTACTCGATCAACCTACCAAGGTCATGGATTTGTTCACTTTTTCAAGAATCTATACTACAGTCTGTTAAATAAGGGATTCGATGAAAAAATATTTCATTTTAAGTTCTTGACACATATTAAATGGTTAATAGCCAACTTTTTGAGGGCAAGGTTAAAAAATAAATCGGCAGTCCCGGCATTGGCAAGTATCTAAAGCACCGTTCTTGTGAATTAGTAGGTATAATCTTAAATCAAAATTACCTAGTGCTGTTAAAAGAACGAGTCGAACCACCAAAAAACAAGTAAATTAGTAAATATTAAATGTAATGCGCCTAAAGATCGAGTATAACAGTCGGAGAAGAGCTCAAAATACTAGCGATACACATGAAACTGTGTAAAGAGACGAACGTTCATCAAATAAGAGCTGAAAATATCACGGGATAGACGTAACAATATAAAGAGATGAACGAGCATTCATCTAATTGTAACACTTGATTTCATGAACTATTAGACATTATCTAACAAACCTAAAATGATTTGGAATTAAAGAAGAAAACGAAAGTCTTTTTATCAATGAACTTTATCATTTCATCTCTAACGGAAAAATAGTGTTAAATACTCTGATTTTACATCATCAATCATAAGTTACAAACAAGCACCCGCTCTCTGATCCACAATCATTCTAAATTCCGACGTATTCCGTAGACAATAGGTGGCGAAATATAAACTGACCTACCGGTGGAAATGCGAAAGGAAGAAAACAAAGGAAATCTTACACAGAGGATGTATCAACAAAAACTTCATTGAGCACATCATCCTCACCATTTTCCAAGGTAAAAAGGCCGCCAGTTTCCTTATCATCGTCATCCGAATTTTCCAGTTTCTCCGTCTTCGAATGAGCATAAATAAAAACTAGCTTTTGAGCCCTGTCCATTCCAACTCTTGAATGGGAATTCGTACTAATCCACCTCAATAAAGGCAAGCTGCATTTAAAACCGCACGAAGTCGCGTGAAGGAAAATTAACCGAACTGCTACTTTTCCTAATGACTTGAACTCAGTTAAGTGCGTTTCCCACACAAGCCTGCTGCTTTGGGGGTTGGCAATCTTCATCTTACCAGTATTGAGATCCTTTTGTTTAAATTGCACTGCTTGAGCATAAACAGGATCGAGTCCTTCTGTTCTCCACTTCATAAGCTCCATCAGTGCAATGTGAGCTTCATCCCTCGATACAAGACGTGTTATGAGTTTATCGACATCCTTTTCTTGTTCAGTTGTCAAGAATTTAAAGGGTGGTAAATATTTTCCACTAGTGTCCCTAATCAGATAAAGTGGATCAAGAATGAAGGCAGCAGCCCAGCCAGGATGATAATTTTTTTTGAACCTTCTCTCTATTATTTTTTCGACAGGCCCTTCAAGAATGTGAAATTTAGAGCACCAATCCTTCACTTTTAATCTTAGCTCTTGCCAGAGGGAGAGGCATTGTCCAATCCGAGGCTTTTCGGTCTCGATATCTTGAGCCATGGTCTTCACTAATTTCACTAGAGAATGCACAGCTTCTAATTCATTCCAGAAATGTGGTTTCCTCATAATTTCTTCAATCTCTCTGGCAATTGGGTCCTCCATTAAAACCATCTTGTATGATTCATCCAACAACACCAACTCAAGAGCCCGAGCCGAGCTCAATATGTCCTCTACCATTGCAAATACAAGACTAAAATCTGATCTTTCATAACTTCGCGGTGGTACTCTCAACAAATTGGCTTGCCTGAATTCCTGCAGCTGATATTTGTGAAAACTACGACGAATCTGAGACTTGTTGTTAACAAAATTTGCCAGTTTCAAGCAATTTTCTGTCACATTCTTAAATAAAGGAAGCCCGTTACCAAAATCCTTAATCAGTGCATTCAAACCTTGATATTGACAGCAAAGATTCACCATCCATTGATGCTGATTCTCTAAAGTCCTCAACGCCTTAGCTTTAAACTTGTCTGAAACTACACCTACACAATGCTGTACGTTGTTCCCACAGATTTCAGTAATAGTATCCCACAAAACCTCCTCTGCATATTTCGACACCGGGTAACCACTCGTAAAAACTGCCCTCCTAAACACACTAGTTCCATTAGGAAGATTCACAGCCAAATTTACTAAATTCACCAAATTCTCCTCCCTTGAGTGACTACAACAATCCTTTGACTTCCAGCCATCAGATGCAATCTGAAAGAACATGGCATCGCGAATCTTGGCCTCAGACTCGGCCTTAGCCTCCTCGTACTTAGCATCTAATCTAGGCCCACCTAATTCTTTCCTTGAAACTGCAGGCAATCCTACGTGATTCAGAAATGCCTTGAATTTTGGATGCTCGAGGCTTGAAAATGTAACTGACCCGCAACAATCATAAACCCAATCAACAAGAAGATCAATTGCGGAATCAACCTGTTCCTTGCTTAAAGTCGGTGCACGCGATGCTTTAGGGCTCTTGAGCCGCTTCACGCTGTCTTCCAACATAGCTAAAGCTCCCAAATCCTCTTTCCCACCTGACAAAACCAACTGCTGCTGCTGATGATGACAGTACAACCCGCCGCCGGTGCCAGTTCCTGTGCCGCTGCCCCTGCCGCCGGGGCTTGCACTAGAAGAGACGATGACAGCACTGGTACTACCAATTGGAACAGTAGGTGGGTAAGCTAAATCCATTGTAAATCTTGATGGGTCAACAACAGCCAACGGTGGAACAATTATTTGGTGCGCGGACAAGGTCGTTAATACACCACCAGACTTCCCACTACCCGCTCCGCCGCCGAGACCGACGCCTCGACTACCTCCGGAAGAATTACGCTTCCTATGGTTGTACGACGGCTGGGATGACGAAGGAATATTAGGAGCATGCGGCAAGCTAGCAACAGAAACAGAAGAAGACGGAGGCGCTGAAGAAATGGGGTTCGGCGACGAAGCGAAATTCGGGCATGTGCCCCTTTTCAGGTGCTCGGAGGCGGTTCTCGACGGGTTAGAGGCGGAGAACACGGCGTCGCATAATGAACACCTGAGCTTCACGGCCTTTGGAAACCCCGTATCAGGATTATGCACAAGAATCGGCTCAAGGTGTGCCCAGTACCACGCACCTTTGCCCTTGATCGCCTTCGTCCGTACCATCAGCAGCCCGTCGTATCTCTTGTGCACCGCCTTCGCAGATAGTTCGTCAGACGAGACGAAAGAAGATTCCACTGCGGCGGAGGTGCCGGCGTTCGGTGCTGCCATGGTGAAAGATACGTTGCACAGTGGTGCAACAACTCAATGTCCTCTAATTATTCTCGACAAGTCAAAATTTTGACGTTGAAAGAATTTTACAGCTTTTGGTTGTTTAATGGTAAATGGAGTGACATGGATGCATTCCCCGGCTGAAGACTCCACGGCTACGATTCTTTGAGTGAGGTGGCGCCGCCAGGAGAGACAATGGAGTCAGGGATAGAGAGTGAGCAATGGAGTTTGTGTAGAGAAAGAGAGAGAGAGTTCCAAGAGTTTTTCGAAGAATATGAACGGAAGACGCGCTTGTCCTCTATTCATGAATAGAAGTTTAAGACATCATTGTATTTTTCAAACTTTGCATTATTAATTTATCCATTTTTCTATTTCATTCAAGTGGAAAACTTTATAAATAGAAAAAAAAAATTTAATTTAGTTATCTCCAAATAAAATATTTATATACCTTTGAACAATTAAAAACAGCAATGAATTCATTTAGCTATTAATTTTATGAACAAATATATATTGAATCATTTAAATTTCAACATCACACCTATATTAAATTCAAAAAAATTTATAATTGATTAAAATAAAAACGATATGTACAATTATCTTCAGCATTGATAAATACATATTTATAATTATAATTATAATATAAAAAAACAAGAAACAAATTATTATAATAATTGACATATTAATGACGACAGATTTGTACACAATTTTATAAAGAACACGATGGTACGTCGTTGAAAAAGCGACGAAATACAAAATTTGAGAAATGGAAGGTGAGCTGGGATTCCCCAAATAAAGTGCAAATTATAAATTAATTAATTTTTATGCAAATAATTTACTGAATATAATTTTGACCAAATTAACCCAGCAATTAGAACATGGCAATTAAAGATTAATTAGCGCAAAACACATCGTTCTTGTTTTTTTTTAAAAAAAATGGAGTTTTTTAATCATTTATTTATTACAAGTGTAATTTGTATACTACTCGTAATTAAATTATTTTTAAAAAATATATAAGGATTACACTTAGTACTGGGGACGAGTCTCGTGAGTTGGTCGACTCATATTCTAAAGGGACCCAATTTTTTTAATATATATAGTATTGAATCAAATTCATATTTAGAAATTTTTTAAGACAATTTATGAATTAGTTACTTATGTTGTCATTTTAACTAGTATCGTTAATTAAATGAAAAAAAATAATTATAGAATAGAAACAACTATAATAAATAGAAATTTAAAAATAGACAGTCTATAATCAATTACAGCAAAACATTTTTTTTGATAGAAAAAAAAAAAGAAAAGAAAAGAAAACAAAGGGAAGTGAGATTAACTCAAATAACATTGATAAATATTTAATTGGAAATTTTACGGATGTGTAACGCGAAAATAAATAATAATAATGTTAAATGATTCAATTCATCTATGAATGACAGCGATGATACAAATTTATTCAAGTTCTCCCTACGAATTAACTAAATGAATAATATGATGTTACTATTATTGAAAATTTTAACATGAGTGTGGAGATATTGATAAATATTTTAGCGACGAAAATAAATAATAAGAAAAGAAATAACTGGTAATTTTATGGACGTGTACGACGAAAGCAAAACAATAATAATGAATAAAATTTCATAGACAAATGACAATGATGATAAAAATTTCTTCAAACTATCATTATGAACTAACTGAATAAATAAGATAATATTAATATTATTGAAAATTTCTTAATTGAAAATTAACCAAATAGAGATGATGTCGTTCTGTTTTTAAAAACTCTTTTTGTTGAACTAACGGTTACTTATTAGTTTGAGGGATTCAATTTTTATTTTCGACTTAGACTCACGAAAACTCATATAATACAATGTTCGTTGTGACATTATATGTGAGTTGCATTAAGCATATATCTCTACTCACATGATGCTCATATAATAAGTATAATATGAACAACATTTTACAATTATAGACAATCATAGTTGATTTAGATCTTGCAAAGATATTTAAAATATTATAAAATAGCAAACACGATAATCATGCAAATAAAACAAAAAATATCAAACAATTTATTATTCATATTTATTCGTTATTCATCTCTAGTTTATCACGCTTTTTACTCATGTTTTGCTCGTCATATCCATAACATCTGGTAGATAATAAAACAATATCCGATTTAATCAAATCTACTAGGTTATGTAAGTTGCTTTTTTTTTTTTTGTCAAAACATCCCTCTATATGTGTGTGTATATATATATAAACATAGGTATGCCATGTAAACTTCAATTATTATTTATCATTCACTTAAACACCGTTTGATGTAAATGATATGACATGAATTGATTACACATATCTGTTTCATTTAACGCTTGATTCAAGTTTTACAAAATTTAAGAATTGTAATTCATTATATTATCTATATATGTGATTTATTACTCCTATATTGTACATTCAACGTCAACTATCTTTTGAATCAAACGATATCTATCTTTAATATTTATTTTTCATATATGTGTCATATCTAACTTGATTTTTAACCGTAAAAATCAAACAGAAAAATCATTTATGTCAAAAATACTCTTTTTTAATGCAAATATGGATTTGATCTTCCCATAGCTATGCTCATACGTAGCTAAGCTATATAAATTCTGTCGTGTATGTTTTTTATTAAACGGTCTTATGACTTTATGTCTATGCGTGTATGTTTTTTATTAAACGATCTTATGACTTTATATCTATGAGCGCATAGATATAAAGTCATAAGACCGTTTAATAAAAAACATACACGACAGAATTTATGTAGCTTAGTTACGTATTAAACAACTATTAATGAACATATATATAAAATCATAATACCGTTTAATAAAAAAAAACATACACGACAGAATTTATGTAGCTTAGCTACGTATTAAACAACTACTAATAAACAAATACCGTATTATTTTTAAAATAAACTCACTGTATTTAATGGATGGAGAGGTTTTGTTTGATACACCTTTATTTTATTTCAAGGGCTTTTTCTTTTTTTCTCCTTTTTGTTGGGGTCTGGTGGGGTCGGTAGTCCTTTTGCTGTTTGTTTTTTTTCCAACATTGAATTTCTTGGAAACTTTTTACATCTGTACGTACCTAACATTTTTTTCCTATATCAATTTTCAAATGTATAAAGCAGCAATATCGATCGATACTTAATAACAAGTCTATATCACCTTTTCAATAAGATATATTTCTTTTATTATAAATAATCAGACTTGTCAATATGTATTAGGTATCTAAAGTATAGCGTAAATTTGATTTTATACAAAATGACACGTATAGACTACAAATTATTTTATTTATTTATTTATTATTATTATTATTATTATTATTATTATAATCGTTACTCTGCTGATAATTATTTAATAAATTAACTTTCTCTTCACGTTCCATATATATATATAATTTTTATGTCCAGTCCAAAGACAAATGGGCAACCTAGGAAATACGATGGATCTCACCAGTTTCGTTAGTAATAATTTTATAGTCCTAGTACAGAGCTGTGTTGACCAAAACAAAAGAAGATAAAAGTGGCCATAAAAAACAATGCTCCACCAAATCTACTTTCCAATTAACACCAAAATCCCCTCATGGCTCCACTCTTTCACCATTTTTCCTTGAAATCGAAAAGAAATTTTCTGTAACACTCTCCATCCTCCACCGGAAAATTTATAAAATAACTTCAATCAAACTATTTAATTAAGAAAATGACATTCTCATGTATATTTCAAATTCTTATGAAGATATCATTCTCTTAATTAAATAGTTGATCGAAATTAAAAAAAATATCTCACAATCCGCTATAGCATCTCGTATTTCTTTAGATGTTCCTTGGATTATACTTTGAAAAATGTGTTAGAATTTCATTTTTCTAATATGATTCAAATTTTATATACCTACATAAACAATTGCCGGATTTTTTTTACTCGGATTTATTTACATTTAAATTGCTCATGTAAAGGTAAAATTTGTTAACGAATTTTTTTGTCTCCCTTTTTTGGTAAGGCTGCCTTTTTGAAAATATATACTTTTAACTATAAAAGTAAATACCCTCTTTTGATACATTTTTTAAATTTATGAACATTATATGTATCTTCTTAAATTTTGTCGCCCAAGTCCGAAAATCTGGCTATGTTTTATAACGTGATACACAAATTAATGATTAATCAATACATATTTTAATAGTCATATTTTGATATGGTTTAGTTTAGACTCAAGATTATGAATTTCAGAAATTTCAAATAAAATTTCCAGATTTTTTTATGGGAAAATAGGCTTAAATAGTACTTGTTCCCCAATCACATGAATTGTGGAGAATTAGTGTACAAAGTACCCTTTTGAGTGGGTAATACATGTCCGATCAGTATATATCTACATCGTTGAACATCAGCAACTTATTAATTTATGATTTAATTTTCACCAAACAGAAGAGGGATACAAAATTTTTTTTTTTTTTGAGAAAACAAAAAATATATTTGTTGGTTGGAGAAGTTTTTTTTTTCTTTTTTACTGTTATCAGTTTTTTTGCATACACAAAAACTTTTGTGAGACGATCTCACAAGTCAATTTTGTGAAACAGATATTCTATATGGATCATCTATATGTCAAATATATTAATTTTTATTGTAAATATGGACATGAGTGATCCGTCTCACGAATAAAGATCTGTGAAACTGTCTCATGAAAGATTTATTTTTTTTCATATTGCTAATTTAAATTTTCATGTAATTAGTTAAAGTAGGAAGACTATATATATAAATTGATTTCAGTGTTAAATTGACAAATCAAATCAATTAATAAATCACATCATTGTCCTATATTCATAAACATTCTAACTAGCTAGGAATGGTTACTATCGGAACAAAGCATACACCATTCATCTCATCCTGTAAAGTCCATTATTACGGACGCTATAAAAAGTAGTGTATTTTATTTTCCCGTCGATATCAAAGATTTTTCTTGTTGTTTTCTCATACTTTGTATTTGAAATATTAATTAAAGCATATTATAATTTTTTTTAAAAATTTTCCATGTTGGTGGATGGTCATGTTGATTTAATCTATTAAGTGTCATGTCTTGACTAATAAAGTAATTAATTCTTATAGTAAATTCTAGTCCACATGATCTCTTTTTTTTTTCCCCTTTAATTTTAAGTATATTTTTTTAATATATATATTTTTAAATTCTTTATAATCATGGCTGTTTGATAACTTTTTCCTAGATGCTAAAAGTTTCTTTACCTATTTTTCCCAATACCAATATCTCAGAGTTTGCTGCACTCATCATTTTAATAAGTTAATTTTCATATTTCAAATATTCAATCATGCTATTAAATACAAGATAAGATATTGCACACACTTTGTTATCATCGTGAGATGACACTCATCTATTGAATATGATAAAATCTTTCCAAATTATCCAGTAGATGAGTGTCATCACCTCATTCCTGGACTTACAATATATTAAAACTATATGTACGAGTAATAAATTGTATTTTGTAGGGGAAGTTGGTGAAAAATCCTCAATCAAAATATTTCTTTGAGTTCACTCCCTACCCATAAAATTGTGGTACTATGTCATGTGGAAATGTGGTACACTTCATGTGAAAATGTGGTACTAAAAAAGTACCCAGGGACTAAACACAAAAAAAATCGACGGCTGGGGACTGAAGACCAATTTCCCGTATTTTGTAACACTTATTTTTGAAGAAAGAATAAACAAATTAACATGCCTAAAAACAGAGACAATAGAGCCGGATTGGTAGACGCAATGATACGATATGTATGGAATTAATGGGTACAGAGAGCATATATAGATGACAATAATTCTCCCTAAGATGCTTAGAAAAAGAAACCTAAAGGCCTAAGAAATAATGACAAAGTGTTAAATAACTTTTGAAACTACCTTGACGAAATTATACAATTCAAGGATACAAATCTGTGGGTTAGATTTCTTTGGGACTTTTATACTCCATAATATAAAGTACAAAAACCCCAAGTGATATATATAAATATTTTATTTCTTGTTAAAACTTTCAACATATATCTTTACCCCAAATTTAAATCACTAAAACCCCATCTCCCAACAATAAAATTTTAACATGTATTATTTAGTATAATAAAAAGAGTACAAATAATTGTGCAGCTGCAGCATGGGAAAGCAAAGCCCTTTTCGATTATAATACATGCCCATATATTGTACTTATGTACTCAATAGTTAGTAATAACTATGGCATATGATTGAAGTTGTAAGTGTAGTGTATGGGCTTTTTCAAGTAATAATGGAAACCAGGCAATCAATACATGCACATTGTTTTGGTAATAATGGTAACATAAGGGATTCAAGAATGAATAAAATTAATAATTTTGGCATGTTGGTGACCCTCAGCGTTCATATATATCGGAGATTCATTCTTGCAAATATGATTCCATAGAGCATCAGAATCGAGCTGGAGTTCGAGTTTTAATAGTATACTGATCGAGTGTCCAATTCTTTGGGGGATATTTCGGTCAAGCTTGTTGATTTGCATCACAAATCATCTAAGTCAATTTATGAAATGTTTTATATAAAATAAAAAAAAAAAGCTCAATCGGAGCGAATAACATCGGAGTATGGTCTCGTAGAAAAATGAAAGGTTGATAAAGTAGTCAATAAATAGGAATGGAGGTGATCCTTTTGAAAGCACATAAATAGAATCGATAATTTGACCATAGTTTGAATTATTATTATTTTTTTAAATGGTATTCTCTTATAATATATTGAAGCTCGGAATGGGTTTGGGCCTTAAAACGTTTTGGCAGATTGTATTAGAGAAACAATCGTAACTTTAACTTAATTTTTTAGGAGATATTTTTTTCAGAACATTTTGATGTAATTTTTACTGCAACATTTGACATAAACCTGCTGTCACTAGTCTTCAAGACAGACAAATTTTAAGACACAATTAAATAGTATTTTAAAAACTCACCAGTTGACACAGTCGGACATACTATGGAAAAATGCATAAATAGCCATACTCGGACTAGAAAAACAAAAGTACGAATCAACCAAAGTACCTGCAGAATTAACAATGACAACAGATTGGATTCGTTTAGAAAATTTTCTTTGAACACAAATTTCCCCTCCAACTAATACAGTTAAAGTCCCAAACAGCAACATTTTAACCTTCCCACAAGACTAAAACATCTCCAATACTTCGAGATAAGCTTTCAGCCAGTTTTTGAAACCACACTTAATCGAGTTTATTTGCTTGAGCTGATTGGAACTGCAAATTTCCATTCTTCACGCTGTTTCTTTTCAGTCCTTCCCTTAACTGCAAGACCGAAAGTAAATTTTCTTTACAAAAATCTACTGAATTGTGTGTCGACTACTGTCTTGTTTGGCAAGAAGAAGGCTTAAGACGTGAAAGAAACATGATCAAGACATGCTAAGGTTATTTACCTGCTGGAGGACTTTCTTTTGATAACGGTATCCCTGTGATTTTTTTTAAAACAAAAAACAGACCTTCATTAATGACTACATTTAAAAGCCAAAATAATCTTGTAACAACAATGACAAATTATTCAAATAATCACCTTGTCAGTGCCATAAATGTAATCACAATACGTAAACACTGATGCAAAATTACTCTGGCTTTGCCCGCCGACATAATGATGGTAATCATGGTAATCCGCACCACCATAAAAAGGAATATATTTTGTTGGAGTCCAAGGGAAGTCGTACCTGAATTATTGTCAAAAACATATTAATCAGAATGGAATCTATATCACTTCTTGTCAACAATTTGACATGATTAAAATGTATTCAGGGACAAAGCAGGCAGAGGAAACATATTGCTTATCCGTGAGCAAATGCAACAAATATCGAAATTAATGTCATCTCGAAATTAATGTCGTCTCAGATACATGGATGGTTCTTTTCTTCATTGAACCACAAGCTTTGCTCCTCAAAGAAGTATTTTATTTACAAATGTAAAATTTGCAACAAGCAGTCATTACGAAGAATAAACTATCAAACATTATATAAACTGAACTGTGTTCTACAAGAGTTTTTAAACTTCAAACATTTTGGATTCTGTGCACAACATTAATGGGGTTGAATAATGGTTTGACAGCTTAAATATGTGAAGTTCGAAGTTTTCAGGATATAAAATCAAAATCAGATGGTAGAAAACTTTTAAGCACAGACAATTGCAAACTAAGTCATCCATGTTTTACACGATATCAGGACAAAATAAAAAAGACCTAAGAAAAGAGAACCTAACACGGACCTGGAGAGGTATGACGATACGCAGGACACACAATTTAAAAACAAATTTAATGGACTCAGATAATCAAAACGCATTTTCCTGCTGTTTCGGTATCTTGATATTGCTGTTGATGTCGATATTAGTTCATGCATGTGGAAAACAGGTTTGAAAATTGTAGCTAGATTTCTGTACATTTTAGCTAGTGGATGATTGTAAATTCCTCGTTGATTATATTTTGGCCCAAGTAATTCTTTCATTCTCGTATTAATCTTCATTAATAAGTATAAATAGTTGTCACAGTACACTCTAACTCAATTATAATATCAAACAAAATCGAAATGATCCTTTAACTGCTTCCAACAAACATTCTATGATAAGCACATTCCAAAATACCAACATCAGCTTATGAAGTAAACTAAGCTGAAGTAAACTGAACCAACCTCACTTTTTTGCTAGTCTTACATCAGTTTCAACTTTTTATTATTTCAAGAATGTCTTCTGTCCATTTCATCTACAGTTCCATTTCCACCTTCTCCAACAGAGTTGATTGATTTATGGCTTTAATTGGTGCACTTTCAAAGCTAACATCATGACACTATAGCTCAAATAAAAAAATAATGATTGCATGAATTTGAAAGTGTTATGCCTCTTTTCCGAATTCCTGATTTTAAATCATTAAAAATAGACCCTACTTGCATTGCCTTATTTATCATTATCTGCCCATGAATACTTAATTTCAATTTACATAAGGTAAAGGTTGACATGCTATGATCCACTTACATATCCAAACAACAATCACTGATCTAAGATATCCACCCATAAAAATTACCATTTGATGAAAAATTTTAAGGAATAACATGATATGAATTTTTTGGATATAAATGAGCACTGTAAGTCCAACCCGTACATCAACTTCTCACATGATTTGATAGAAAATTGGTAATCAGTGGATACATTGTATGCCGCCTGTCTATCGAAAAACTCGCACAATCTATTGACTCAAGTTGATGCACAAAATAGAGATGTCTTGCTACCGTAATGCCTGTTGTCTTAACAAATAAAAAAAATTCCAATAAAAATGGAATACAGGGAAATTATGAACCAAGTTGGAGTAGAGGCCAATCAAACTACCCAGTGATATAGCTGCGGATTTGCCAAAACATGTGTCTTGGTTTTGAGTCAGGGCAAATATGTGCGGGTGTTCTTTGACAAAAAGTTGGAGCAGTTAAGCCTAAAAATTATCAAATGATTCTGTTGGCAAATCAACTACCCAATTAAGAAAAACGGGAAGAGCAGAGCACCAGACAAGAAAAGGAATACCAAACATTAAGCGCAGAGAGAGAGGAAAAACCCTTTTAATCCTTTTCTTCGCTCACAAAGTTAATCCACTATTATTGACCTTATCCGCCCATCCCACAAGCCCGTTCACTTTCCAGTGGATAAATTCAAATCCAGAACAGTAAACAAATCTAAAGAGTGCATAAAAAACACTGTTTAGACATCATTTCGTCAAATTAATCAAAGAAAGTAGATAAAAACAACGCTTAATCAAGCAAAGGCCCAAAGGTTTCACGCTAAAGCATGAGCATCAAGCATGCAAAGTGCCTTACCCACTGTGAGTCTCAATGGCCTCTATCTGCCTCAAAGCAATCCATAACCAGAAGGTAATAATATGACCTGGGACCATGGCAGGTCCTAGAAAAGAGGGAATCCCGAGGATCAAAATCTCAGCCCAATGAGCATACGGCGCCGCAAACCCAATGGGAGCAGTGTACTCATGATGCACCTTGTGAATCTTATCATACCCCCATTTGGAATGCAGAAGTCTATGGACCCAATAGTTTGCGTAGTCCTCGACGATAAAATATACCACCAATTGTAGTGCAATTTCCGACAAAGAAGGCAATGGCAAGCTTGTTCTTATCCCAATCATCTGCATTCAATAGAAGAAGATAACTAAGAATCAAAATAAATTTCTTGACCCAAGAACTGCTATGCTTACATTCTTGGGATGCAAAAATATTGCAACTTTAATCAAAACATACAAAAATAATAACAAAGCCAGCATCAAACCATACATTAAACAAAACCCATAATTTTAAATAATCACATCCACGAATTTTTAATGATTTGGCATTTCACTAAATAAACAATCCCTTATCCCAACAAGAAATTGACAAGGCAGTGGAAGAATGGTTTGCATTTCTTAAATTATATGTTAAAAAAGACATACCTTAATGGTAGGATATGAAACGAGTTGAAGAGGACCCACAACAATGAAGAACATACGCATGACGGATTTGTAGCAGTTTAGGGAATCGGGGAGAGAAATCTTAACTTTGGGCTGGATTTTGAAAGGCTCGATGGTGTTCTTGAAGAAATACTCGAGAAATAGGTAGTAAAAGGGGAAGATTGAGAAAATGACGAAGAGAAAGATGATGTTGTGGCAGTACAGGTAGTAGTCGGATTTGGAGGCGGTGTAGCTAAGCCATAGGGACTCTGCCGCCGTGAGCGATCTCCCCAGAGTGGTTTCCGCCTCTACCACGGTGGTGTACGGCAGCATTGAGTAGTAGTAGTGACTAGAACACAGATTTGGGATGAGGGGTTTTGTGCAATTTCTGTGGGTGAAAGCTACTCTGTGTGCTGAGTTGTTTGGTTCTGCCAAATTTAGTTTGTTAAAATATGCGGGAAGGAAGAGGTTTGGAATATTCAAAGAGAAAACGTTTAGGGGGCTAAATGTAAATTCCTAAATATTGAGATTGAAGAAATTTGGAACGTTTGAAAATGAAAGGCATACAATTCTCGGCAGCCTCTTGGCACTTGGTGGCGGAAGATTTGGAAACTCAGATTGCCACCGAAAGTTCGTATATTTTTGTGTAAAGCTTCAAAAGACATTATTCCGACTGAGGTTAATTTGCTTTCTCATCATATTCCAACTCTTGGGACATGCTCGCTGTGCAATTTTCATTATCCATCTACTAGTCATTGCCTTCTTTTCTGTTTAGTTATTAAGGATGTTTGGAAAAATACTCCTTTTCGGTATTGTCTGAAAAAACATCGTGATGATTCCTTTTTTGATTGTGCTTTATATGTGTCAAAGAGTTTTAACAAGGAGGAATTCAAATTGTTTGGGGTCCTTTGTTGGGCGATTTGGCGTGAAACTTGTATTCGAAAGCATGATGCCAAGGGTAAGAGCATGAAATTTAGAGTGGGTTGGGTTTATACATTTCTCGATTCAGTTCGCTACTCTAGATTAAAGTGTGCTATCCCAGTATGTACCTCACAAATCTCAGCAGATCATTTATGGAAACCGCCTAGCCCTAACTTATTTCGGCTAGATGTTGATGCGGGGTTCGATACCAGGCGTAATAAATTTAGTGTTGGAGCAATAATCAGAGATTCACAGGGAGTAACTGGAGGTGCCCATGCTCTTATCATCTGTAATCCCGGTAGTGTTATTGCAGCTGAAATCCTGACTATTCGTTGTGGTATGGATCTTTGTCTACAGGTGGGCGTTGCTTCTGTTTGTATTTATTCTGATTCTAAGGAGACGGTTCGTGTAATTATCAACCCAGATATGGACGCTGGTTTTGTTGGTGTATTGGCTCTTGAAGTTCATTATATGTTCCTAGTGAATCATTTTGTGTCAATCAAGCATATGCATCGTTCGGCCAACACCGTGGCACACTTTCTTGCTCATAGAGCATTCAATAGCTCTTCTAATTTACTTTGGCTAGATGAAAATATTCCATCTTGACTTTCTTGTATTGTAACTCGGGATTTTCTGACTTGATGTTATGAATGTTTAAACTTTAAAAAAAAAAAATCAAAGGCATACAATTTTAATAATGAAAAATATTTATTTGTATAAACGTTCATTAAATATTTGCTAGACACTGTTTGGTACTAAAAAATCATAGACAACGATTTATATAAAGATATACTCCACTAAAGTCTCAACCAATTTAAAACACACAAAACAAGTGTCCGCCAGACACAGAAAAAATATAAAACCACCCAACCAAGTATTAGAGTCGTCAAAGCTTGATAACAATATAAACAACGACACAATAATCTCAAAACATAATACAAACTAGCGATTTTATGCATGTGATGCGTGCTCATGTATAATAATTTTTTTAAACTAAATAACACAGTTGTTCTTGTTTTAAAATTATATTGATATAAATAGAAAATCATAGGAGAAAATAAAGTCTGGAAATGAAATTAATATGCAGAAGTGAATGAAAGTTAAAGCCAATTTTTGAAATTGAAAAATGCACAGATGTGAAGATTTTTATTTAATGAAAAACATTACTTTTTTATGTTTAAACTTGAAGGGAACCTATGAGAAACGTGGAACCAGAAGTAAAAACATGTAAATTGATATTGGAGGGTGAAGCACATTTTTGGGATAAGGAAAAAGGTTTCACCAAATTACAGTTTTTATTACTCTTTTTTTATATTTAGTATAGACTGTGTCGGTGCCTCTCCTCAAAGAACAAAAACATGACTCTGATATTACATCTATAAAACACCAACAATACATATAATATCGCTAAGAGACATGTTGTCATGTCTTCTGTGATGAGTGGAAGACTGCTCAGGTTATACTCGTAAAAAAATATCATTTTCACTATCTGAACTTGATCCGAAAAATTCATTATCTGACTTTTAGGTACCCGAAAAAATTCGGATAGCGTCGAACATCCAAATTTTTAGTGATTAAAAAAAAACTTTCATCGCATAAAAAATAAAAAAACACGTGATTCAAAATGGGTAAATAAATTTAACATGGTTAATACTCAATGGCTACCATGATTTTTAAAAAAATTTAATTATCAACAAAAGGGGTACTAATGTTTTTATTTTTTAAAAAATGAGAGAAATTCATTTATGTTGTAGATGATAATTGAAAATGGCATATTATATTAGAAAATGACATAGTAAGAGAACATTGTAGTTTTTATATCACACCTGCTTAATAAATAGAGATATATAATAAAAAATCTAGATTTAATTGAATTTATTTATATATATCTAATAACTAAAAATAAAATTAACGTCCCACCCGATTTAAAATATTACCATTTCTATCTGGTACGCCGTACGTGTGCGTGTATGAGGTTAACTGCATCGCACGCCACCGCCACCCCTCCGCAAAATCAACCCAACCACCTCTTTCAACAAGCAACTTCCTTTGTCAATTTCATTTCCCACCAATACATATACCACCACCCTTTTCCTGCAACCCCTCAATTCCTTCATATATGCGCGAGAAAGTTCTGAGGAGAGGATTCCGGCGTGCCGGAGGGAAAAAACTAATTATCACGGCACACCCAGGTCATCTCAGTCTTCGGCGTTTCGTCAGAGGATCAAGCCTGCTGCTGATAGGAAGTTTCTGGAGCCATCCAAGTACGTGAGTATTCTGAAGAGAAGCAAGTCGGAGCCGTCTCTGCTCAAAGGAGTTGGAGGGAGTGAGACGGAGGCCGTGGAGAAGGTGGCGGCGGAAGAGGACGAGAGAGTTCTGTGTCGGCCGGTAACAAAGAAGAAGGACGAATCCCTCCTCTGGATAAGCATTTGGCTTCAACTTGCCAATTTCATCAATCTTACTTTAGTCTTCAGAGTAAGTTTTCACGTTTGTTTATTAGCAAAGACTGTTATTTTAATGGTTCTATCAGCGGAATTAGCAATAATACATCGTTTTGATTTAAAACAAATACAAACCCAATTCATTCCACTGGATTGCCTTCAAAGGCGCCCAACAGCCTAGAGGTTGATGGCACCATGTGTCAAATTATCTTAGTTTTTTGTTTTTAATTTTCATTTTTTCCAGGATTCGTTGCTCAGAAATTCATTGCCTCAATGTCGTAGCATTTTCAAATTAATTTCTATTGGTGTCCAGAGAATTATGGGTTTATTTATTTTCAACGTGTTTGCGCAGGTTTGAGCAACTCGGATTTGATTGGCGACATAGGCTGCAGAAGCTTTTATCTCAGGAAATATAGCTGCAGTGATGAACATAACGCTGACAGTGAAGAAGACATTTCAAATTCTTCGTATCAAGTCGCGTTAACTTGAATTCGAGTGGCAGTCGATCGAGAAAATTATTCTAAGAACTCGAAGATTTTGTGATTTTTTTGGATGCATACCTTGTATTGGATAATTATGTACGTTTATGCAATTCTATGATTGTGAATATTTGTTTAAAAAAAAAATGACTGTGAATATTTATATATGCGTCACGTGTTTTATTTTATGTTTTTATTTTTGTCTTATTTCCTCTCTAGTAAAATGGTCGGCCAGGTCCTCGTTATTTCGTCGAAATTACAGTCCAAGGATGTATTTTGTCAATTTGGTCGGCAATTATAATTGGTTTTGGCAGTTGCCACAAATTTTTTATTTGAAAATAAAAAATATTATAAAATACATTTATGTGTAGAATAAACAATAATCGTCCCAGAAATGGTATCTTTAAATGCATAAATAGAATTGAATAGAGAAAAATGGAATAAAATTCCGAATTTTATTTAAAATAAATATCTATACTATTTATACTATATTATTAACTTTGAGACACTTAGAATAACTAATTTTTGGTGTCATGGTCTATTTTAATAATTATATATATTAATAAAATATTAAGATTTTATTGCTCAGCGGATAAAGTTTTTGTTTTTTATGCATTAAGTTGTATGTTCAATTCCTA
The DNA here is from genome assembly GCF_012295235.1 of Primulina huaijiensis. Lineage (NCBI taxonomy): Eukaryota > Viridiplantae > Streptophyta > Magnoliopsida > Lamiales > Gesneriaceae > Primulina > Primulina huaijiensis. Next base: position 19,582,915 of record NC_133311.1, on the reverse strand, counting down.
CTTGGGTCTTTTTTATTTATTTATTTTTAATTTATTTTTTAATTTATATATCAAAATTGTATTGTAGTCTCTTACTATTTCTTATAATTATATTTTGATATTTATTTAAATTTAAACTAAATAAATTATTAAAAAATATTATACAAGTACTTAACGCGTCTGCACTTCTTATTTATATTTAGCAGACAAAAGAAGTAAGTGTCTCAGAAATCCTAAATGTGAGCCTATTTCTTATACTTTACCTTCCATTAGGGTTACTGGGTGGAAGTCCAGATCAACACCTATTCTTGTCTTTCGAGTAAAGCACCAGGGGCACTATACGCACCCGGCGCTAGCTATCATAATCTTTGCCCATCTCCCTCTATCCTCCGCTTGTATTTTGGAAAATTAATAAAGAGGATATGGGGGATGTGTGGGCGTGGCTGCTGTTCTTCTTCGTAGTTGTTGTTCTACTCGTTATGCTCGTTTTCCAGGTTTCTTTACTCAAAATTATATCTTTTTCTGGATTTAATGGGTTTGATGTGATTTCGAATGATTATCAGAATGTTTTCTCCTGATGTGATTGTGGATTTAATCCTATCAATTGGGTCCTTTGGCGCTGTGATTGTGAATGTACTTTTTTCTATTTCGATTTTTGGGATGAAGTAGTAATTTTTTAAAAAAAGTGTTTTCTGGAAATTGGCAAGAGCTTATTCGGATTTATGGATAATTTCACTTGTTTTATTGTTAATTCCCGAGTTTATAGATGTCTTTGTTTTTTCCGGTAAAAGAAATGATTTTTGACCCAGAACTTGTGCTTGGGTATTTTTAACATAAACTATGTTGTCTTTTTTATGCCAATGGAAGATGACATCTTGAATCAGCTGAATTGTCGATAATGGTTTTGTTGGAAACATATGTGGTTCCTTAGATTTTTTTCTCTGAACTATTTGTGAATTAGTTTATAGATATTGGCTATTTCAAATGGCTTGAAGCAAAATTTCACGTGGTTAGTTTATGAAATATTTTAGTTGGATTGAATTTGTTTGTGCTGCCATGCAGTCAGCGAATAATTCCATGGTCTCATGGATTTTTTTCTTGCATGAATATGTACATATTTTAAGTTATAGGCCAACTTCTTTGAGGCCGCACTTAAAGTGTTTGTTTGCTTCAAATGCCAATAAATATTCTCGTGAGTAGAAGCAAATTTTGATGGTGACTCTTATCTGAAGAGTGGCATACGGAACTGCAGTCTATACTCTATAGTGTTTAGTGACCAATTTTTTTTTTTTTTTACTTATTTTCGAATCCTTCTAGAAATGGAAATCGAAAACTTTAATGGAATAGTGGAATTGAAATCTTTCTAAATTTTCAAAGTTTTTTTTACCGCTTGAGCTTATGATAAGGGGGGGATAGAACCTGGAATTTAATCCTTTACAACTGAATGTTATCAGTTGAAATGCTCGATTCATGCTTCAGTTACCTGTATTTACTTGGTTGTGGTGCAACCTGCTGATGGAACTTATTCAATTGATTCAATTTGTTGGTGAAATGTATTTATACATGCATCGTTTCTTATTAAAAAAAAATGTATTTATACATGCTATCTGACAATTTTTATATCTAATTCAGCTCATGTGCTTGGCGGATCTAGAGTTTGATTATATCAATCCATATGACTCTGCTTCTCGAATAAACTCGGTTGTTTTACCAGAATTCATTACACAAGGAGTTTTGTGTGTCCTCTTCCTCGTAACAGGACATTGGGTTATGTGCTTTCTCTGTCTTCCATACCTCTACTACAATGTGCGATTGTAAGATCACTTGACCTTTGCTTGAAATTCTAGTCACTTGAATCTGATGAATAAATATGTACACCCTTGTAACAGACTAGCTCATTTTTCGCTCCGTATTTCAATTTGCTGATTGTCTGATAACATGAAACATGTTTTTTGAGAATGATATTTTTACGATTCTATTTTTATAATTTCGTAGACTTTCTATTTATGTTGAGAAGTTTGCGTTCAACTTGTAGAAGAAAAACTGTATATTTTTTCAATTTTTAATGTTCTACCCGAATTGGGTTTGGAACTTGAGCTAAGATATTTGTTTGCTATTTCTAAACATGAACTTTGGCCATTTTTCCCACCCCCATGAATCATTTTAGACCATAGTCTACTCGAAAGAGATGAAAATTGATGTTATGAAAGAGAAAATTAACGTCAATAACCTCAGGCAGTGATAAAACAAAATTGTTTTAACTTTTGTGCTTACCAGAGTCAGAACAAGAACAATGTCTTGCGGTCATTATGATATCATACAATGAAGAATTGTACCAATCATCAGAACTTTGAACAAGTAACCTCTCCATGGTCAAAAATAGTTTGTTTGATGTTTAGCACAGGTTATATAAAATTGACCTTTTATGGTTTTCATATAGTTCATCTAATGATGGATCGAGCCACTCTTTTTGAGTTATTATTTTATTGTATCAGGTATGTTCGAAGGCAGCATCTAGTAGATGTAACCGAGATCTTTAATTTGCTAAGTTGGGAAAAGAAGCAACGGCTTTTCAAGCTTGGTTACATAATACTTCTTCTCTTCATGTGTCTGTTCTGGTAAGTAAAATGATGCAGCTTCTCTAATCATCATTAAAAACTGGTTTTGATCTCTCTCGAGCCTTGTTGAGATTATTGAATTTATCATAATATTCTCTACATGTAGGATGATTTACAATGCATTAGAAGATGACGAGCAGTCCCTATAAGTTTTCCGAATCATGCCACGGCTAAAATACGAGCAGTTAAATGGGAACTAAATTGATGGATTGATATTTTATTTGGTAGCATGCAATTGTATTAGTTTGTAGTTGAATACAAGATGTATTTAATCCCTTTTTCTGGCATTTCAAGCTCTCTTTATTTCGCACCTGTAATATTTTACGAATATTTCGTTTTCAACGTTCAATTTTTTCCATCGAATTGTTGATCCGGATATTTTGTTAATCGGGGTGCGTCTTTTTTTGTTTTGGAGATGGTCAAAACTTAAACTTGACGAGTGTTTTGAACATAACGTGTTTAACATATTTTTTAAAAAAGTTGTTACTGTAATTTATAAATTGTTATTGCTCACAATATAATCAATTAAAAGAAAGAGAAGACAATTTTCCTAAGAAGTGCAAAAAACTTTGAGCGTCAAATAGTATAGTCTGATTACAAACCTGTCGATTATCAATCCATAATCTGTAAAATGAATAAAAAGCACATCAAAGAACTATTAGCCATACTCTTTATTATACTTAACAACAAGAAAAGAAACACAATGCTGCAGCATCAGGTCTGGTTTTATTTGCTTGCCTAAATTATTAAAGAGAACATCAAAGCACCATATAATAATTCAAGCTCTTTATTATAATCAAACAAGTAGCGAATTAGAAAAAACAATGGAGCCTTGCGGTCTGGTTTATTTTAGTTGTTATTCATCCAAAATTGTCCTTGAAGATGCTGAATCACATTTTTGTCAACTTGGAATGCCTTGGTAAGAACATCGATAGAAATTGGTGGCTCGGAGCCAAAAACAGCATTTGCAATGGTGATGACTCCTGGATTCTTGCTACTTAATCCGGCAAATGCAACCACATTGGTTTTTCCTGTGTTGAACTGAAAATGAATGAGGCTTTCAGGGAATACAAACACATCTCCTGGATGCAATGTCTTGGTAAAAAGCTTGTTCTTCTGGTTCGGATTTGCTGGGTTTGAAGTCACGAACCCAACGTATAGAGTTCCTTCAACAACAACGAGAATTTCTGTGGCACGAGGATGCGTGTGAGGAGGGTTGAGCCCGTATGGTGCATAGTCAATTCGAACCAATGAAATGCCCAAAGTGTTGAGCCCAGGAATTTGGTTTACATTAACTGGAGTAACCCTTGAGCCTAATGGATTTGATGTGTTTCCGGGCTTGTTCAGACCATTGAAATAGAAATCATCTGCCGATACCATATTTGGGTTCTTGCAAATCTTCCCGTTCACGAACACTGCATCATACATGTAATTGTCTATGAACATATATGCAAGGAAACCGAATTATGACTAACAAAGCAAACAAAATGGTATAAAGTTTCGAATAAGTTGATCGAAATAATCCTATAATAGTAAACATTAATATAACTTTGATAAAGATAAAAAATGATATTTAACTTATTCGTGAGAACATGCATGGAATTAATTACCAGAAGCCTTCGAATCGTCAACAGCAACACAAAAGTCTTGAAGAGGACTAGGATCAGATGCAGAAGCTAATGAACATATCAAAGTTAATATAAAAAAGCCAAGAGAGAAACGAATAGTCATCTTAAAATATCGAAGCCGTTAGGAATGGAATGCACTTGCTATATTGCTGCTGAAGTGTTTGAGCTTGAGAGGTGGTTTGAAATGCATTAAAATGCAAGTGTATTTATACTTGAAATGTTTGAACAAGTCGAATTGATTTCCTTAATAAACAAAAATTTTGAACTTGTCCTAATTCATTTACCTGCAGAGTTGGATAACCTACCCTTTCTTAATTTCCCAACTTTTGACTACTAAGATTCGTTAGTTAATAGCTTAGTTTATACACAACCATTAGTTTATTGTTTTATATATGTAGATTTTATCAGCAGTGACTCGGTTTATTAATGGAAAGGGTCAATTTTTACAATATTTCTCCATTGGTTTTCACATGCCTTCAGCTTATTATATGCTTATTTAGAAAATCAATTAAATCCATTTATATAGGTTTGATTATTCATTCAACAACCGCACAATTCATACATACAATATATGTTATAGTTCATCATGTTGTATCACTGATAAAACACTATAAATTATGAATTTTGACTACGATGATAATTTAAAGTAATTTGGAAATGTGGAATCAATCTTTCATATGTCATTTAAAAATTTATGTACGTAGAATTTTATTTTTTATTTGAGTAAAAACAAGACGGACTTTGAGGTGATCCAAGTCGAACGTATATTTGTTTTGTTATTGATGATTTAGGGTAGGGAAGTAAGCGGACCGAGTCGAACAGTAGCAAGCCGTACTGTTCGGCTCGTTAATGGTATATATATAGATTCGAACTCGATTCGAGCTTTTATCATAAACTCGAGCTTGACTCGTTTTAAAATTATTAATCTCACGACTCGCGATCTGCTCGTTAATAGCTTGTTTATCATGTTTAACGAGCCTCGTTAAACAAGATAATTTTTTAGCTCGTTTTCGATCTCGTCGAGCATTCTAAGCCAAAAGATCAACTGAGATATTAGATTTAATGGGNTTTTTTTTTTTTTTTTATAGTGTTTCAATCACTTCTCTTACATTCATATTTCGATGGGAGACAATGCAAATAATTATCATTGTACACTTAAGGCCCAATAAACTAGTTGAGCTCAACATAAATGAGCCGAGCTCGAGCTTGAGCTTGCAAGTAGGCTCGCGAGTTTACGAGCCGAGTATCCTTAAGTTAGAGCTATACTCGATAAGCTCGATAAGTTTAACGAACGATATCAGACGAGATTTTTTATCAGACCAAGCTCTAAACAGCTCACGAATGGCTTGGTTAGTTTATATCCCTAATTTAGGATTTGTCGTGTAGAAATGAACCACACTTATAATTTAGATGCTTCTGAATTTCATAATTTAAAATCTATCTTTTTTTTTCAAGCACGTTTAAGAGGTTATATAGCGAGCTTTAATTTTTCACATAATTATTTTTAAAAAAATTTTACTAGGGAAAATTTTCATTTTGGTCCGGTAAATTGCATGTTTTTCATTTTTTGTCATGTTATCAGTCTATGCTCCGCCAATTTGAATTTTGTTTACGATTTAGTCTTTTTTCATTTAAGTTCCGACGTGGCACAATAAAATGATGATGTTGCGCTAGAAAATGATGGTGTGGCGCCGAAATTTTTTTATGCGTCTGATTATATATCAGCACTCCGATAAAAAAATTACTAAAATTGAAAAGAAAAAAGTGCAAGTTATTGGATTAAGACAATGAATCGACATGATCGGATAACATGATATAAAATGAAAAATTGGCAATTACATAATAAAAAATGTAAATTTTCATTTATTCACGATTGAAGTCAACTCCATCCCTTTTCCTAGGAATCCTAACTTGGTATGCAAGCTCAAGAAAGCGATTTAAGTTATGGCCGTCCACAAGCAAAAGCAGGAGGTTTCGAGAAGTAGTCAGTCTAAAGGAAAAATATGTTAGTGTATATGTATTCCTGTTTCACAATTAATTAACAATAACAAGGCCCTACGCGAACGAAAAAAAAAAGTAGATATAAGTAGGTAAAAGATGTATGCAACGGTTGCTTAAATTAATAGTTTAGTTAGGGTTAGTTAACCATTAGTCGTCGCTTGCACAAACTATACAGATATATGAAAATATCAAAGTTCTAATTTCTTCATATGTTAAGAACGTATCCGATCTGACTTGTTCGTTTTCTTTAAAATTTCTACGAAGCGTGCAGAAATGATCATGCATGCTTCGCTTTTTGTAAAAATTTCGTTTACAAACATTCTGGAAATTTTTGAATTTTTATTTTTATTACTAACTATTAAAAATCAAAATTCATAATGTTTTCATTTGCTTAAATTATATATATTCAAACAAAATCAAGGAACTTGAACTTCAAAAAACAATATGTTACATTTGGATGAATATATATGACAATGATTACGGAGGAGCCGCCGGCATAACGGACTTTACTCCTTTTCTGAACGGAGGAGAAGTCAATCACCGGAGGTGGAGCCGAGGAAGAAAGTGGCATCGGTGAAAGGGTCATAGACACGGAGCCATCAGGTCCATAAACCATACTTCCTGGACCTGCCCCTCTTCTTCTTCAAAGAGACGGCGCCGCCAACTACGGCAGCCGTGTCCGTCGGAAGCGAGATAGAAACTGGTGGTAGTGGTGGTGCTGATCCAGTTACTTGATTTGGGTTTTCTTCGGTGGTTCTGGGAGCTAAATGGTAGTCTGTGGGAGCATCTGATCCCACCACTGCTGTTCCACTGCTACTCATAGTATTTGTACCTTCTGTATTTCAAATTCCACGAAAACAATTCACAAAAAATTTAATTTAAAACCCCATGGTGTTTCCTGGAAGCAAAATCCCAGATTTTCAAGATATCTCAAAATCACTCTGTAAAGCGTAGCAAAAAGAAATCACTTTGTAAAGAAAAAATAAATAAACAAATAAAATAGAAACGCCTCAAAACGCAGAGCCCAAGTTCAGGAAGTACCCAAGATTTCACCTTTTAACACTTTACGAATCTATAATGAGTTTTGCAAAGCTGAAATAAAGTACTGTGAGATCAAACTGAAACTGAGCTAATTTGTTTGGACGAAAAAATGATTTTGTTACGAGTGAAGACGAAACAGTAAGAGAAAGCGAACAAACAGATGAAAAAACAACAATGGATTTTCTTCTAAACATTTGATTTAAATGAGAGGAAATTGAATTTTTTGGCTTTGGTTGGTGATGTGAAAAATATGAAAATAAGATTTGAAGGGTTAAAGCAAGCATAGGTTCCCTAACTTTTCCTAAAATTGAGACTTGAAAATGGTAAATAATAAATGGGGAAAAATATATTTTTTTTCATGGATGGTGGTTACCATTGATTTTTTTTTTACATGTGCAATTTTTATTTTTTATGTTGTCGAATTTCAGTTTTAGTCTTTTATTTTTATTTTTTGAAACTTTTAGTTTTTTTTTAATTGACGCTAACTAGTATGGTGTCATAGCATTATTGTTAATAAAAAATGACTAAAATTGTCGAAAAAAAATACATGAATAAAACTTAAATTTGATAATATAAAGAACTAAAATCATAAAATGATAAAATCACATGTCCAAAAATATAATTTCCTAAAAATAATATATATATAATGGGAGTGTGTATAAATTATAAATATATATTTAATAATTATTTTTAAAAATTAATTTTTGCCATTTTTGTTAACTTATTTGAAAGCCACAAATTATATATTTTTCTTTATAAAATGGTTGGAAGTCCGGAGAAAATAGAATTAAAGCACTATATAATAATTCAAGAGAATTAGAAAAAATCATCAAAGCACTATATAACAATTCAAGCTCTTTATATTAATAAAAAAAGTAGAGAATTGGAAAAAAAACAATGGAGATTTGCGGTCTGGTTTATGTTAGTTGTCATTCATCCAAAATTGTCCTTGAAGATATTGGATCACGTTCTTATCAACCTGAAATGTCTTGGTAAGAACATCGATAAAAATCGGTGGTTCGGAGCCAAAAACAACATTTGCAATGGTGATGACTCCTGGATTCTAGCTGCTTAGTCCAGCAAATACGACAACATTGGATTTTCCTGTATTGAACTTAAAATGAACAAGGCCTTCAGGAAACACAAACACATCTCTTGGATACAATTTCTTGGTAAAAAGCTTGTTTTTCTGGTTCGGATTTGCTGGGTTCGAAGTCACGAACCCAACGTATAGAGTTCCTTCAACTACGACAAGAATTTCGGTGGCACGAAGATGCGTGTGAGGAGGATTGAGCCCGTATGGTGCATAATCAATACGAACCAATGAAATGCCCAAAGTGTTGAGTCCAGGAATTTGGTTTACATTAACCGGAGTAACCCTTGAGCCTAATGGATTTGATGTGTTTCTGGGCTTGTTTAGACCACTGAAATAGAAATCATCTGCTAATACCATATTTGGGTTCTTGCAAATCTTCCCGTTCACAAACACTGCATCATACATATAATTTTGCATGAACATATGCAAGGGAGCCGAATTATGACTAATAATGCAAACAAAATGGTATAAAGTTTCGAATAAGTTTATCAAATAATCATATAAAAGTAAACATTAATATAACTTTGATAAATCTAAGAAATTATATTTAATTTATTCGTGAGAACATGCATGGAATTAATTACTAGAAGCCTTCGAATCGTCAACCGCAACACAAAAGTCTTGAAGATGACTTGGATCAGATGCACACACTAATGAACATATCAAAGTTAATACCAAAAAACTAAGAGAGATACGATCCAATGACCATCTTAAAATATTGAAGCGGTTAGGAATGGATTGCACTTGCTATATTGCTGCTGAAGTGTTTGAGCTTGAGGGGTGATTTGAAATGCATAAAATGTAAGTGTATTTATACTTGAATTGAACAAGTCGGAAGGTTTCCTTAATAAGAAAAATGTTTGAACTTGTCCAAATTCATTTACCTGCTGAGGATAACTCACCTGGTCCTAATCCAATTACTTAACAGTACCCAATGACTAAACAAAGGTAGAATTAAGACCAAGAAATATGTAAGAAAATCGACCAGGTCAATCAAAATAATCTTATACAGATTTTGTTTTGTGCCTGTTATATATGTTTCGTTTTTATTTTCATAGAAAATGTTATATGTACAATGAGATTTACAAATTGGTTTGTAGGATGCATTTGAAATGACAAAGTTATCCTTGCATTTTATTTGAAAAATTCTTTCAAAAATGCATTTATGATAGTTTTGTCATTTCAAATACATTTACAACCCAACGTGTAACCTCTATTGTACATTTAGCATGACCCTGTATTCATAGAGCATGATATTATACTAGTTCCAGGGTAGAGAACGTTTATCGATTCTTTTACTTGCGTCGTCGAATTTCAAATATTTTAATTATTAATTCAATAAACTGTAGAATTTATAGATATATTCGTAGATATCACCGTAAATAATCGTATTTGCATCATTGATATAAAAAGACAAAGTCATGTATTTGGACGACGATTGATGATTGACTTAATTTGAAATACATATTTTATAAAAAAAAATAAATGTCAACGGATTTATATATTTTTTTTTGTGTAACTCACAAAGACAAACGTCACGTTGAGGTGATCAAGGTCGTATTTATGATGTTCCTGATTTCAAATTCATTCATCACACTCACACTTGCTTAATTGGATATTTGAACTCCGATCCATCAATTTAAAAATTGATCACCTTTTATTTTAATATTGCTTAAGAGCAATTAATATAATGAATTCTACATTTTCACATAGTAAAATCATTCAAAATTTATCAATAAAATATTTCCATAAAATACAAATTTATAACCTGTCTATTCAAAGAACGCCACACACACAAACACATATATGCTATGCAGTTTAAAAAATTTGAGTTACACATGCATTACCATCAACTATAGATTTTGGCAAAACAATAAACGATCAGCCGTATAATTAGTATCAGATCCAAATACACGAGTTTCATTATAATGGATGACAAAAAATGTAATTATTGAAAGATTGATTGTTGGGGTAAAATAATCATCTCTACTGAGAAAATGATTGAATCGTGATGCTTGGAATATTGTTGTACTTTTTATAAAACGGCAAACGTTAGGTTTTATATATATATATATATATAGTTGATGCCAGTGTGTGTATATATATATAAAACAACCAACTATGGTACTATATCCCAGTGTGAATGAAAAAATAAATATGTTTAAGTAGGAAAAATATATATTCAGCCGGTGACTATATTAATTGTTTAATTAGGTTATATAAAACAATCTACTACGTTACTGTACTGACTTAATCGTCCAAATGAATATACACCAATTCCGATTGCTTGAAAATGGTTTCGTTTTTAGAAAAGTACTTTAAAAAGATTTTTAGTATTTTATAAATGAAAAAACTTAAAATATGTGTTTCGATGAAATTTTATGTAAAAAGTTTTTGAAACAATTTCTCCAAATATAATTTTTAAATAATAATTGGGAGATTTTTTTTATATTTATAGAAATATAATAATGATGTAAATCAAAACATATTATTTTTTAACATCATGTTTATAGAAATAAAATAATGATGTAATTTTTAACATTAATTTATATAATAATCGTCAAAACATATATATTTTTTTAAAACAATTATTTAAAAAAAATCTTTTTTTAGAAAAAACTTTTATAAAAACGTTTTATTGCTGGTCCAAGAAATTGTATTTTTAAAATTTTAATTAAATGGTATCATATTGATTCGTCGTATCTATACTTTCAGAATCTCAATTGAACCAAATTTAATCGTATCCGAACAGTGGTGCTTGTTTACTGACTATTTCACACTTTATCATAAAGAATTGTAGCTGTAAATTGCAATGGCATAATCAAACCAACGAAAAGAGATAATGAATAAAATCTTAAGTACCCAAATCAATTGTATATCAATCCATATTATTTGTCAATATGATGACAACATCAAAGATTGTTACTCCTTATTACACTGAAATAGAAATGAAAAACAATGGAGCTTTGTCGTGCCGTACGGTTTATTTTAGTTGTTATTCATCCAAAATTGTCCTTGAAGATGCTGAATCACATTTTTGTCAACCTGAAATGCCTTGGTAAGAACGTCGATAGAAATCGGTGGTTCGGAGCCAAAAACAGCATTTGCAATGGTGATGACTCCTGGATTCTGGCTACTTAATCCGGCAAATGCGACCACATTGGTTTTTCCGGTGTTGAACTGAAAATGAATGAGGCCTTCAGGGAATACAAACACATCTCCGGGATGCAATGTCTTGGTAAAAAGCTTGTTCTTCTGGTTCGGATTTGCTGGGTTTGAAGTCACGAACCCAACGTATAGAGTTCCTTCAACAACAACGAGAATTTCTGTGGCACGAGGATGCGTGTGAGGAGGGTTGAGACCGTATGGTGCATAGTCAATTCGAACCAATGAAATGCCCAAAGTGTTGAGCCCAGGAATTTGGTTTACATTAACCGGAGTAACCCTTGAGCCTAACGGATTTGATGTGTTTCCGGGCTTGTTCAGACCATTGAAATAAAAATCATCTGCCGATACCATATTTGGGTTCTTGCAAATCTTCCCGTTCACAAACACTGCATCATACATATAATTGTGCATGAACATATATGCAAGGAAACCGAATTATGACTAATAATGCAAACAAATGATATAAAGTTTCGAATAAGTTGATCGAAATAATCCTATAATAGTAAACATTAATATAACTTCGATAAAGATAAAAAAAATGAGATTTAACTTATTCGTGAGAACAACATGGAATTAATTACCAGAAGCCTTCGAATCGTCAACTGCAACACAAAAGTCTTGAAGAGGACTAGGATCAGATGCAGAAGCTAATGAAAATATCAAAGTTAATATAAAAAATCCAAGAGAGAAACGAATAGTCATCTTAAAATATCGAAGCTGTTAGGAATGGATTGCACTTGCTGTATTGCTGCTGAAGTGTTTGAGCTTGAGAGGTGGTTTGAAATGCATTAAAATGCAAGTGTATTTATACTTGAAATGTTTGAACAAGTCGAATTGATTTCCTTAATAAACAAAAATTTTGAACTTGTCCTAATTCATTTACCTGCAGAGTTGGATAACCTACCCTTTCTTAATTTCCCAACTTTTGACTACTAAGATTCGTTAGTTAATAGCTTAGTTTATACACAACCATTAGTTTATTGTTTTATATATGTAGATTTTATCAGCAGTGACTCGGTTTATTAATGGAAAGGGTCAATTTTTACAATATTTCTCCATTGGTTTTCACATGCCTTCAGCTTATTATATGCTTATTTAGAAAATCAATTAAATCCATTTATATAGGTTTGATTATTCATTCAACAACCGCACAATTTATACTTACAATATATGTTATAGTTCATCATGTTGTATCACTGATAAAACACTATAAATTATGAATTTTGACTACGATGATAATTTAAAGTAATTTGGAAATTTGGAATCAATCTTTCATATGTCATTTAAAAATTTATGTACGTAGAATTTTATTTTTTATTTGAGTAAAAACAAGATGGACTTTGAGGTGATCCAAGTCGAACGTATATTTGTTTTGTTATTGATGATTTAGGGTAGGGAAGTAAACGGACCGAGTCGAACAGTAGCAAGCCGTACTGTTCGGCTCGTTAATGGTATATATATATATTCGAACTCGATTCGAGCTTTTATCATAAACTCGAGCTTGACTCGTTTTAAAATTATTAATCTCACGACTCGCGATCTGCTCGTTAATAGCTCGTTTATCATGTTTAACGAGCCTCGTTAAACAAGATAATTTTTTAGCTCGTTTTCGAGCTCGTCGAGCATTCTAAGCCAAAAGATCAACTGAGATATTAGATTTAAGGGGGAATGCTTTTCATTTTATAGTGTTTCAATCATTTCACTTACATTCATATTTCGATATTTGACAATGCAAATAATTATCATTGTACACTTAAGGCCCAATAAACTAGTTGAGCTCAACATAAATGAGCCGAGCTCGAGCTTGAGCTCGCAAACAGGCTCGCGAGTTTACGTGCCGAGTATCCTTAAGTTCGAGCTATACTCGACAAGCGCTCGATAAGTTTAACGAATGATATCAGGATAGCTTTTTATCGAACCAAGCTCCGAATAGCTCACGAGTGGCTTGGTTCGTTTATATCCCTAATTTAGGATTTGTCGTATATAAATGAACCACACTTATAATTTAGATGCTTCTGAATTTCATAATTTAAAATCTATCCTTTTTTTCAAGAACGTTTAAGAGGTAATATGATGAGCTTTAATTTTTCACATAAATTTTTTTAAAATTTTATTAGGGAAAATTATAATTTTGGTCCGATAAATTGCATGTTTTTCATTTTTTGTCATGCTATCAAGCTATAGTCCATTAATTTGAATTTTGTTTTCGATTTAGTCTTTTTTCATTTAAGTTCTGACATGGCACAGTAAAATGATGATGTTGCAATAGAAAATGATGGTGTGGCGCCGAAAATTTTTTATGCGTTAGATTGCACGTCAGCAATCCAATAAAAAAGTTACTAAAATTGAAAGGAAAAAAGTTCAAGTTATTGGATTAAGACAATAAATTGAAATGACTGATAACATGATATAAAATGAAAAATTGGCAATTACATAATAAAAAATGTAAATCTTCATTTATTCACGAATGAAGTTAATTCCATTCCTTCTCCTAGGAATCCTAACTTGGTATGCAAGCTCAAGAAAGCGATTTAAGTTAGGGCCATCGACAAGGAAAAGCAGGAGGTTTCGGGAAGTCGTCATACTAAAGGAAAAATAAGTTCGTGTAAACGTATTCCTGTTTCATCATTAATTAACAATAACAAGGCCCTATGTGAACGAAAAAAATAAGTAGATTTAAGTAGGTAAAAGATGTATGCAACCGTTGCTTAAATTAATAGTTTAGTTAGGGTTAGTTAACAATTAGTCATCTTAAATGCATTTTGCACAAACTATACAGAAATATGACAAGATCAAAGTTCTAATTTCTTCATATGTTAAGAACATATCCAATCGGACTTGTTCATTTTCTTTAAAATTTCTACGAAGCATGCAGAAATGATCATGAATGCTTCTCTTTTTGTAAAAATTTCGTTTACGAACTTTCTGACAATTTTTGAATTTTTATTTTTATTACTAACTATTAAAAATCAAACTTCATAATGTTTTCATTTGCTTAAATTATATATATTCAAACAAAACCAAGGAACTTGAACTTCAAAAAATAATATGTTATATGTGGACGAATATATATGACAATGTGTGCGACTGTGCGTGTGTTAGTCCCAAATAACTTTAAATCGGTGGGACTTTTATCTGCTCGTTATATAAGGCATCCATCAGCAACTAATTTTATTGTCAGTCCAAAATATGTTCCTTGATGGCTGATGCATCAAATTAACAATGCAAAACTTCTATTTAGGAAAAACGACAATTTTGGTTCTCTGTTATCAAATTTTAATCATACCTTTTTTTTTCGATTTTAGTAATTTGCAGACGAACATGACACTTATTTGGTGTTGATGTAGCATTAACACGACATTGATGTGTGCAGTACCACAACATTCATGATTAAAAAAAAAAGACTACAATTGTCGAGAGTTGAAAGATACATGACTAAATTACGGAAAGGGAATGCATTTAAGTATTGGTGTTGCAGATCATCTGGAATTTTTTTCTTTTGATGTCCGAAGCCAACAAGTGAGATTGGCATACACCATTGACATGATTTTGTGCTCCATCCTACCTCCCAAACTTGAACTAAACTTAATTTCCCCTTCAATTCATCCTATCAAATCCACGTGATTCAAGTATGGTAACATAATTTGATTATATCAAAATATAAACTTAACTAACAAAAAGTCAAAAACGATACCGACGACAGAAAACCAGAAGAAATAAAGCAGGAATGGAGGCAGTAGTTCGCAGCTTAACTATAACATGGTTTAACGGCAGGCACGTAATTGTGTTTCTAATAGGAGACTGATCTCTACAATCGTAGTTCCAACTAATGTTGGACATGGTTTGGTTTCTTAACGTTTGGGTACTTCCGAGTTGGAATTGACTCACTTGTGATAGAACCGCGCATGTTTGTTTGTTAACATATCACGAGCATGCTTGTTTGTTAACACATTTTACATTTTTTTCAAAGAAAATTGTAGCTGTAAACTGCAAAAACTTGTTATTAAATCAACGAAACTAGACATTACAATGTTAGGAACCAAAAATAATTGTATATTTATCCATCTTTATTTGGCAAAATGATTGAAGAGAACATCAAAGAATCGTATAATTTATTCATGCTCCTTATTTTGGTACTCAAACAAGTAGGAAAGAAAATACAATGGAGCTTTGTCTTAATTTGACCAGTATCTATTTTAGTTGTTATTCATCCAAAACTGTCCTTGAAGATATTGGATCACATTTTTGTCAACCTGGAAAGCTTTTGTAAGAACATCGATGGAAATCGGTGGTTGAGAGCCAAAAACAGCATTTGCAACAGTAATAACTCCTGGATTCTGACTACTTAACCCGGCAAATGCAACCGCATTGGTTTTTCCGGTATTGAATTGAAAATGAATGAGGCCTTCAGGGAACACAAACACGTCTCCTGGATACAATGTCTTGGTAAAAAGCTTGTTCTTCTGGTTCGGATTTGCTGGGTTAGAAGTCACGAACCCAACGTACAGAGTTCCTTCAACGACAACGAGGATTTCTGTGGCACGAGGATGCGTGTGAGGAGGGTTGAGCCCGTATGGTGCATAATCAATTCGAACCAATGAAATGCCCAAAGTGTTGAGCCCAGGAATTTGGTTCACATTAACTGGAGTAACCCTTGAGCCTACTGGATTTGATGTGTTTCCGGGCTTGTTCAGACCATTGAAATAGAAATCATCGGCCGAAACCACATTTGGACTCTTGCAAATCTTTCCATTCACAAACACTGCATCAAACATACATATAACTTTGCATTAACTTATTGATTTTGGAGTGAAGCCAAATAATGGCCAACAATCCGAATAAATGGTATAATAATTTTCAAATAATATGAACAAAATAATGTAAAATAAAACATTACCGGTTTTATAAAACTTAAAAATTTATACAAATAATTACCAGAGGCTTTTGAATCATTAACCGCCACACAGAAATCTTGAAGAGGGCTAGGATCAGATGCATATGCTAATAAACAAATCGAAGTCAATGCGAAAAAACCTAGAAAGAATCGAATGGCCATCTTAAATATAAGGAATGGATTAATGCAGTAATAGATTACTATTGCCGCTGAAGTGAATTGAGCCTGAGAAGTGGTTTCAAATGCACAAAATGTAGAGGGTATTTATAGTTGAAATATTTGAACAGGTCGAATAATTTCCTTAATAAAAATAGGCTTGAAATTTTCCTGTACGTTTTATTTACCTGTGGGGTTGGATAACTTACCCAGTCTTAATTGCATAACTTTTGACTATGATTAATTAATTAACATTCACAATTAATTGTAGTATTTATCTATTGTTTCGACTCGGCAAGGCTACGTGGAAGACCATGAAATATGTAGTTATCGACCACGTCGATCACATAGTAAAATGATTTCTCTACGTGAAAGTATTTGAGTCGGTGGAATAAATGAACATTTGATCATTAGTGATTAATAATGTGTTTGATTTTTCCTATAAACACTTTATCGGACGAGTTTGTCACATAAATTTTCTCAATGAGATTTTACCTGATTAGTATGATTTACATAGTACTACGTTAACTTAAAGATTGACTCACTACACATCGAAAAATAACTAGTTCAAATTTCATCATCATAAAACAATATAGTAAATTGATTTAGAAATATGTAGATATTCGACCGCGTCAATCAAATAGTAAATTGATTTTCGTTTAGTACCCATTATTATATAATATGTCGTCAACGGTTTACTTGTTCCAAGTATAGTAAACATTTTTCGGTTACTTTATAATTTTAAATATTGTTACTTCTTTAATTCATTCATTTTTCAAACTTTTTATAATTTTAAATTTTATTTACATCGAAAATCAACATTAATTGACTAAAAGAATCCAACAGAATTATAGACACACTAAAATAATTTTATAAAATATTTTTTAAAAAAAAATTAATTGAATAATTAAAAAAGAAAAGAGAAGAAAGCCCGTCACCAATTCTATGTAGAATAGAATATGCGAAACATTATACGAGACCCAAATATAACAAACTATTCCTCAAAAAAACATTTAAAATTACAATGCATCCTACGTAGAATTTAAAAGAAATGGACATATATATTGGTATACATTAAACCATCAAAACGTATTAGTAAAAGTTGCTATTAAAAGCGTGTTTTTGTCCTATTAGCACGTGGAGTGAAGGCAGAGCTCTAGCTATAAAAACTCTAAAGCAACAGTTCCAAAGAAAGGAACATATAATGGGTTCAAAAGACACAGAAATTGGACCTACACAAACCTTACCAGTAATTCCAATCGATCAGTTGCAACTGTGTTAAAAAAATTCGAACTATCCACTTTAGAGAACATTGATGTCGGTGGGGTTATTCCTCGAGTATGGGAGCATTAAGGACCAGCTATGGAGCATTAAGGACCGGCTATCTCCACGGAACAAGGCGGGAAGCCTGATTTGTGCCTTCCATCCCTGCGCTCGAGATGGTTATTGCAGCAGCAGGTATGATAGCCATTGGCTCGGGTTTGTGTTCGTCAGTCTTCTGCTCGACCTGGTTTCCAGCCAGAAAACTACCCACCACTATCTACTTCATGGTGAAACGAACTGAATGTTAGGAGATGTCGTGTGATCAAAGTTTATTATGCTTTCAAAACGTTGGAGAAAAAAAGATGCACCTGCACAGGACTGGCTGCTACTAATAGGCCAGAAACTCCACCACCTAGGACGCGACCATCAGGACTAGCCAAAGAAACGCTCATACCACCGGATCTGTTTCTTACTCCACCAGTCTCAGATGGCGTAAATGAACCAGTCAACGAGAGTATCTCAAAACGACCCTAAACAACATAAGAAACAAATTATTTAACACTTTGGTCCATGAAAAACAGCATTTTGCTATCAGATACATGAGAAGATAATCTGAAATAAAGAATACGAGATATGTATACCAGACTCTTTGTCAAAAATGGAAGAACATTAGTTTAAAAATGAACGCTTTAGAATATTGAGTAGAAGAAACATTGATCTAGGCGTCATAAAAAGGGACATTTAATCAATGCATGTAGTCGAACTATACTGGACAGGAATTTTTATTCTTGATCAATATGATATAAGGTATAAAATCAAAACAAAGAACGAGAATTTGGGGCATAGAATTATTTTGTTAATCAAATGATTTCAGCACCTCATATGTCAATGTACCGCCAGAAGAATCAGGTTGCCGTAGAGTGACGCTTGAAACTAGGCCATTAGCAGATAGAATGCAAATTGCTCGAGGACCTTGTTGAGAGAAGGATATGACCTTCATCGTGACGTCCTAAGACCGCCAAAAATAAAATTGTTAATATCCCGAGACTGAACACTAATATTAATCGGCAGACAAATTCCACATATCATCAATATCTTACCTCTCCAGCACCGACAGTGATGATATGAGGTGTAAAATTAGCACCGACAGAGCATGAAACCCGTTCACCTAACAAAAATTCAATGTCAGCAATCACTTTGTCCCCTACGAGCAAAAGAGCACAAGTATGCCGATAAATGGGAAAATATTCGACCTGATACATAAATTTATGCAGGGAATTCCAACGTAGCAATGAGGCAACGATATCAGCGCATAATGAAAAGCTTGCAGACAAATGCGATTCATTGAAGTTAAGCGCATTTTCTTTAGAGCTCAAGAGATTGTGCATATTACAAGGTGTCGTCTAATTTCGGATTAAGACAAAATGCACCATTAGAGATGAGCTCAGGTTGTATCCTAATTAAAGAAAAGTGAGCAATCAATGTACTAGGACATCAAACTAATCCCGAGTGCCTAGGATGGGCTTTTAGGAAAAATATAGACACCTGAAAACGCCTATATATGTTCAGCAACTCTAACCAAAGGAAACTTTGAGAAAACGAGGCAAGTTATACAACGAACACATGATAAGATCACAAATGTTCAACTGTTCAAGGGGTCGAGACCAAACTTAAATAGGATTTTGAGGATCAATTTTGCAGCAGAATTACACAGAACTGCAGAAGCAGTAATATGCACCATCAAGTTCAACGCGATGCAGTTTAAAGAAATGAAATGCAGAGATGCAAAACAAAGGAGATAGAGAAACGTACAAGGAGAAAAGCTTCACTCAATTTCAGATTACCAAAAGAGCTTAATGAACCGTAAATTATACAGATATTTAAATGAAGAAAAAAAATCTGCGAAATTTTAACAATCTAAATCACTCGAAGGACAGAAACACTGTTATATTAACAAGGACTTCCTACCAAATCATCTGAACCATTTCAATCAACATTTAATCATAATATAGTTCGCAGCTATAATTACTATGAATTTCATTAGAAAATAGTTCAAGTGGTAAGTGGCATGCATCCGAAAAAATGTGATAATAAATGTGAAACAATTTCCGGATCCAAGAACAGTACTGATTAAATTAATAACCTAATATTTTTTCCCATCACCAAAGACAGATGAAGAAAGGTAACAAGGACAAGTAAATTATTTCAAGAAGGCGACTTTAATAAACGAAACCCTTCTCTGTTGAAGGAAAAAAGCGCCTCATAAAAGCCATAATATCGAGGTTCCTTGATCCCAAGACAACCAATAAACACACTTGATACTTACAACCACCCATTTGCATGAGCTATTATTACACTTCACATTTATGCACAGGTCCCACTGCTTCCCTCCCAACATAAAACATTGGACGTTCCGAAAACATAATTGACACTTGGGATTCGTATAAACCAAGAACAGATCAGTACACGAGCAAATATTCATCAACATGCATGCAGCAAAAAACAACCACATACACGACAAATCGTATATTCTAGAATTATCTATGGATTACCCAAACTCTCAGTCTCCATTCTCGGCTCTTGCATCTTGGTGGCGGAGCCGCCGGCATAACGGACTTTACCCCTTTTATGAACGGAGGAGAAGTCAATCACCGGAGGTGGTGCCGAGGAAGAAAGTGGCATCGGTGAAAGGGTCATAGACACGGAGCCATCAGGGCCATATTTCCTGGGCCTGCCCCTCTTCTTCTTCAAAGAGACGGCGCCGCCAAATACGGCAGCCGTGTCCGTCGGAAGCGAGATAGAAACTGGTGGTAGTGGTGGTGCTGATCCAGTTACTTGATTTGGGTTTTCTTCGGTGGTTCTTGGAGCTAAATGGTAGTCTGTGGGAGCATCTGATCCCACCACTTCTATTCCACTGCTACTCATAGTATTAGTACCTTCCGTATTTCAAATTCCACGAAAACAAATTCACAAAGAATTTAATTTAAAACCCCATGGTGTTTCCTGGAAGCAAAATCCCAGATTTTCAAGATATCTCAAAATCACTCTGTAAAGCGTGGCAAAAAGAAATCACTTTGTAAAAAATAAACAAATAAAATAGAAACGCCTCAAAACCCAGAGCCCAGTTCAGGAAGTACCCAAGATTTCACCTTTTAACACTTTACGAATCTATAAGACTTTTGCACAGCTGAAATAAAGTACTGTGAGATCAAACCGAAACTGAGCTTATTTGTTCGGACGAAAAAATGATTTTTTTGTGAGTGAAGACGAAACAGTAAGAGAGCGAACAAAACAGATGAAAAAACAACAATGGGTTTTCTTATAAACATTTAATTTAATTGATAGGAAATTAGATTTTTGGGCTTTGGTTGGTGATGAGAAAAATATGAAAATAAGATTTGAAGGGTTAAAGCAAGCATAGGTTCCCTAACTTTTCCTAAAATTGTCCGAATTTAAGACTTGAAAATGGTAAATAATAAATGGGGAAATTTGTTTTTTTTTTTTCATGGATGGTGGTTACCTTAGATTTTTTTTTACAAGTGCAATTTTTATTTTTTATGTTGTCGAATTTCAATTTTATTCTGTTATCTTTATTTCTTTGAAAATTTTAGTTTTTTTCCGACTAAGCGCTGACATGTATGGTATCATATCATTATTGCTAATAAAAAATGATTAAAATTGTCAAAAAAAATATATGAATAAAACTGAAATTTGATAACATACGAACTAAAATTATAAAATGACAAAATAACATGTCTAAAAATATAGTTTCTTAATAAACAATATATGTGTGTGTGTGAGTGTGTATAAATTATGAATATATATATAATAATTATTTTTAATTTTTGCCATTTTTGTTAAACCAATTTGAAAGCCACAAATTATATATTTTGCTTTATAAAATGGTTGAAGTCCGGAGAAAATAGAATTAAAGAAAGTAATTGTGTTGGGAAAAGAGAATTAGGTTGCGAAGGCATGAAGACAAACATCATCCTCTTTTAAACAATACAAAAAATAAATAATAATATATCCACCTCTATACATATAACATATTTTTACCAATATCTGTATATATAAAAAAAATATGAATGGTGAAGTGTATTAAAAATTTCATCGATCGATTATATTATAATAAAAATCGAATATTTTTTTTAATAAAATTGGTATTTATTTCTCTTGATTAGGCATGCTCTATAGGAGCAGAATACTATTTTAAAAAAACAGAAAAGAATATAATTTTTTTGTTTCTATATTTTTTTCAAATTCATTTTTTTAAAAAAATTCTTTCTTCATTCTCATTACCAAAATTCTAAAATTAACGGTTTTTCCCCTTCTCCTTATATTTATTACATAATTTTAAAAAAAAACACACACACACACAAAGAGAGGAAATAAATTTTAAAAATGACCAAAGTTTGAGCTTCAGTTAAGATTTTTTTATGTAGGATGCAGGATTTGTTGGGAAACTCTCCATGGAAACAGTCATCAACCAATAGTGGAAAAAGTTTGGTCCCCAATGGTCACTTTGACCGACATATACACACATTCGCACATACATATATATCACAAAAATTCAAATGATAAGATCTCACCTATGAATTTTACGAGACAAATATTTTATTTGAATCATACATGAAAAAATATTAATTTTTATGTCAAAAGTACTACTTTTATTGTAAATATAAGCATGATTGATCCGTCTCACGAATAAAGATCTATGAGTTCGTCTCACAAAAAACTTAAGGTACCGTTTGATTTGTGGTATGAGACAAATAGTATGTAGATAAATAATATTTTTTAATAATAAAATATTTAAAAAAATATAATCTTCGATTTGATTGATTAATTTGATTAAATTTGAGATAATATGATATTATGGTTTTGTCTTTTTAAAATATTAATAAAATATTTATAATATTATTTATTACGTTTAATATTGTAATTTCAATTCGATGATTTGATTGATGTGAGATAAATGATTGATGATTTGATTGATTAAGATAAATGATCGGTAGATTGATAAATAATATGGTACATCAAACATTATATTAGTTTGGATAAAAATGTGGATAAATAATATAGCGAACAAAATTGTAGTGTCTTAAATTTGAGATTACATATTTCTTCTCAGATCTTATTATAATAATATTCTTCTCAAATTTTTTTTTAAAAAAATTACGCTATAATTACAAATTTTTTATTTTCGAATATAAAAATTAACCATAATAAAATAAAAAAATGAAACTGTAAAATAGAATTGAGAAAATTATTATCACGTAATTAACTATAATACCTGATCTTGTGTAACATTAACATGAGCTATCAACCTAGTGATAATTAAAAAAAAATACGGCTATAATAACAACTATTCGTTTCTCTTTTCAAAATTCAAAAAGCATGCTTATGCCCCCCGATTATGAGATTTCTCTAAATTAGTATATATTTTGCAACATTTTTTATAATTTTATTACAATAAAAAAAACATTAGGAAATTTAACATCAAATTTGTGCCTGAAAAGTAAGAGTTTGGGAGTGGTGAAATTGATGAATACATGGTCTTAGAAATTTCGCTTGGTTTTTGTTCGTGATTTTTTTGTCCATGTTTATTATTTAAGAACATCAAATTTTATTCATGTTTTTCTAAAAATATAACAAAAATTATCTTTTACTTGCATCTTAAATCGAAGTTCTTGAGGAGAATTGCAAGTTAATTCCTTGATAAAAAAATAATATAGTTAAAAATTTATTAAATCCATATGGTGCCGTATATATATAATAAACATAAGTAATAATTGAAAAATATTCATTAAATTATTATTAATTAATAAAAGCACATCTTTCCCACGTATTGTCCAAGGGAAATGAATGTAACCATGTGGAGAAGTATGCATGATTACACCTATTAAATTAAATAATAATGACAACAGTTATCTAACTTTTAAATTAATATTGATGTAAAATAAGTTACCATTAAGAACAAAGCATCATTCATAATAATCCAAATTAATGTAGTAAAGTTGGTTTTAGATAAGAACAACATACTCTTAATTCAATATTAACTTCTGTGAATTCGAGGAAAGTAACAAATATATAGTTATAATTTAAATATAAATATTTTTTCTTAATGATAATTTATACATTTATATATACACACACACATGTATAAATATGTATGTATGTAATGATTATGTGGTACATCTACAATAATTAAATTAAATTCCTTTAAAATCACAACTTTTTTTTAATTATAGTTGAGCAAGACATATTTTAAAAAAATTTATGCCGAAAAATTGCTATAAAATGAATGTTTTTTTATTAATGATGTACCATCATCCACATTAAATATTTAAAAATAAATAAGAAATAAATACGTAATTAAATGTGAAGTCTTTTATTTTTTTAAAATTCAAATTTGAATTTTATGTCCCTTGAAAATATAAGCTACATTAAACTGTTTACATTGGTTATATCATTTCATTTAATTTCGATTATGATTTTGAGTTTTATGTTACTTTTATATATTTAATTATTATTACTTCTATTATATTAAAATATAAATTTTTTATATAATATTATGTTTTCCAACTTTTTAAAAAAATGTCGTCGTGAGTTTTGGTATATTGACTATTCGTAATTTACTATTGTTATCATTGTGTTTCTCAATTAGAATTTAAATATAAATATTTTTAACATATTCTTAAACTTTTTAATCAAAATGTATTTATCTAATAAATGACAAAACTTTTGATTTTTTTAAAAATATTTATTTATTGCTTAAAATTTTGATAGACAAAAATAACATATGATTTTTAGATATATTTTTATACTTTTTAATCAGTAAGAGTTCTACTTAACCAAGATTTAAAAAAGTCAAATTAAAGAGAAAAGAGTGTTATCCTCATTTAAGCATTATCTCAAATGATATAAAAAGAATTATATAATAATTTTTTATAATAATATTTAAAATTTATATAGAGTCACTATATTATACAAATAATTTTAATAAATTTTCAAACACTAATAAGTAAATTATGAATAATTAATTATATAAAATAACTCTTAGTGTATCGCATATAAAAACACATGTGCCTATATTTATTTTTAAAAAAAGTAATTAAATGAAGGGTCATATATAGCTAGTAGTGTACTTTTACATGCTTGGTGAGCATAAAATTTGCATAACTTTGGCTGAAAAAATTAGAAAATTTTGCAAAAATTTGTCGATAAAAATTATTTTCATATATAACTACTTTTGCTCAACATTTAGAAAAATTCAAACCTTACACACCTCAGCATTGTTAGTGTTAAATTGCAATCGAGTTTAAACAACAACAATACAAACGTCAATATGTGCAGATTTTCTCTTTTTTGAATAAAAAAATATGGGGATGTGATTGTTATAACCGAGCCTCAAACTCGAAATTTAGTCTCAAACTTGAGATTTTGTTATTAGATGATCTACAAATCACCATCGATACTTGCAAATATTCTAAGGTGAACACTGTGTGGGTAAAAATTGCAATTTCATTGTTAATCGACAATCGTTCGATCTTACAACTTCAATTTAAATTGAAATCTCATAAGAACAAATTTTGATTTTTCGATGTTAGTGCGGAAATTGATATCCTGTGTAAAAAAAACTGATTTTGTTACATTTGACTGAAAATTTCAAGGGTGTCGAACTTGATTTCTTGCCATTTAGACTTAAAATTTTCCGAGTTGAGTTATGTAAATCTGTGGTTTATTGTAATAGTTAATTTTTTCCAAGCCAGCGTTCTTCAGAAATCGAAGATTAAAGAAAGAGAATAAACTAAATGGAAAATGATAACAAAACTCTAAGGTTTCGGGCTTTCATTTCATGTTACTGGATCCGGGCTTCTTTTGAGTGGGTATCTAAAGATTGTTTTCCTTGGGCCGTGTAGCTTTTAAAGTATGCAGTAAATATTGGACCCAAAAAAATTTCAGATTCATAATGGACCTACGGGTACTGTCCATATTGTACGTGGGGTAAGTAGTTACGATTGCATCAAAATGTTGCAAATTATCGTTAGTATTAAGCAAAGCAAAAATATAAAATTTCAAGATAAAAATTATAAATTCACAGGTTTTCTTCGGATTTGAACTTTCGCATCGAGTTTTTAGGTAATTTTCCAGGTTGGCTCGCGATTAAATTCAATTTGGTGGTATGCATGTTGTTCGTAAGCCTTATGCATGGAGTCGGATGAGGTTCTTCGTTTAGTATTTATATGATTGGGAAATATAGAATATTGAATATTTATTTGCCTCCAGAAAATTAATTTATCATTTGTTGAGTTCAGTATATAAAATTATTCTCTCTCCCAAAATAAAATATTATTTTAAGTTCAACTCGAGCTGAACAATCAGAGCTCAAACAAAACTAAAGTCTCAAGGTGTTGATTTAATCTATTCCTTAATATAGGATTAAAATAGAATCCAATTTACGACAAAAGAAAAGACATCAATTTGGAGCATCTTTGGCAGATGCTAAGCCAATTTAAGACATTTATCCATATTCTATTTAATGTTGATTGATTGGTTATTTGGGAATCTTTTTTAAAGATACCTCGCAATTTTGGTATATTTGGTGGCGTCTGTTCATTTATTCGCATCTTTTAGATTGAAACGAACACTTCCTGTTATGATCATGTCTGTATAATCTTTTTAGGTGAATCGATTTTGTGGATGAAATTATAGATTACTACGACGCTTTGATATTAAAATCTACGATGGATGCTCAATGAAGTATTAAAAACAACGATATGTGTTGGATTTTTCGGGAGGATTCCTTCTGCTTCTTTCCAAGTAGCAATGNATATATATAGATATATAATTTGTGACCGTGATTGGTGGTCATCTTTATACTAACGAGACAGCAGACAGACTCACAGAAGTGGCCGAACTAGAGCGTCAGGCTTTGCATTGAGAAGGCGGCAGCGATTAATCAAACTGTTAAGCATATTCACCCTCGGAAAATTTAGAAGAGTTGCCTAACAGGCAAGGGTATTTTGGGGAAAACAATCATCTGTTCAAAAAAAAATCAAAGATTGTTTTCAAAATTTTATTTTTTTAAAAAAAACTTATATGAATCCATCTCACGGATATACATATATATCTTACTCGACTTGATTCATGAAAAAATATTAATTTTTTACCACAATGAGTATTATATAGATCGGATCGACTCGTTTCACAGATATAAATCTCTAAAATTGTATCAGAGGAGACTTACTCTTCAAAATAATAAACATTTTACCTAAATATAATAGAATATTAAAAAAATTTAACTATTAAAAAATTAATATATATTATAATGTATTAAGAAGACAAGGTGGTACTATAAAAATTAAAATATATTTTAAAATTAATATAATATGAATCAAAATTAAATTTTCAATTAACAAAAGATAAGACCCATCTTAAAAATATGTAGGATATTTTTGTTACACGCGTGTCTAAGTGTAATTATTAATTTTTTTTTCATCTTACATATCGTTTTAATCAGTCGATCTTAACCTAAATTTTATCACATTTGGAAAATATATTCGTTCTGATAGGAGAATAATTAATCCAAATTAATCAATTATTATCTCAAATGCAAGCTTAATAAAATCTGCGAACGATATAAAGAATATAAGAATCTACAAAGAGTATCGAGAAATTCGGGTATATATTTTTTATTACTGATAACGACGACCTTCATTATTTTCTAGCTAGTTAAAGGTGCATGAAATGTGAATTTAGAGTTGACTTACAATTATAATAATAATAATAATAATAATAATAATAATAATAATAATAATATGTAGTTGTGTGACATTAAATGCTTTGGAATATATCCTAATTCTAGATTTCAAATATATTCTTCAAATATTAATCGTCAATCTTACACAAAATAAGGATCGAATCAAAAGTTTTAATTAGATAATTTAATATAAGTAGAGAGTCAAAAATCACATTTTCAAATTTATTGCTAATTATGTTCCCCCCCAAAAAATAAATTGAAGCCCATCTAAATACCATTGGTTTTAGTGAAATTATTTTTTTCCAAAAAATTATATACCTATATATATATATAGTCTAAAAAAGTTCTTTATTATTTTGGAAAATTTATATAAATAGTAATAGTTCCCTTGATATCAAGGATTTGGATCCTTACTGAAAACACAACACCTGTTGTTGTGCATTTTTATACAAGATGATCAGTTTATCATCTGATGGACCTCGCACAGTGTCAGATGAAATTGAAAATTATCAGAGGAAGCGAGATGATCAACTGATCATCACGTGTAAAAAGTGCACAGCACTTGGTGCTGTGTTTTCAGGCACATCAGAAGATCAAAATCCATATATATATATATATATATATATATATATATGTGTGTGTGAATATTTTTATATTTATATTATAAAAATGGGAATGATTACGTCACTATCTTCGTGGGATCTACCGGCAATTTTAAGGGTTATTGGATGAGTTGGGAAAGCTCATATTCCCCTAAAAAAATGTTCTTCACGTGGAGATTCTCTTTTTCTAACGTGATTTCCATTTATTTATTTATTTTCAGTTTTTCAAGTGTGCAGTTACTGATAGTATGTATAACTTGTAACGAATCTCAGAAAACACAAATTTCTTTAATACCAAATTTCGAGCAAAACTCTATAGTTATGTAATAGCACATAACTCCTCGCCTTCACCGTTCCAGAATGACGTATTACGGAAGCCGAAGCACCTTTTTCAAGTGTGCATGATCTTTACTCATGTTTTTTTTTTACAGAAATATTTTTTTTCCCTTACGTTAAGATTTAGGTGCACTAGCCTTCCAAATTGGGAATAGCCAAGACTCTATTGTAAATTCTCTAACTCTAATTGGCAGGAATCGATATCTATTAACGAACTGTCCCACATCATTTTGATTATTATTAGATCATTAGACTATCCTTGCAGCCTAATAATCTTAAAGATTAAATTGGTAAAAATAACTTTCTTTAATTTCACCATTGACAAATTTTTAGAAATATTTCCTAATTCTTCGAAGGAAAAATATGTTCTTTAATTCAGTTTCATTCGATCCTACCCACAAAACGATGCCTTTATGAAAGAAAATACAGTTTTCATTCAAACACTTTTGAGTACATAGAGTTTATATGGGTCGTTGGATACTCTTTCGCATACTACTCACAAAGGTAGCATCTCATTAACATTTGTTTTGAACGCCCTTGAAAAGGTTAAAAGAAGAAGTTTTTTTTTTTTTTTTTTTTTAAATGTTACACGAAGAATTAAGAACCTCAAAGAAAGAGAATTTGATTTTGAATAATTATAAGTATTTTTAAAATAATATTTTTATAACTGTATCACCGTTCTTCTGCGTACTGGAATCAGCTCAAAGACTATGGACAGGCGTAATTGCAGCCACATTGTTGCGAACCCCCCCGGCCATGCATGCACGATGTTTTGCTTGAGACGCGACAAACTCAACAATAATATAATGTCTGGAAAAAAATAATATTAATAATCAAATAAAAAATATTGAAAATTATTGATAGTTTTATTTTAAAATTCAGAGCGTTCAATCCCACTTTTCAGTCGAAAAGATCCCATTCTTGAGCATTATTCTTTAGAACTGCGAGTGACTATAGACACAAAGGATGATCCTTAAAATTTAGAGATTCAGACATAGAACATGCATAATGCATTATAAAATAATGATAAGTTTGCTTTAATTAATATATTAATGTATCATGATCATCCACTTTCATTTGCCTTGCATTAGAAATTTGATCTGTGGAACAATGTATATTAATTTAACATAAATGTTTTTTTTATAGGCTAAATCTAGCTAGTAAGAATATATAGTTACAATCGATGAGATAATTGTCCCACACATGAGGAGATAATTAGGCAAAGAGGTAATGCGAAACAAGTAGGTAAAATATTCAGGATTCGATTTAAAAACTATGTTTTATACGTGATTCATAGTTATAAGGTTTTAATTTTTAAATTATATGACTATTTTGTTATTAAATTTGAGATTACTATGAAATATTTTCACAATTTCTTAATTCGTCGTGATTATCCACACTTTCCGTCAGAAACTTAACATTAATTGTAGCTGTATTACTTAGTCTTAGGTTGAGCAATTACGACAACACAATACCAAATTAGAGGATATGATAGAAGAGAGTATTGCTTGGGTGTTCCACATCGATTAAATAGAATTTCTGAAAATTTCATATATGGACTTGGTTAAATCTCTTTCTTTCAGCTAGTTTTTGTAGTTGAATTATGTTCAAATCATAATCTTAACGAGATCAGAGCTCGGGCTCACTATTATATATTGGACTGCCCATAGTTGGGCTATCTGTTAATATCTTCATGCTCCAATTGTTCATTCATGGGCGTGTTTAGAGATCTCACATCGGTTGAATAGAGTTCATGAGAGCTGTGTATATGGACTTGAACAATCCTTCCTCTTGAACTAACTTTTGAGATTGAGTTATGTCTGAATCGACTTGAGTTGTCCATGATCTAAGCAGTTCCTATATGTATATTGGTTCCTTTGGCTAAATTCCAACTTGCCACTAACATACTCAGCAGAACCAGTTTTCAGAATCTACACAAGGGAGTGGAACAATCAATGAGAAAACAACGAAACAGACCGCCTCGATTTATTTTCGCGATCCCAATAGTATCGATCATTTTGTATTTAAATTAAATAAGATTTAATTTATCTCATATTAATTATTAAGTATTGCTTTAAATGCAAGGCGTGAAGAAAAATAAAAGAGGGGTTATCTGATTGAAAATGTTACGAAACCTATGAATCTAGACATATGTTTCTAGAAGCATTGTTGAACATCTTGGAATATGTGGATATTGGAACATTTCGTGGGAAATTAAATCTTGATATTGAATTAGACGCGGGAACGTAATCTTAACGCGATTTGATGAAATGAACATCGTTAAGAGGAATAAGTCAACACCAAGCAGGTTGGTTGCCTTTAGTTCGAGGACAGTCTCAAATTAAAGCATAATTGACTAAGGCTAATATATTTCTTTTAACGGCCCACAGATCCATCCATCCATCCATCCATCACCAGCGTTAAGAAGAGTATTCAATTACATTATTAAATTGATGATGTCCACTTCAAAGGCAAATTGTAACTCGATCTTCTTACGCTATCGTCATATATATATTTAGATAATGTACATTTATTTTCTTATCTTTTTTTTTTTTGGTCTTGCTTTTCGTCTACATGTCGTGCTTGAATACGTATTGCAACTTATTATATTATTCAAACTTGTTAGAATGAATTGCTTAAATATTACCAACTCTATCTATATATGGTCCAACTTAATTCAACTCATTTACACCTGGTCTCCATTCAGGAAAACAAAGAAAGAATTGTGGAATTATCAGACACAGAGTTCAAAAGTAAGAAAAGTACTCGTAAATAAAAGTAGAAATATTTACAACCATCGCTATCTCTTTCTGCCAGCTAAGGGAGACAAGTAATGACCACCCACCCCCACCAACAAAGACTTTTCACTCTAAGAATTCACAACCTCCCCCCAACCAATTTCAAATCTCTCCCCCCTCTAACAAACCAATATTTTTAAAAGGAAAATAAAAGAAAAGAATGGGGAGATAGGCCCCCGGCCCCCCCGTTGCATCTACCATACTACGTGTATATATTTCCGCAACCTATCGAGCCAACTACTTTTAACTACCATCACCAAATAAATCGCCTCTAAGAGTAAATGCCATTTACTATGTACAAAATGCCCAGCTCAATATACCATCCCCCAAAGCAAATAACATGTCGCCTGACAAGTTGCTTTTCAGCCTCTTTTTATCGATCAAGAATAAGATCTGATCAATCCCAAATTGTATAGATTCCTCCTCACAAGGCTTCCAATTGAGAACAACATGGCTCCTCCTGTACCCATCGTGGCCTCTTCTTTTTCGCCTTTTTGGTGATATATAAAGGGCAATTCCTTTACTTTCAGATTACTCAAACCGATCCTCTGTCTAACTGATTCGATGATCTTGGAATCTGGAATGTTACCGAGGGCATCTGTAACGTAAAAAACATTCTGGGCCGTTTCAACTGTCGTGGATATCTCAGCCCTTGTGACGTTTAGGCCATTTTCACGAAATGTTCGAGTTACATCAGCTAGTAGTCCTTTTCTATCAGGTGTGCACAACTCAAGCCTCACACCCTGTGATATAACAAGAACGTTAAATTAAGATAAACGAACAAGAAAAGAGAACTTATCAAATGTACCACTAAAGAATCACTTTCAGACCTGAGATGTCCTCCTTTCAATTGCAGCTTGTAAGCAAAGAACAACGCGTTGTTTTTCAGCTTCTGAACTGATGGGGGTTCCATCCATGTGTCTTATGAAGAATTCCTAAAAAATAAAAAAACAATTTCATTCCGTTTCACATCTGATCACAAAATAATAGCACACACCACAAGAAAAAATTAAAAATATATGTATACCAAGGATGCTCTATCTCCGGTTGTGTCAACTGTGGCATGAAATACGACATACTCCATGTCTGTTAGCGTGCAGATGACATCAAACAGAAGCCTGGTTCGATCCTTGGACTGAATATTTACAACCGAATAATCCCTCTCCAAATAATTCTGAACTAAGACAACAGGGGAATCTTCACTAGTCTTGATGATTGGCTTCCTCTCATAATCACGGTCAGCAAACATCATTTGATGAAGCCTCCTCTCGGTATGCGTGACAGCCATTGAAACCACGGTACTGGCACTTCGGATATCATTATCAACTTTAAGTACATTCCTCAACATGGCCTCGATTGTTTCTAGTTTTTGTGAGTCCTCGATCGGTGAGCCCGAATGATCATCCTTTAGGTAAATTAAGGAAGCAATTCGACCATTGTGAGTCCAGACCTTAGCTTCCACCAAATTGCAGTTCAAACCAGATAGAACTGCAAAAACCTCAGATAAAAGACCAACTCTATCGGTACCAGTTAATTCTAATGCTGTTAGACCATTGAAACTTCTCGATCTTCTGCAGTGAACTGTCTCAAGAGACTGCAATACGAAGGCCAGAAGAATCAATTAACAACAGATTAAATGAAAGTTATCAATCTCTTCTTGAATAAACTTTGATAAATCACAATAAAAGTGAAGATAATTAATTACCTGTTCAATGTAACTCAACACGCTTTCGTCGGTTAATTTGTTTCCATTCAAATCGGTCACATGGAAAACTGCAGATTTTCACAATAAATGAAACCGTAGAGTGAGAACAACCTTATTAAAATCCAATAAAGCCCGTTCATTATATGAATTAAATGGCAATTAAAGTTGCAGGCGGCAAAAAATACACAGCGGCGCAGGTTAGGTACGCACCGTCCATAAACCACAGGCCATCTGAAGAAATATAAGCCTTCTCAATTGACAGATTTAAATCCGTGAGAATTTGAACGGCATCCAACAGAATCCTATGCTTTTTCCCACTATCAATCTGTAAGAAAACAAAAAACTTATTAATCACACTATTCCTAAAATAACATAAGAATTGTATTAATTTGCACTAATCAGCGGCTTACCATAACCCGGGTTGCGGTTGCGCAACCGGCATTGTCGATCATGACCCTTCAAGATGACGAAGGAGAAAAGGTCAGATGGGGGTATTGTTGGAATTTTATCAAGGGATGGAAAAATCGAACAGCGGAAATTGACGGAGTCAAATAACTTGGAAGGAAAGAAATCGGCGAAATTCAATTATTACACAAAATTTTGAATAATCAAGTCGAGTTTTCTTCAATTAAATAATTAGTGAAGAGTGAACTCTCCAGAGACTTAAGAAATCTGGAATAATCAAATCCTTGTATACTAGGTTCGGTTGATCTCTGTGGAAGGAGATAAACAGGGAACCATAAAATTTCCCAGAATAGTAGATCTTACAGACCCGAGAAAATTACTGTGATTCAAAGAAGAAAAAAACTGAATCCTGACTAGAGAGAATATTTTGAGAAATCAAGGAAAAAAATTATTTCCACCAAACATATCAGAGCAACTTTATCTAGAAAAACCCAGAAAAGAAATTTCACAAGAATATCCGAGGGAAAGTAGAAGACATAAAAATTTTTACAAACCAGAAAACTCATAGTAAGCACAAAATGAAACCCAAAATTGGACAATAAAATTCAAAATCTCGACCGATACCCAGAAAACTCCTCCCAAAAAATGAGAAATAAAAACCAATCTTCTAACAGCGGAGAGTCACTCATTCAAAGACGATGAAGAAAGCAAACCTTGGGGTGGACATTCTAGTAATAAGCTTCTCATATTCATCCAAATACGTTGGCCACTCCATAATTCTTCAAAATTTGTCAAGAAGTCAGTAGTTCCCGAAACATACAAGACCGCAAATTCGCCCCTCTGTTGATATTGCAGACCTTATATCTCTCTCTGTCTTTAGAAACCTGACAGACGACGTATCACGTTGAGTATTTTCCCTCTCTAAAACATCCACAGAAGGCTGAACTGCTCTGGGTTCGCTCCAGAGGAAGGAGAGTATTTATTAATATATGATGATAATATAATTATTTTATAATTAAATTAAATATGATAAAAAGGGAAAAAATTACCATGATTTTTTTTAGTTTCTTAAAAGTTGGGTCCACTGAGAGAAGTATCAACCAATCACAGGCGTGACTAATGCTGCCTGCCCGTTCTGACCAAATTCGGCAATAGATTTTTTTAAAAACATATCAATTCCCTAATATAATAACTTATTACAAGGTGAGAGAGATTAAATTTGATCCCTTTTATTATTTTTACTGCAGATAATATTTGATATAATTCCGATATATTTGTTTTGTTAGAATTAGAATTAGAATTAGAATTTCGTGGGGAAAAAAGTAGAGCTTTGAAATAACAGCCATATGATTACTTCCAAAATCTCACGAAAATTTGCTTGCTTCATTTAATGTGTGTTAAGTATCGAATACACGTGGGAACGGAATCTTAGTAAATGGGGGCACGAGATAAAAGGAGTGAATCCACGTGGCAAGCGGGTGAGGGTAGAAACTTGGAGGGTGTTGACTTAGAGATTAAGGCGAGATTTGCCGACCACTGACGACGTAGGCACGTGATGACACCGTTGGAATCGGCTTTTTTTTTTATCGGGTTAATTGTCCTTTTCCCGGCCGGGTTTCTTGTTTTTCTCGACGGCGCTGATCTTTACGGCCGCTTATAATTAACCCTAGCTGGATACTCTCTCCTTGCCCATTTCTGAATTCCCAATTCCTATAATACCAAATATTAAAAGAATTTGATTTAAATCATTTAATTTTTATTCAATTTAACCCCAAGCAACGGATATCTATTCAAATGTTAATAATAATAATCAAACGGGTGAGTAAAACGCTTGATCTTTAATGGACATTCAAAGATTATTCCACGTGTTTACTGTTGCATGTTTTCCGAGTAATAATTATTCACTTATGTTTAAACGGTCTAATTATCATTAAATGTCCGCAATAAAAAGCCAATTTTATTGCCAATTAATTACAACATTACACAATCATCTATCTACAAATACGTTATATATTTCTTCAAATTTTGACTAAAAAGCGCAAATATTTTAATATTCTGAGTTGCATGCTTGTGGAAATTATTAATCAGACTTATGGCGAACAAGTATACGAGCATGACACGAGGAGTCGTGGAACCAGACTACTATGTAAGCTTGTCGGATTTATTTTATTAATATTTCAAATATTAAATATTTTAATTGTTTTTTTGGGATTTAAATTTTCATCGACACGCAGGAGCACGACTATGCTTTAGCGCATGAAATCAGCTTAAAACATGGGGTGGGTTCCTCTTAAGTCTTTGACAAGCACGTGCACGCCCCTTCATAACCACGTTTTCATGTTGTTCGTTATATTTTATTTTTATCATTCTTCTAATTTATCTTACTACTTTATTATGTTAATCCACCTCCTAATTAATTTCTAGAAACATGCAAAAAAAACTAATTTTTTTAAAAATGAAAATTAAATAACAATTTTTGTTAGAAACATTTTCCCATAACCGATTGTAAGACTCTCGGGAGTAATTTTGTTTCCAAGTTTCCTAATTGGCCGCAATCACGTGTATTGAAAGACATGCCTTAATATCAGATCATTGCCACTACCCACGACCAAAAAGGACGTGCCCACATATACTGTGCCACCCCACACCGATTTGTACAATACGTAAATCTCACACATCGTATTTTAAATCTAATAAAGGGAAGGACTACTCGGTCCAGTATTTTATTTATTTAATAATTAATTCCCTATACTTTTTCTAGTATAAATCACTCAGAAAGTGCTTGAAAAATATGAAGAATCAATCGCATTACAGTCTACAGAGCATGTGGTTGCCAAATCAATGAATACGCATTTAATGGTCCACCTCACGATCTTCGCATCTCACGATTTCGTCATGTCGGGCTCTCCAACTCCAATTGCATGAACCATAATATATCGTCACCGTTAATAGCCCGTCGCGACGGTTGGCCACTGTAAATGTATGGCGGGAAAGTGGTGGGCTGATTTAATGCCATTTCCCGCGCCACCATCAATACCAATAATTTCAAGAGTGGGCCACCACTGCAAAATTTGCTTTTTTCCAAATTAAATATTATTTTTATTTTTCCAAATTTTGATTTTATATCTCTGATGATAACTTGGTGTATAGAATTAATATTATTATATTGACAGCTCAGTCACCGGTCATAGGTTGTCTCATCGAGACACCCGCCAAATTCTTCATTCCACGCTTTATCTATACAATTCTTTTTGACCACTTAAATCTCGCGCCAACATTCAAATCTCCAAAGGGAATATATATATATCTTTTTTAACATACAAAAATAGTGCAAAATTTTTCCACAAAATATACAGATAAACATGTAAATATAATAACATCGAGATACAACAACGTCCTTAAATAGAAATTTACAGAGGAAAACGTAAAGGTCATGTATCTTATTTCAATCTCATGTCAAAAATAACAAATCCCATTCGAAAAGTTG
This sequence comes from Primulina huaijiensis, assembly GCF_012295235.1. NCBI lineage: Eukaryota > Viridiplantae > Streptophyta > Magnoliopsida > Lamiales > Gesneriaceae > Primulina > Primulina huaijiensis. Next base: position 19,545,975 of record NC_133311.1, on the reverse strand, counting down.
AATTAATTTAATGTGACCCCGAAGAATTTATACTGTATACACACGAAAAATAATCTAATAAGAGGATGTGAGTTGGAAAGTTTTTTAAGAATAATAAGCGGGAAATTAAATTAATAAACTGGAAACATGTTTGGACATGTTCAGCGGAAAGGTTTCTTGCAAATCTAAGCGGATACATACTTAATTGTGTTGCTTAATCCTTGGATTTTGAATGATTAAGCATGTCTAATGTGGGTCCTAAATCTTATGCATTTGACATCCTCATTGTTTATCAACCGTAAAATATAAATTATAACATGAAAAAAAAAATGGATGTCAAATACATAACTATAATGAATAATAATATTTTTGACATAATAATAATATTTTTTTTTGAATTGAGTCAAGTCATATATCATTTTTACAAAATTGAATTGTGAAACCGTCTCACATGCATGAAGTTTTTTCTGTTTAAAAAAATAATGTATCATAAACCTTTTGATAGATAACTTTGCATGCAACTTAAGTTATCGTTTCTTGTCAAAATCAATAGATATGCCATCCTATAAATCTAAAGTTTGCTAAACCAATCTGATTCACATGAAAAAAAAAAATAATAATAATAAAAAAAAGAGATTCGTTGGACATAAGGGCATACACCGATATTTTCTATCGAATTCCAAGTTCTTCCGTTACATTTTATCTTCTTACTTTTTCGTTTTTTAAATACAATTCCTAATTATTGATGATATACTGGAATAAAAATAAATCTAATTAATTAAATCAACGATTGAAAACAGTACATCCTTTTTCTTTTCCATGAAAAAGGACTCTTCTTATCCAAAGAGAAATGGCTCCTATCTATGTCATCCATCCTTTTGACTAAAATTATGTTTTTTCTCCCACCCCACTAAAAATTTTGATTGCAACAATTAAAGTAAATATACGACACATATGATAAGAGAAGCAAAATCTTTATCTCTCGGGGGATGGTTTTGGAAACATGCACAGAAAAGGATATTATAGATCCAAATATTGACAACACAAATGAAAGCACTTGACACAACAATTAAAATCTTGGGACCCTTTATTTATTTTTTTTGTGGGCACAGAAATATCAAAATCCAATGGCTTATTACGGATTTCCCACATTTTGGATAGGCCTAAAACACGCACGAGTGGCGTTAGGCAAAGCCCGGTCGCTTGCCTTTAACGTTTTGTTTCTTTTTCTTTTGTTTTTCTATAGCACTCATTCGTGACGATGTTCTGTATTTCGAATTCACTACGTCAACTTGAAATGTTGTGTATTAATATGTTTACGAGACAGCCACGTCTCAACTTTATCCATTACGGTGGACACATTCAAATGTCCTGATAATTATAATTTCAGTTCTTTTGGTGAAAACAACGTAAAGTTGAAATCAGTAGTTCACGAGAGCATACCACCTACATTGCTTTCCTCGTCGTAAGGTTAAAGTTTTGTTGGATATCTATCTATAAAGATAAAAACATGACCACAAATATGTTATTTAATTTCGGTCTTGGTAATGTATTTTTCGATTTTTTTACAATTCTAGTGATTTTTCACTGAGATTACTCACGCGACAATTGACATTGCACACATCGACGCTACATTGGTGTCACACCAGCATCACGTTGCAAAAAAAAACTAACATCCCAAAAAATCAAAGACGACATATTAAACTTGAATTTGACAATATAGAGGACCAAGATCGCAAAGAGACAAACATATTAAACCAAGGATATAGTTTTCTATTTTTTTTCTTCAATTCAAGTCATTTTCATCAGAGAATTAACTGACGTACAACCAAAAATGATATTGTGTCACCAAACATTATTAATGTTATGCCAACACACACAGGAAAAAAAACCACTTCACATATATATTATTGTGTTTTCACAGGAATCTAAAATTAAATAAAAGAATGAAAACTAATATACAACAAATTAGAATAATAATGCATGAAAATGGAAATTCTAATTTTTTTTTTGATAGAATATACACTAAAAATGGGGTTTTTTTAATAAACAAAATGGCAAAAACTGGTATTGCTTCTCAATGCCTGCGCTTGTGGTTCATGCTTGCAATAATTAGACTTCGAACAAGAAATTTCAGCCGATAAATGACCACTAATACACACCTCTTGGATTATTATTATTATTATTATTTTATTTTTTGAAAAAGTCAATGCTTAAAAATCTTTTTTGGTAAATTTTGATATTAAAACGATGTCTAACAGTTAATAATGAAGTCAACTTTTTGGGCGGTAAAATAATCAATAGACGACCATAGCTTTAATTAGAAGTGGGGATACCATTTATTAACCAAGGCATGGGAAATTAGGTCACATGCACCAACCTTAAGTTTGTCATAGAATAGACCATTGCCTAAAGTTAAGTTTAGGAAAGCCAATATTTGAGATTATTTAATAATTTTTATGTTATAATTTATATTTTTAGACATTAGTACCTAAAAGCTCAAGTTTTTATATGTTTTCTTTTTTTTTTTTAGATCCAATTATAACCAAATATCTATACTGCCGACCTACAGGCTTCTGCCTATAATGTAGTTTCTTGAATGTTAAGAAATTCATTATGGCATGCACACGTCTAAAATGTGATTTCACGTAAACATGAAGCAATAATTAAATGAAACCACCATGTGGTCTCAATCTTCTTTAAAAAAAAAAAAAAAGAAGAAAAGAACAAGGGGATCATTGAATATTTGGGTTGATATTCCAAAAAATGGGCTTCATTATGTTGAAGAGAAATGATTAAAATAAGGTTTAGACTTTGAGCCTATAACTATGTCGCAGACATAGAATTTTGATATACTTAATCACATCTAATAAATTAAATGAATATCATTTCGGATGTACGTGCATGTGAATCATTATTTGTATCACAATGTTGTTGGAAATTGATTTACCTCAGCTTTAACCAAACAATCTAAATTAATTTCGTAAATCAACTACATGAACTTTGGATGAGTTGCTCGTTATTGAATTTTGATTTCTCAAGAAAACTTGTGGACTCGAGTTTGTAAGTTATTGGCGATAACTTAACGTTCCATTTGACATCCAAATTTTAAATTTGGGATGAAGTCTCGAATTCGAGACCAAATTGTATATAACAAAAACAAAATCCTCAACAAAAAAAAGTTCGTGAGTTATTGAAACATGACGATCGCCTCGGCAAAGCATTAGCCATTAGGGATACTAAGGAAGGCTGTACCCCCAAAGTTTCATGAATTTAAAAGGCTTTGTAAATCAAGCTAAAAAAAAGAAGGCTTTGAATTAGATAGGTCTGCCCAAATAAATAATTAGGCCTCAGGATTTTCGATAACCTCTATTTTGGGCCTCAAATTTTTGCCTCAATGGAATGGACTCAAATATGTAACGACGTAGTCTCTCTTGACTTCTATCAAGATTCCACCGAACACTTTCAGCTCTCGTTCTCACACAACAGAGCTCCTCCGTTTCTTGGAAAATGGCAGCTCAATCACTGTTCACTGTCGCAACCCGAATGATCAGACACGTAACCAAACAAGACAACCTAGTTTTACATAACAATCTCTCAGTCCAAGTAATATACGGGTTGGCAGTATAGCCATCAAATTCTCATGCCATCCCTCAAATCTCGAACCCTTTCTACCGAATACCCTCCTATCATCAACGCCACGATTTCATTGAGCCTCCCCAGCGTGTAATTTTTCACAACTCTTTTTAGCTTGTGCTGTTTTTTTGTTTTGCTGTATATTTTGAGTTTAATCAAGAAGTATTTTAGTCGTTCATGCCACAAATTTGAAAATGTGGGTTGCATTTTATCGTGGTAATCTTCGGTTACATCTTCATATAATAGGTGACATATTCAACCAGCATTCAAGTTTTTATTACCTATGCTTAACAGTTTGATGGATTAGATAGTCAACAATTATATTGGTTTTTGGTGCTTCAAATGAGTGATTTTATATCTTAAAAGGCTGATATTCTCCACAAAATTTTGCAGTCATCCAGAGGCAGTTGGTTCCGCGATAAAGCTTCCCAAGTGAGTATGGATTTTATTGTCGTTTATTTTCATTACTTCCTGTTGAAAATGGATGTCACGTGTTTGTGGGATGTTTTGTTTGATTGGTTTAGTTATGTTCGAATTGAGGTGTTATCCGATGAATTGAGTGGAATTATAGATGGTCATCGAAGGCAATAAAGTCATTTGCAATGGGCGAGTTGGAAGCAAGGAAAATTAAATCCCCAAACACAGGCACAGAAGCTCTTCTTATGGGAATCTTGATCGAGGGTCAGCCATTTTTTTCTTTCTCGACTTTTTAATTCTTTATTTTTTTTATCTACATTTTTGTCTTCTGCTGGGGATACAACCCTGACTTGTCTTTGGTTCATATTGGCTTCAACTGTTGGAAAAACTGTTAATGATGTTGAGCGGTGAGTTTATACATAATGTAAGAGTTATATTGTTCGACAGATACTAGTGAATAATAAATATATCAGCAGTAGAGTAAGACTGTTAATTTGTGTTTTATCATAATTAAGTGTTGTGTTAAATGTTACAACATTTAAAACAACATGCAGCGGAATATTAAAGTTTGTAACACAAATTGACTTTAAATAAATAGATGGACAAGTTTAAATATGCACAAGTATAAATAATTGTGCGGTAACTTATGGCAAAAATTAATCACTAGAAAACCAAATCGTTTACACAAAAACCTATTACTAGTGATTATAACAAAAATCAATTTCCTCAACAAGTTGAGAAAACAAATGCTTTCTAAAACAAAGGCTCAGAATAAAACTTAAACAAGAAAGCTAAAAACGTGATGCCAAAAGGAAATCCATGAAAACGGTCTTCAGCCAACTTCGTTACGGATGTTGTCTACAGATATTCCCAACATTCAAGGCAACACCCGGTATTTGCACTCTTCAAAACAGCAACGGCTTCGTGAATTTAATTCTCTTAAAATCTCCACTACGTGTATGTATGTATGATTAATAGGAAGAAGCCCCCGAACCAATGTCCTTGAACTCTTATTTATAAGCCTAGGGTTTATCAATAAGGAATCCTACAAAACATGGAAAGTTTAGAGTTTTATAAGTCACAAACTCTTTTTAAACAAGGATAGTATATCATTATCATAAATAACATATATTTACATAATTATCTCATTATCTTAGAAAGACAAAATTCATATTAAATATTATACTCAACTAAATCAACAACGAAAGTATATTGTTAGGGAAATAATTTAAATCAAGAAATATATCAATTAAATTCAGAAATAATATTTCCCTTCACATAAGTTAGTATGCAGACATTTATAACTGTATCTACGCAACATTCTTATTGATCTATGCATCTTAATTAAGATGATAATCAGTACTTTTATACGCAGGAACTAGCTTTGCTTCAAAGTTTTTACGTGCAAATGTTATTACGCTTCTTAAAGTGCGTGATGAAATTGGGAAATTACGGGGAAAGCTTGATATGTTTTTCTTCAGTCCTGAGCATCCTCCTTTAACTGAAGCAACTCAAAGGGCCCTGGATTTTGCTATTAATGAAAAGCATAGATCAGGTAATTTGATTTCTTTAATAGTTTTTGCATTTGGCATGAGTTTTTTAAAGCCTAGTGCAGACAAATTTCTAATGAAAAATATAGCGAAAATCAATGTAATTTCTATATGTATTTGGATGTGAAGGGATAATATTTTTGAATGTCTACCATTCATACTGATGAATGTTACTTGGTCATATCTGATCAGAGTTAGAAATTAAAAGTTATGTTGAATGATAGGAATGGATGTCACAGTCTTATCAAAGAGGTCGTCTCTTTTATTCTGATAAAGTCCCAGTTCCCGTGGCAAGACATCTTCACGAGGACGTCTGATTTTAGACTGAGTTTAGTTTTTTCTAAAAATGTTTTGGATGCAATCTTTGGTCTGGATTTTCCCATATTGCATTCTTGGAAGGTGTCCAAGTATATAATATTTGTGAACAAAACTCAGGTGAAAACGAGGAAATAACAACTGTGCACATGATATGCTTGTTGGGTTATGGCGGCAACAAGAATCACTTGGCCATCAAGTATTGGTGTCCCTAAGATTTACTGATGAGAAAGCCAAGGAGCTCCATTCCCTGATATCTGAACCTGGATTCAAAGACGATTAAGTGCTCGTGGAACCAACTTTTAATATGTCGTGTTTATGCAATTTTTCGTAATAGAAAATCGTTCATCATTTCCTAGGTTCTCACGATAAGTTTTGTATCATCTTGTATTGGCTATAAGTTACTTCACATTATACTCAACACCGACATTTATACTATGATTTTGTTTAGTTTTCATTCTCTGTACTTGATATTCATAACGATCTAAACTTGGTGCATGTTGGTACTATTTCGACTCATATATTTGTCTTTATCATATCTACATCGAATAGTAGAAATTTAACCCCCGAGGTTTTTAAAAATATAGTTCTTGCTCACATGTTTTAATATTACCAAGTAAAAGGTCAAATAAGGTATGGGAGTCAACTTTAGTTTCAGTTAAATCATAATCACTCAAAGAAAATATTAAAAATGACTCGAAATTACCACGTTGGGTGAGGTTTAATACTTGTAAAAGAAGTGAATTTTTAAAGTTGAAATCTTATCTCATTTGATATTAGTAATATTTTTCTTCCGGCAATAAGCATCTTAATTGCATAGATTTCCGATCACTGGCGGAGGCTGCTGCTCAGTGATGCTGTCAGCGTCGACCGAGGCGATTTCAGCTCAATTTTTAGATGAGATACATACATTTTTTGGTGTGAAATATGTATATTAAGAAAATAACTGACATTCCTCGTTCCATCAAAATAATAATAATAATATATATTAATAACAATAAATTTGATTTCACCCACCACCAGCTGTTAATAAGTCATTAAATTTCTCAACACATAAATGGTTAATAGTTTGGCGCCAATGAATAAAGTTTGACTGCGAGTAATTGTTTAGTTTTAAAATTAATGTAATAAGTTATCAACTCTTTACCTTATTAATTTCTTCAATTCGGTATGGGCAATAGCTGATTAAAGTCGTCTACATTTACATAATTTAATTTAATGCTTTTTATTATTATTCTATTCTACATATGATCCATATTACATATAATAATATAATATAGACATATTAAATTATAAATATATATAAAATTAATTAGCAGTATCGATGGAAGTAGTTTGTTTCATGCCATCTTACGCAATAAATATAATATGTACAAAGGCTATTTATATATCATTTTTTTCTGAATACAAATAATAATTTAAAAAACTTTATATATAATTCTGAATTCCGGAATCTTAGATTAAATATTCCGCAAGGTTTAAAACAATTGCTATCAAAATATGTCGTGTAAAATATATAATTAAACAACTTATGTATGATAATTTAGTCATTGCAATTTTAATACACAACTTATGTATGATAATTTAGTCATTGCAATTTTAATACACTCGTACATATTCAAGTTCTATCTCTATCTGTATCTCTATCTCTCTTTAAGTAACTATATCTAGGGGTTAGGACTAGAGGGAGTTTTAGGTCCACTAATGCTTTTTAATGACGGAGTGATAGTTACTTAAATAATCTTAGTCATATTTTGTTCTTGAAATATAATACCCCCAATTTTATCGGAATATATGCAAATAAACTTGTAGAATATTATTTTTCAAAAACAATTTTTTGACAAATTATTTCTCAAAATTTCACAATCGAGGATTGATAGTATACCATATTTACGAGATAATCGAGGTCGTTTTTATGGACGTAGACGGCACCACTCATGTGCCTCCGATCACAAAACAATTACCTGTGCAAATACTTTCTTAAAACAAAAGGGAAAAAGAGATCCTTGGAACATATAAGTGAGGATAAAAAGATTTTTTTTTTTTTAAAAAAAAGCATTCAAAATGATTCTCGGTGGAATCGGCCGTTTTTACATCAACCACAATGAATTCATATTCAATGAATAGACCCGCAGATCCTGGGGGGAGATGACACGTGGCATACTGTACAGACAGACAGGGCCCCGCCTCTATTTACAGAATACTGGATAAGAGTTTGGGCATATGCATGTGACGCTGGGAAAAAAAAATTAAATAATAACAATTAAATAAAAATAGACAACTCATGGCCGCAACCTTTAAATTTCTCCACATACAAATTAATTTATATTTGATATTATCAATTTAAAATACTTTCCATTCTTACATCTACCAAGAATCAATCTTATAACTTAAATTTAATATTCTTAAAACGGCACTTTGTCATGTCAATTTAGTTTCACTGGCTGATGCGTTCAACACACACTAGTGATTATTTTGACGAGAATTATTAAAATTATTCATAATTACATGACTATAATCGATTCAACGAAACATTTTTTAATTTCTTAAAAAATATATGAGTATGACATTTTCTAAATTAGGTATATCTTTGCCAATACATTAGAGCATTGGCCTTAATTAAATGCGCGTATATAATCTCAAGTCAGACCCCGATTTAATTGTGCCGCTTCCCCTTCTTTAATGTTGCAAAACTAATACTGTTATATTTATAGTTTTAGAGCACTGTAGCCCCTTAATTCTACACTTTGATCTATCTCACCCAAATCAATTAATTGGACTGAATAAAATAAAAAGGGTTGGCTCTCCTCTCGATGCTTTCGTCTGGTCTACAAGCATATACCTTAACTAATCTTTAAGGTTTAAAGTAACGTATCTAATGGTCTAAATTTATCTTCATTCACGGGGTTAAAAAAAATCATGGACCTCTCGCTCACATGTAAGAATAAAGGTGAATTCATCCATCCTTACGTGCTTGGAACAATGTCCTAATGTATATTCTGTATGAAGCTTCATTAATTAGACGTGACTACCTCTCGTTTAATTGAATCTCTATCGTATGCGGTTGACCTTGCGTTACCTCAAATTGGGTGCAATTTCAAAAAAAATTCGGGTTCGAATACTACACGAACAGATTAATTACTCAAATCTGAGATTCCCATTCCAAGCCTACCAATATTGGATTATCATTTTTATATTTCCCTAAGGACAGTCAACAATAATTGTTAAATCGTTGGTCTCATGGATTAATGGTTTTTCTTTTTCCTAATCAATATTTTTTTGGTCAAATCTATATGTGTGCATACAAAAACTGATGTTTTGAGAAGCACACTTGTGCAAAAAAGTTTCTTGACAACTAGTGGTGGAAAACATCACTTAGATTAGTCGAAGAGACGAGTAGTGTTCGTTCCAAAAATTTCCAAATCTCAGATATATATAAAAAAAATTTGGAAAAGAAAATGGAATTTTAATCTTTTTTAATACATTAATAAATATCCTTTTTTAATGAGTACTCGTGGTAAATAAATGAAAACCTTAACCAATGAACCATCACAAGCACAGCAATATATTATAAGAAATTAAATAAAGAAATGCCACTCTTTCCTATAGTTGTAATTGATGGAGACCCAGTGAAACAAATGGACAAAGACAAAGTTGAATTTTGAGAGAGGGTTTTGGATTTACATGAATATTAAAACTCTCATGTGAATAACTTTTGCTGAGGTGTGAATTAGATCCATACACATATAATAGATACACCCCATACACATGATCACTGTGTGTATAAGTGTGTTCGTGCGTGAAAGAGATACAACTCCACCGCCCATGAGCAACCCTAATCCAAAACTCAACCCTTTGGAATCTAAACACAACCACCAATCTTGGTATCTTGCCAAGTGAGAAAAATCCTCCTCGGACAAGCACAGGGCCGCCGTGTAGAGTGTTTGAGAAGTGGAAAAAATGGTGGATTCAGCTTAGAATTCGGTGGGCTATACACAAAAACTCCACTCTTTTACCCCTTTTCTTGAATCTTGATTCATTAATTAAGCCAAAAAAAGCCCAGCAAAAGTTGGCTACAAAAGCAAGCAAGAAAAGAAGCCCTTAAAGTCTGCTCTCTCCTTTTTTCCTCCTTGATTCCAATAATCAATCTTTTTTAACCATATATCCTCCTTTAGTAAATTTCTTTAGTAAAGATCCAAAGAGCAAGAGAAATAACTATGGACAACCATTCTCTTCCACCTCCATTCAACACCAGGGACTTCAATCTGCAACACCAATTCCACCACCATAGCCAGAACTCCGAGGACGAGCAAAGCGAAACCAGTGGAGGAGGCCTAAACATGGGACATAAGCGTAACCGGGACGAAGGAAAGGGTGATTCCGCCGGCCACGATGGTGGCTCTGCCGGCGGCGAAGGAGAAATGTCTGGTTCAAGAAGGCCCAGAGGTCGCCCCGCCGGTTCGAAAAACAAGCCGAAGCCGCCGATCATCATCACTCGCGACAGCGCCAACGCACTCCGAACCCACGTCATGGAAATCTCAGACGGCTGCGACATCATGGAGGGTGTCGCCAACTTCGCTCGCCGCCGCCAGCGGGGAGTATGCATTATGAGTGGAAGTGGCAACGTGACGAATGTAACCCTAAAGCAACCGGCTTCCCCAGGGGCAATAGTAACATTACATGGCATATTCGAGATCTTGTCATTGTCGGGGTCGTTCCTGCCGCCACCAGCTCCTCCTGCAGCCACCGGACTGACCATTTACCTGGCCGGAGGGCAGGGTCAGGTGGTGGGGGGCAGTGTGGTGGGGCAGCTTCTGGCATCAGGGCCGGTTATTATAATGGCAGCTTCATTTAGCAATGCCGCATACGAAAGATTGCCGCTTGAAGAAGAAGAAAATGCAATTCAAGTTCAAGGAAATTCATTAGGATCACCGCCTGGAGGACTCGGAGGCCAGCCACCGCAAAATCAGCCACAAATTTTAGCTGATCCCTCTTTGTTTCAAGGAATGCCACCGAATCTCCTCAACTCCATTCAGATGTCAAACGAGGTGTTCTGGGCTACTGGTCGGCCACCTTTCTAGTTCCATTCGGGATCGAAGGGTAACATTTTCTACTTATTTTGCTAGTTTGTCTTTATAATTAATTTCAGATTATAATCAAGAACTAATTACTCCTAGCAAGAAACTTATCTAGGTTAGATGAACTTGTGGTTGTTTTCTTGCTAACATTTATAGTTGTTGGGTTTCCCTCATTACTATGAGTTTATTTCCTTTTAGTTTCTTTCCATGAATTTGATGATGCTGATTGTAATGTCATTATGGAACTTCGTTAAATTTGTTGCTTGGCTAGCTTAGTTCTTCATTTCATATATGTGTGTGAGTGGTTCGAATATATATATAATTGGTTTTAAATCTCATATTTCATGTAAAGATTAATAAATATAATACATGATATATCACGTCACAAGTTTTCCAGTTACTTACATTTGCAAGAACTCCAATACATGAGATAAGATAGCAAGGGATCACCACTTTGACATAAAAAATTCATTCTTGCCCCCAAAAATTAAAACACCTCTTGCATACTACGAAAATATTTTCATTTAGTGTTAATTATTACTATTATTTTTTCATTTGAGTTTGAACTTGATGTATTGATTTATTGTCTATGCTTGATTTTGGGACAATATTAAGTATTTATTTGCCCTTACGAATCAACCCAAAATAGTCTATGATCCTTTAACAATTATAAACATGATATATATATCTATCACATTTTGTTTATAACGAGTTTCAATATTAATTTCTTGTTCTTTTTATATAATTTTTTTGTGAAAAAAATTCAGTTTAAACCCATAACTAGGCTTCGTTGGTCTAGCAAGAGTGTTAAACATATCTCAATCATAATCATGACAATCGAATTAGAACCCTAATGATTGTATATTGGTGTGTTATGAATCTGATTATTATTTCCTAGTAATCAGTGAGATTACATGTAATCTGACTAACACTCATAAATAGAGAAAAGCCTTCATTAAAGCCGTTGACGGTTTCAGTAACATTTCACGAGATGCAAAGAGGTATGGGTTCATAATCTAATTTCCGAGACTTCATTTTTTTTTAGAGATTTTGAGGTTTTTTAGGGCTTATTTTATAAATATAGAGATGTCTACAAATTGGCATACACGTGCACAGTTGTGAGAAGCTCTTTTTCGAGGCAAAACACAAAGAGACTGTAAAGCAAAATACAGCAGGGACAAAGTGCCAGGAGGAGTACTATTTAAGGTTTCTTGAAATTGAGCTTAATCTCAATTCTAATTCACTTTAAATGGATCAATGAATATTTATTTTAAAACAAGATATCTGAATTATGTTTAATTTCGTGTGTATTAAGAATAGCAAACTTATATTTTAAATATGATTATATAAAATTTAAACATAGGCAATACTTCTACTCCATCAGTCGATAACAATATAGATATAAATATAGATGGATTTTCTAATTAACAAAAATAAAAAAAAATAAAAATTGAATACTGAAAGAGGAAAGCTGATCAGATTCTTTGAACTGAAGCAAACCCTATTAATATATACTTCTTAGCATCATTCATTAATGTTTCCTTTTTCTCAAACACTCCCCATATAAGAAAGTTACTTGAAGCTGATCTGTTTTTTCCTCTTTTGGAATGAATAATATAAGTCAGCTTTCCTTCCCTTTTAGATATTAAAAGATAATGACTATTCTCTTATTCTTTGGTTTTATATGTGATATTATTATTCATTTATAGGAGTATATTGTCATTTTTCCATGATTGATGACATTAAATAACAATCGGTTTGTTTGTATTTTTACTTCTTGATTATATTTGTTTCTTGTATCATTTTATTAGAGATTAATGGTTTTTTCATAAACATATAATATATATTTGTTTAGAAGTTTACAATATTTTTTTTATAATGAAAATTAAATCATAAATTTCGTTTGGGAGAGTGGGTTATATTTTTTATGTTGGATTCACTGAAAATATTTCTATTTCCATTTTACCATTTTGTGTCTATTAAATAATTCTTGGTTGGTAAAGCAATGGATTTTGGTAAAACGCAAATCGTAGGAAATATATTTCACAAAGGACGTGGCGAGTTTTTGTTTTGGCAAATTGGCTTGTTTTTGTTTGTTGTTTCTTTATAAATAGAGGGTCTCAAATGTGGCACCTGCTTGTTTTTCTATTCGGATTTGGCTTGTTTTTCTATTCGGATTTTGGATACATAAATTGAATAAGCAACAACCCATTTTTTAAGCTTCCATCTGATAAGACCAATATGTAACTTAGCTGGATGAGTGGCATATTAATAAGCATATTGAAGGAAAAAAACTATATATAGTTGCCCNAATTGATGGTAATGACAAATTTCATACGGTTGATTAACATGAGTTTTAAATATTATCAATTATTAGTAGATGGATTGTTGGAAGCTACAAATGTCCTACTATCATATATGAGGTGATAAGTCAATTATTAGTGTACATTTTAAGTTTTAACAGACTTAAGATGCGGTATTGTTAAGATGACAAGTGACTTAGATTTTATAGCTTCTTGAAGAAAATAAAGAAAAATTGTTAAAATTAGTTAATTTGTATTTTTCGATAATTTATATAGACAAATTTCAGTTTTAGTTCATTGTAATATCGATTTGTTTTTACACTTTTAGTCTTTTTTTTGGAAAGTCAATGTGATGTGGACACCTCAGCAATACCTAACAACATCAGCAATAGTTGATGCGACTCTAACAATATATAATGTCGCACCAGCACTCCACAAAGATATGAATAAAATCGCAAACCAGTAGATATAGGAGACAATAATAAAGGACCAATTTGGGAACCAAAATACAATTCCCCCCATGAGGAAAAATAATGTAATTCAGATAATTGAGTTTTGATGGGTTAAAAATAAAATAGTCATTTTACGTCCAACATTTTAATATTATTTCGGAGAGGGGATTTTATTTTCTTATCCACTTACGAATGTTGGTTACTTCAATAATTCAAAATGATCGATAATATTTAAGTGTGCGGATGGGCTATAATCTGATTTAACATAAGAAATTCGGCTGTATACATCTGTTGTGTGACGACTTGGTCAAATTCAGCATTGAAGAACACACACACACACATACGGATATGAGTGTTTGCCATAGTAGATAATGAAGTGATTATGAATTTTTTTTCGTAAATTTTTGAATGAAAAATACATAATAACTTATTTTTAAAGGCAGCAAACAATCCCGAAATTTGGATTAGGCCGACAGAAGCATGTGTAACATTACCATAGTCTATCAAAAACAGTTGACCAATACTTACAAATAAATATACAAATACTTCCAAGCTCATCCCACGTAATGCCAGATTGCCAATACATAATGGTATCCGACCTTAGAAAGATTCACATTAAGCACCGTCTATTTACAACTTATATTAAGACCACTGGACGAGAAATAAATACAAGGTATGAACTACATATAACATAAATCTTGAACCTTGTTCACCTACGTAACGATCTTTTTCTCTGAACAGTTCATATCGAAACATACCCAGTTCCATTCTGCAATATTTCAACCATGATCAATCCTCAGCCGCTTCAATTCGGCCACGAAACTGGGGATGGACTTTAGTGTTTTGAGGGCGAGAGTCCTAATATCCTCTCGTGAACAATCTCGGGAAATACGAACAAGCTCCCACAGGGCTCCTCCAGTTATCATTTCCTTTGCATTGACCTCTGGAATGAAGCAATTCCAGTAATTAAGGAACTAAATCTAAATCCTATGATTTTCTCTTTAGGATGTAAATGAAAAAGGTCTACCGTGCTGTGCTAGATGGCAAAGTGCTAGCTCAACATGACGCCTGATTGGAGAAGCTTCATTGTTAGCATTCAGTACAATCCACGGAAGGGCTCCATCTTCAATTAGAAGAGACTTCCCATTCTTAGAACCTGCAACAACCAAGTGTCGATGCTGAGTTATTTACAGTCTTCAGGTGTAAAATTTGACAAAACTAAGCATATATTTTGAATTCCAAATCAAACTCTCAAAAAAGATGTCATCCAAACTCAAATGGGAATTGGAAAACCTCCAGCGAAACACCAGAACAGGCTATAAAAGAGATCGAGAGAGCACTAAATATATCTGTATCTGTATGGTTTATAACTGCAGAAACGAATTTATGTTTCATTGGATGGTAGTGGTCTCCAGGAGCCTAAAAACTTCACCTTGACTGGATGCTCTAGACTCGCATTTGGCAAAATTCGCGATTCCTCGAGCAACTTGAGCAAGAACATCTGGATGCCTGCATCTAACCATCCCAAGAAGAGCCTTGATACCATCTTCAGCTCTTAGCTTCGCTTGTAACTTATCTGAAAATGTAAAGCTAGTTAGTGTTCAAAGCAAACAATATAACCCGATAAAGCAATTTCTAATTAGAAACATTGAATTCATTGATTACAAAGGCGGCATTCCAAAAGAAAATATTATGGCTGGAAACCAGATATACATTACATAGGCTTGTGTACAAAAAGACAATACACCAGTCAAAAAGAAACGAAGGCCATATATAGGCTACAAGATAAATCCTTTCGAGAAAACATCAATTGCAAGGAAAAAAGACTGAATACAGGAAAAATAGATCCCCGGAAGTGGGGAAAGACTCTCATCATGAACCAACAATGACACAAGGTAGAAAACTGATATTTACAGAAATTCATGATAAAACATTGCGACTTTTATATTTGAGAGAGAGATGTTCGAAAGAGTTTATGAGAACTTCGATCCTGATAAGAATTGGCTTTTGATGTTGGCGCAAACATGGGTAGGGGGTAATTACCATTCCCACAGAGATTAGCAATGGCTCCAGCAATCATACGGAGAGTCTGAGGATCCTCTGCACGATTTGCTGTCAAAGACAACAAGCTGACGCCCCCTTGGGACATGATGAGCTCCTGATTAATTTCTGCCATTTACCATGAATCAAACTTGTAAGCAGGAGATAAAGATAAAAATCTTACATATGACTTAGTCTAGTGTAGGTAAGGAGAATTACCATTCATTGCGAGATTTGCGATTGCCCCAGCTGCAACCCTGTGAATGGTCTCGTCATTGGAGTTTTTCAGGATTGTTAGCAAGGATGTAAGCCCACCAGCCTCAACAATCCTTTCTTGATTTGATTCTGCAAAAGTGAAGATCAAGGGAAGATGATAATTAAATGGTCAAAAGTAATGTAAGAGGATACTAAGCGAGGGTAATAAGTGTGACACATTACAAGAAGATCAACGACCACACACACGATAGAAAATGAATTAATTTAGTAAATAGTGCGGAGAGAGCAAGCTCCTTCATTTGTTGTTTATGACTTGGTCGATAATCTGTCAGTAATTATTTGTTTAGACAGGAAAACATGCATTCACCAATCGATTTGTTATGGGACCACCTCCCAACACAACTCAGGGTATCTTCACATCGCTTCCTTTTTGGAATGACAATGAAATGGAGTCTAGCAACACTGGTTTGACACCAGAGGACAAGTATCTAAAGCTCCATGGATCAGTAAGTTACATTCCAAGACAAATCAAGAGTTAATGAAGTGGAAAGGCAGAGGAAGATACTTGTCATTGTAAACATGATATAACTAACTATTTCAGCATATTAGTCCCAGAAAACCTGACCAAGAGAAAAATATAACAATCAAAGGAGTCCCAGGAATTTTACAATTCACCCGGAAACACCATCTCAATCCAGTCATCCAAAAATTTCTAAAACAAATGGTCGCCCACGAAGTCTGGATCAAGACTCGAATGTTAGAAGACAATCAAAAGTAGAAAACAAAGAACAGTAGGAGAAATGACATGCATCAACATCATTACCTTCTGCTGCAAGATTAGCCACTACTTTCACAGCATGAATGCGAACATCAGCATCTTCTGCTTCAAGTAATGACAATATTTTGTGAAGTCCGACTGTTGCAGTGCAGTAGATTTCAGAAGGAGATAACATTGCTAAGGATTAAGCATAAAATTATTGAGAAAAAATTGAACATGAGAAAATAGTCCATCACCTTGTTCAAAAAGTTTCGCCATTGAGGCTCTCTCTCCATCTCCAGTGTCTCTTAGCTGTTCATGCTTGACCTGAGGGATGAGAGAATCCAGGTAGCCAGGTACTCGTCCAATCAAACCTCTATCTAGGTTTTTTCTTGTCTGTGCAGCCAATAGATTAAAAAAGTTGATAATCTTCAAGCAAATGACAACCACAAACAGGTTTGTTCAGCAGGAAAAATTCCTGATATGCAGAAGTGTTACTTCTTATTGAGTTGCAACAATTTTCCAGCCAAATCTAGCTTAAAGCACGCAAACTCATTGCATTCGGCACCAAAGAATAAGTCAACGTCACCCAAATATTAATAGCTGCGAGTAAAATTGTCTTGAAATTGAAATTTGTAGAGTGTTAAATCTAGGATAAATGAGTTCCAAGACCAAGAAAATTCGTCAAAGATAAAAGGTGAGCCACTTCCAGCCAACATAAGCATTCTTATTTTTAGCGATGGCTAACCAACCCAACATCCCTAGCTCAAATCTCATTAAAGATAACCACAATTAACTTACATTTTCTCTACTATCAGTTCCATCTATTAGAACAATAGCATAAACAGTCGTTTTGAATCTTTCAACACAAAGAATAAGGGCAACAGAGAGATGCAAGGATGAAGTAAAGTTGTGGACAATATTTTGTAGAATGATATTCAGTAAGATAAAAAGATGGAAGTGGAGGTGCTGAGACATTGCCATTTTGGTACTATCATCTAGAAGACCGTAGTGACTAATGTTTTCAATGAAGAGTACTAAGCTCGCATGTGCAGTCAATCCGCAGCACTAAGCCTATAAGTCCTGATTCAAAATTCAGAGAGATGGCTAGACTCCAAATTAGGAATTGGCAACCAAATCAATTCTCACACATTGTTTAAAAAATACAAAAAACGACTACCCGCTCTGCATTAAGGTTGAAATCTGGAAAATGAAAAAATGAAGGAATTGAAAGAATGACAAAAAAGAAATGAGGAACTTGTAACTGGAGGAAAATTGGGAAGAAAGACACCCTAAAGATTTGTTGGAAAGAAGGGCACTTGTAGGTCCATGTATAGTTGATTTGGAAACACAGTTCACAGTTCACGGAAGTGGTCTCTGTGCAGGCATACCTCATCAGCATCAGAACTTATTTGCAGTAATTGACTTTGCAGAAGTGAGAGTTCATCTTCGAGTTTTTCTTTTTGGCATGCTTGATCTTCCAGCATCTTACGAAGCTTCACAAGTTCAGCATTCCTAGCAGCCTAGAGAGCCAGTTGATATTTATCAGGTGGTAAACCACAGCTATAGTGACAAAGTTGAAATAATAAGGGGAAGAGTTAATCACATTTAATTCACACCTCGGTTTTTTTCCAATGAGTTGATTCACTTTTTAATCTATCAGTTTCAGCTTCTGCAGCTTTTCGTAAAAGAGTTTCATTTTGAAGCTTCTTTTTAATCTGTGCCACTTCTCCAGAAGCAGACAGCATAGGAGACTGCAAGAATATAAAATTGACTAGAATTACTCTTAATGCNAAAAAAAAAAAAAAAAAAAAAAAAAAAAAAAAAAAAAAAAAAAAATTGAGCTCGAAGGAACGAGAAAAAGAAGACCAAAAAAAAAACAAAAGTTTTCGATTATTTCTCTAAAAGGTTTTCATTCTGAAACCATTTTCTGTAATAAAGTTACTACATAATATCTGTCTGCCTTATTCGGCAACCTAAATGGTCCAGATCGTAGTAAGGTCAATTACTAATTGTACCAAAAATAGAAAAGGTTATAAATGAAAGAGAGCAACAAATACAACATGAATTCACTTCAGCCGGTTCATCATGTTTACATCATACTTTCAGACGTCTGCCTGATTAAAACAATAACCGAGGACTTCTACAAAAGAACTTCAACTTGGAATGTGGGGTCTATTTAAGAGCAATGGCATTTGTTTCTCAATCCTGTATATAAAAATATAGTTTTTTATGTTTTTAGATAAACCAGTGTCAGGTTAGAGGAAGTGGCTTGTCAGATTCAATAATCAATAGTATGTTGTCTTTATATCTATGTACTTTGACAAAATTACCTAAAACTTAAAAATAATTATAGTAATATAAATTAGTAAAACAATGAAAAAAGAGAAGGATATGTAATAAATGAGTTGGGCAAAATAGATATTTCTTGTAAAAAGAAAGAATATTTTATATTTTAAAACTCCAGAGGCGAGAAAATTGGAACTGTCTCCATTTTCGAATTGAAAATTTGCCTTGTTTCTCAATAAATAAGTGCTCTAAAACATGAAAAGAAGCTCATGTATTGACATTCAAAAAAGAATAAAACAGACAAAGGCCTCCAAACAATCATATCTACAGAACGAAGAAGTACATACACCTTAATTAAAAGAATTGCCAAAAGATTTCTAATTTTAAAACTTCAAATTTGACAAAGAGCAATGCCTTATCCTTACCACAAGAACTTTCAACTCATGATATCGAAAACAAAGATTAACTCTTGCATTTCACTTTCCTCTTCCCCTGAAGAATGTTAAAATTGCAAGGGACCTTAAAGAAAATTGACACTTGACAGTAAGCAAATGACCAAGATCTTTAGCCATTTCAGCTGGTGCATGCAATGGAATATTTTTCATTTATAGCTTTATCCTTGCAAATTACTAGCAAAAGTAACGGGCAGTTATTTAAATACAAAATCTCACAATAACAAGATAATGTTAACTAATCCACCAAAGGATCATATAATATACACAAATGAATCATAAATGAGATACCTCCGCATTTGACATCTGATGGATGCCATTATCAGATGGACCAATTTTGAATTTTTGATGTCCATGATTTTCTTGTTTTATCGTCCATTGTTCCTCAAGCTTCTTCAATGACTCCATGTAGTCTTTTTGATACTTGAGCTTCTCCAGCTAAAAGAGAAAATACAAACATATGAAGCAGGTAAACCCAATTAGATTCAAGAAATCACGAGCATAGATGATCAAAACCTTCATCTTGTCATTGTTAAACCAAAGCTCATGAAATTTCCTAGATAGAACATGTCATAGTTCAGCTTAAACTCAGGTTTAAAATTACAGTAAATCCCTTTCAAACAGAAACTATGATAAACATCAGACCTGCGACTACTTTAAAAACAAACAGAAACTATGACAATTTAAATTTTCTAGCTTCTTATTTTTGTTCTGTAGAAATGACATGGGTGTGAATGGTTCAATAGTATATAATTTATAGATGAAATTATGTAGATGTTTCTCAAATAAAAAAAAATGACAATAGTAATCTTGAGTTCCCTACTCCAGAGTTCCCTCTATAGCATCCTCAGAGTGAAAACACGATGTACGTTACACGATCCGATACCAGATGAAATTAAGATAAGCATGACGATTGATGGATATTCACACCAAGAATCATAGCCTTTGAGAGCATTCACATACCTCCAGTGCATCAGCATAGTTCTGTTCCACCTCAGCAACACGGTTCTGTGCTTCAGAAGCTATCCTTTCAATCTCATGTTGAAACACTTTTTGTTGTCTTTCATGCTCAGCAATTAGCTTGTCCAACTGCATATCAAGCTTCCTCGACAAACTTTTGTAATCAAATTCTTCCTTAATTTTCAACATGTTCTCTACCTTCATAGCCTGAAATAAGTCATAGAAACTTAATGTCATTAATAATCTGTCCCTTTTAAAATGCAAAACAAAATGTGATACTTAATCATCATGCAACCAAAAAGCCATACTTCATTCTTAAAAAAATTGACAATCAGAAAACATTTTAAACCACCACAAATTTGTATGACGGAACTTTGGAAAGTACCAGTTAAATAATATGATAAGGCTAGATGCCCATTTGTTATAATGAATTACCCTTTGTCCAAACATTATGGTGCTGGATGTCTCTCCTCGATGTCGTGGTGATGGCCCAATAGTAATAATCAATGAGGTTCTAGCAGTGCCTGAAATTGAACATTAAGCTTATAATAATTAATGACAATGAATTTTAAAGTATTTCCTTTCTTTAATTTTGTCTTTATTGTGTATAAATGAGGGTTGTAAATATAGACAGCCATGCAGAAGAGAGACTATAAAATGTGGGAAGATTCCCATCAACTACACCGACGTAAAATGCCACAAATCATTTGCTCACCATTTCTCAAGCAACATCACATAATAGGGATTCGTCCTACTTGGCGTCCTGATATTCTAGCATTGAGTTGTTGGAAATATAAAGATCCTGGATCGAATTTTTTTGGCAGAATCTGGATTCTGCTGGTGAGATGTTTTAATCACACAACCAACAATTCAGACTAACAAAATTACAATCAAGTTCAAGAAGGGAGGAGTGATTCAACAACAGCCATGACTAATAGAAACTACGAAATATAATACGACATTCCTTTTGCAATAAAATGTTAATCGAAGCTCACACACACACATTCTAATTTAAGGACCTCCATAGACAAAAAGAAGAATATTGTGGGGGAAAATCCCCCAAAAAAATCGAGTGCAGGCTGTGCAGCAGATCAGGATCAGATATTCTTAAGAAATTCGAACACAGTGCTTCAATAAATTCATCATGACTCTCCAATGAACATGACTTGAATATCCAGGTTTTCCAGAACATAATAAATATAAAATAACGAGTAAGCGAGAGACGAAAGAGGAAATTGTCTACTGAAAAATCTTTCAGACATTGTTTTCTTTCCCCAAAGTTTTATGTCGCAATATTTTGCTTTATGCCACATAATTCATAAAAACCTTAATTTCAGTAAATAATCACCTCCAAAAGAATCTCGAAGCAACCTTGTGAGCTTGGAGTCACGAACAGGAACATGTGCACTGTTCTCTGCCAATGCATTAATGCACTTCCCTAGTGCGCTCAAAGAGAGATTGATAGATTTTGCTTCTTCCAATGTATGACCCTCACTGCCTGCAAGATGGAAACAGCGCATTGTCAACAGAAGAAATAAAAGTTAAGTTGAAATTGAGTCGTGGACATGCCAAATCCATTGCTTTAACACTTGATTTTCTGTTGAGTACAACAAATGACCAGTGAGTGTCCTGTGTAGTCTCTTCCTTGAATACAGGGACAAAAGTGCACTTAAGACTTACTAGGGGGAATATCTTACACACGCGACTGTTGGAGCATCAACCTTTGAAACATCAGGTATTGGTGTATCAGAATGGCAGAGGATCATTCCCGTGCAACCAAGAAAGGTATAAAATTAACAAATGTCCGAGCATACAGACCTTTCACATTGAAAAAAAAAAATCAAATCATTGGTTCGAGGACAATGTTTCTTCTCCAAGTTGTGTTTTGTGAGGTAAAATTCAGGAGTGCTGATTACTTTTGAACAAAGCACAGATTTTTTTGTTTAGCAGGTATAAGAGCATGGATGTATGTTGATAGTAGCAGTCTTTCCAAGGTTAACTAATTTTGACACCCATAGATTTGGTTTAAATAAATTCAAATTTGAAAAATTACATCACCACTCTTGGAGTAATGGCATTATAAGGTTACTCATGGAACAGTGTGTCCTAATATCGATCAGGACATGCTGTAATTATTTAAACTTCACGGGTGTCTGCTAACACCACCCAACATTGGCATAGAATTAATTAACCTTTTTTGCTAAATGATGGTTTAGTGACAAAGATTCTTGGAAAGAATTGGTAGAAGAAATGCAGACAAAGATTCATCCAAGAACTGAATGTTCACGATGGATCCAAAATCTGCGAAATAAAATAAGCAATCTAAAATTGGTTACTCATATGTTGCACTAAAAAATATGCATATTCCCCACAATGTCATACATAACCTGATTTGTCAATGCGCTCTGAACCAGCAAGGTCCACAATAACCAGTTTGCTTTTCCGTACAATGGGAGGTTTCAGTGTTTTTCCCGTCAGAGTAATGCTGCCATTTTCACTTGAAAGAGAAGGATTTTTTCCCTTAACTGACCTCTTTATATGTACCTGTAAACAAGAAAAAATTTCAACACAAAAGTTTCAATTAAAAAAGAAAGGTAATAACATAGAACAAAGAATAATGTAGAAATAAATAATGTTCACCATTAAAATGGCATGGCTGCGCGATGATTCTGTATTTAATTTTGTGTTCGCAGCATAACGATGAGCTTCCCCTAATTGCAGTAATTCCACGAAACTCTTGGGATCCCTAATTTCTACTAGTGTTGCACCAGGTACAGAAACATCTCCATTTTTTGGATCTTCCACAATAGAAATATTATCATTACTTGGATTAAGGAGGTCCTCTATCGTTTCCATATAAAGCTGCATAAATTTAGGAAGAAAATCAATTTTGTGCAAGGAGAAATGCCAAAAAGAAAACCTTAAAATTGCTCAAGTCAAACAGCCAGCGGTAAAAAAGAACAATGATAAAAATAAAATTTTTAAAAAAAGAGGGGTGACCGAAAATGCAGTTTGAAAGGGAATTAGCATTCTTCATCAGTAACAACCTGCAAATAAGAGACAGAAACCAAATCATTCTCTGGTGATACTTCTTCCAATATGTCTTCCATTGCTCGCAACATTATTCCACGATCAGCCGTGTCTTCTTTTCCTAGTCTTCCAAGAGTGTAAGTTTTCCCTGTACCAGTCTGTCCATATGCCATAACTGTTCCATTGTAACCGTCCAAAACACTCTGCAGAAAACAATAAATATCTTATATAATTAACGTAATCTGGAAAGTTCAGAACTACATGGGGGGTAGACAACATAGCAAATTGACCAACACTCTAACCAAAGAAAATTTAAAAGTCCGTGTGATAACAACACATTATTAACCAGGCACAACTCAGGGCAGGAACACGGAGTGTAATGATATCTTAGATATTTACAGTTTAGGATTCAGGATCATCAGTGAGTCCAGAGATGAAATACTAAGAACATATTACCACATCGAGTCCTAAGGAGAAAACGGGTAAACTAAGAAGACCAGAACAGTGTGTGCATCCCACCAAAGCACATCAGAGTTCAGGAAAATAATCTCAAAATACTGGTATCAGACAACAAAGAACGTTCTAGAAATTCAATTCATAAAAAATAACATTGTCATTTATTCAAGGAAGATGGACAACCGGTCTATAACTCATCAAGACTTCAAATAGGCATCAACAGACTGCCAACCTTTGTATAAGTGTTCTTTAGGAAAGTTTCAAGCACCATTTGCAACTTATACACAAATTAAAAATTGTAACTATTGGAATTCAATCACATTACCAGGAAACATTTACAAGAACAGCATGAACTTCTTCATGTTAAAATTTACAGTGGAAAATATTGAGAATTGGCATAAAAGTCATGTTTGTAATTACCTCCAAAACGGGCTTCGCTACAACTTCATACACACGTTTTTGAGATGCAAACTCAGTTAATACATCATCAAACTCAAAAGTATCAGAATCCCAATTGTTTTTCCGAAGCTTCAACCGCTTAAGCTAAAAGGAGGAAAGAAAAATCAAATCCGAGGTTCACTTGAAAAATTCCAAGTTGAATCACAGAAATGGTCTTCTGTTTATAACAAAATGAAATATCTGGATACAATGGCATCCAGGATCTACCTCCGGTTGCAATTCCACACAATCGGCAAAATCAGCATCTTCCACCATCTCTTCAGCATTTCGAGGCCTTAATCTAACAGCAACTCGAACCCTCCCAGAAACTACTTCAAAGATTTCAATATTTAAAATGCAAAACGTAAACAACAATTTACGGATGATATCATGTCATAAGGACACTAACTAGAAGGGCATAACAATAGAAATCGCAATATTCCTTCTATTCATGGCGAAATCACTCGTGTTTTTTATGATAAATGCTGTATCATAGTAGTGACAGTTGAGTACACTTCTATATGTCTTTCACAAAAATATTATTAAACTATTTTGAATGGAGAAGGCCTTTAAGAAATTTCAGGAGTCATATTACTATGAAAAACACATAAATATGGGTGTGATTACTAGTGCCAACTGCCAAATTAGCTTACATCAACGAAAAAACATCATAATTAAATGCAGCGAAGCAGAAAATAAAATAGCAAACAAAATACACCAAAAAAGGAAGAGAACACCCACAATATGGAAAGAACAAGGGAATTACATACTTTAATTAAAACTATTAGTTTTCGAATGAGACAAAAATATCCCTTACAGGTTCCAAAAATACCTCCCGTTCTTAGCAGATAACTCTGCCACAGCTGAACTATAAAGACCTCCCAATTAATTACGCTAACAATTGATGCAACATACACCAAAATCGACCAAGGGTAATTATCAAGGAAACACAAAAAAACTTGCTTGCAGAGAGATGAGATGCATTCGAGAAAAACACGGTACTCTGAAATCATTTCTTTCCAAAAACCAAACGAGAAAAACTAAATTCTTGCTCGATCTTCTCCAATTATGACCCTCAGTTCACAAACACACACTAAATAAACCACAAATATTCCAAAAACAAAATTCAATCAGCCTTAAACACGAATTTCACACAAAAACAATCAACACCCACCTCATATCTCACTCAAGTACATCAATTAAACTTTACCAGCAGAACCATCTCGGCTTGTGCCAAGTGAACCGGGGCTGCAGCGCCGTAAACTGGAAGAAACAGTCGAATGCTGCACTTTTGACTTAACAGAAGACGACGAGGAAGAAGAAGGGGAATATTTAGGATTGTAATTGTCAATCTTCATTGCTCCTCCTCTGGATAAGCCACTGCCATTTCTGAAACTAGCGCTCGACATTTCCTTTGGGTTTCTTTCTTCCACCTTTCCTACAGTTCACATAATTTCTCCTTACTTTCCAGTGAAGTGATCAAAGAATTTTGAATGAAAGAGAGTTTTGGTTTGGTTTCCTTTCGTTGCACAGCTGAAGAAATGAACTGAAAATTGGACTCGTTATTGTTGGGGTTTTTTATTTAAAAAAAAAACACGATACGTTGTTATAATTAGATCTCCAATATGGGAATTAATTTCCTTGGAAAAGACAAAAACGAGTTAGTTAACTTAATATCCTTTAATGCATTACTAAATGTGTTTATTATTATTAAATGCTCGAAAAATTTCACTTCTAAAAAACGTTGACCTCACATATAATGATGAATAAATATATATTCTTATATGTATACTTAAGAAATTGGTCACATTTCCCTAACATAGCAACTTTAGTAATAAGCTTTCACGAATCAATTTCGTGAGACGGATATTTAGGTCACTTATTAAAGATATTACTTATTATTGTAAATATGAACATGATAGACACGTCTCATAGATAAATATATGTGATCTCATCTCACAAAAAACCTATTATTTTCTTGAATACGACATGATAATTAATTATTCTCTTATTTATAGCCAACTTTAATATGCATTTAATTTGGTTTACTTGTAAACATCATAAGAATTTTTTCTAAAGAAAAAAAAATATTTTGTAGACATATTATAATTTTTTTTATATATAAATTGATTCACATATTTCCTTAGTAAAATTTATTCGATCGATATATCCCCATAAAATTTTAACTATAAAAAAGTAAAACACACTCTATATTAAATTATGTAATACATGTATTCATATTATATGGATCAATTTGGCACTAAGTCTCTATGCTATATATCTATCTATGCCAGATATCAAGGTTAACTACTATATATTAATATCACATATCAACGTTTTCCTCCTAAAATACTCCTTTCCCACGAAATCATTAGATTTACAATCAAACAAAAACATAACAAAATGAAACTTCTAACATCAATTTTTATTTAAAAAATTAATTTGACTTCATTATAGTTACCAATATATATGTGTATTCACACACACACATACACAAATTCACGTGAGACGGTCTCACTGGTCAATTTTGGAATACATATATTTTATTTGGATCACTCATGAAAATGTATTATTTTTATACAAAAAAATATTACTTTTTATTGTAAATACGAGTAGAGTTGATATGTCTCACGAATCAAAATTCATAAGATCGTATAACAATATACGATGCTAGAAGGGCTGTTTATTTTCATAAATTTAATGTTTTTTAGTTACAATAAGCCCTTCGTTTTGTTCTTATTTAATGGGAGGGCCACTTCCCCATTTACTCGACATGATTGCCATTTTCGGAACGTGGGTAATTGCATTTCGTTTTCTTTTTTCTCCTTGATGAATTTTAATACGCTATGCCCGTATATTAATTAATCATATAAAATATGTTATTTTATTATGTGCTGTTTTTTATATATAAAAATAATGATGATGTTATCGGGAAAATAATATTTTTGAGAAGGAAATTTTAGATAAGGTTGTTGGTATGTCATGTTCTTAATAGAAAAAATCATAAAGTTCTCTTCAAACTGAAAACGGGAAAATTTATCATTTTATCTTTATTTAATATATTTAAAAAATGATTATATGTTTTCTAAGATTTAAGTAATAAAGAAATATAAATAAATAAAAAAGGAATAAATGCTATTAAATGTCAAAATTAGACTATATGTTTTCGATAATAAAAAACATGAAGCTTATATGATTGAAACGAATGGATGATATATATCAAGTTGTTGATAATTTTTATTTGTTTCGATGTGTTAAATGTCACACATCGAGAATATTAAGTTCTTGAGAATTATATATATGGACTTAGACAATCTTCTTTTTGAGCTAGATTTTAGAGTAAAGTTAAATCAAAACATATTATCTTTAATTGTATCAAATTTATAATTTTGCGATAGTGTCTATATCATCATATCCCAATTCCCATCAATATTTTTGGAAACTTTTGCAGAAAACATTTAGGAATGGCGAGTAGTGATTATATGTTAGAATGTTGCAAGCAGTGGCGGAACCAGAAATATGGCTTTGCCCGAGTTAGAATTTTAAACCCTATAATATTTTAATATTTTAAATTGATCTACTCGAACTAATATCATATTATTCCAAAATTATACAAAATTTACAGATAAAATTTTTTTAAAAAAATTGAACCTTTAGCCCGGGTATATACACATGTGGCTCCGCCACTGGTTGCAAGGGTAAAAAAAATAATGGAACTCCATTATCAACTCCAAAAGGCGATACACACACATATATATATCCTAACTTTAATTTAAATTCGAAGATGCAATCCAATTAAATATGGTCCACCGAGTGCATTTGTTGTGTTCATGTTCTTTGTAAATTTAATGGATTGCGGTTTTTAAGGTAAGAAGGCTAGGGGGGTGGGGGGTCACGGAATTCGTTGTACATATATTCTGTCCCATTAAATTAAATTTCGTTGGAGGCAATGCTAAGGTGTAACAAATATAGATAAGTTAATTGTAGTTCTAATCAAGGGAGACTTTGCATTCAGTCCCTATTCAAACTTACTTTTTCTTTCACTCCCTGTTTTTCTAAAATACCCTTTACTCCTTATTTTAATTAATTGAATATTCTTTTTAAATAATTGCCCATCATGCTTCCGTAAAATAAATTAAATCTTATACATTTTTGACCAGAATGCCACCGGGTTATATCCACCGTATTTTACGAACTGCTCCTCACAATTCAACCACACGATCGCAACCGATGGTTACTAAGCAGATTCCTTCAGCAGCACTTAGCACAACCTTAATTCGTTTCCTACCTTAAGGTGTACAGCAAAAGATAGAATTTTGAAAATAATACATGAGAGGGGCTGAGAGCAAAGATTTCTTTATTCAAACACAAACATTTATTTATTTCATAAGAACCTCCTGTAGAGGAGGAGGAACTTGCTTAGCTACTTATAGTAGCCGAACTTGAACAATACATAAACTTGAAAGAGAAAATATTACAACTTATGATTGAAAGAAATGAGGAAAATGTTCGATGATCTTCACTTCCTTCTTTCTGCCTTATTTATAGAAGGCTTCTTCGGATTTGAAACTCGGACTTCAAATCTTGATAAGCCTTTACAGCTTGCCTTGGGACCATGTAGTGGTTGAATGGTCCTTCCACTTTGTCTTTTTCTAGATTATTAATCTAGCAATCAACTTCTCATCTTCTTTTAATTCTCCGAGATACCAATAGAGATGAGTCTGGAATAGATCTGCTGTTATCTCATCACCCTTTTCTTTGTACATCTTAATTATTGATCTGAGAGCAGCAGCTTCACTCCGCTTGTAGTTTATCCTTCTTTTCAAAACTTTAAGATATACTCGATACATCTTTGAGTTTTGATTTTTCTGGTGTGTATTACTGGTTCCAAATTACCCGTATTTATATTGTAAATTTTTGGGTCCAGTTTCTTGTTTTGATTGGATTTCCTTTATCTTTAAAGATAAGGTATCCGATGTTCTTTGTCATTTTTCCACCGATTATTGGTGGTCCTGTCCTTCCACTTACATGGTGGATTTTCTTTTTGGTGAGTGGGTTTAGTCACATCTCCCCTTTAATTTTGTCGAGGAATCTTCGGCTTTTTGTATCCTCGAGGAAAATGTGAATGTGGTCCTTCCCCACTTGTCCTTGCTTCGGTAAAATGTTTCCGATCAGATCTCGGTTTGAAACCTTTACCGAATTCCGGTTCTTTCTGATTCTGGCATTCAAGGCAGATGTTTTCTGACCATCTTCCTATGTGTGCCATATTACAGAACTTTCGGCGAGTCTCTTTACTTGCCGGCATCTTGCTGTTCCATAGAAGATTTCTTTTCTTTTCGAATAGATCTTCTGCAAAGCTTGTAGTTTTTCCTGTCATAGTGTTTAACAGGAATGATCCATTTAAAGAATTTTGGTAAAACTTAAATGGAAACTTGACTTTGTCCATCTCTGTGAGACAGACCCAGATACCCCATGCTCTCCTGGTAGACATATCATCTTCATTAAATGAAGAGACTAAGGGGGTTTCATTTGTAGGAGGATCCTTTATAAATTTTTGAGAATTCATGTCTGGCCTCCTTAGCTTGATAAAATGAAAGGCTTCGTGTGAGCCTTTTCCTGCTGGTTCTGGTGCTGCACTGAAAAAGTATAGCTCCAAAACATCTCCTCTGGACAAATGATCATTATTTGCCCAAGTCTCATGAACAGCTTCCTGAATCCATTTTGGTAATGCTGATATCTCCGGGAAGCTGGGCGAAGTAGTATAAACTGAGGCAAGAGCCCCAAATTCATACCAGGCTTTGACCTCCTTTGGATATGAATTTTGTTTCATCCATACCCTAGGATATTTTCCTGCAATATCAACTCGAACCATAGCTGGGTTGATGCCAATTCTTGTGTTTAATTTCTCCCAATTCTGTTGGTAAACCTGAAATGGAGAAATTACATTTTCATTAGTACCAACCTTAGTTTTGCCTTTGTCAGTACGAGGCCTAAGGTTGATCTCTCCCTCTTCAATCCCCGAGGTGAAGGGTTGACTTGAGGACTCGAGATAAGGATCTGGAGTCTCAATTTTTGTTTTAGCCG
This sequence comes from Primulina huaijiensis, assembly GCF_012295235.1. NCBI lineage: Eukaryota > Viridiplantae > Streptophyta > Magnoliopsida > Lamiales > Gesneriaceae > Primulina > Primulina huaijiensis. The sequence goes on along the minus strand of NC_133311.1, from coordinate 19,515,523 downwards.
ACTCATCTATAGATGATCCCGACTTAACACTTGTGCAAGGGGTATTTGAATCCCCCGCTACAGGTATAGAGTCCTGTACTCGAAAACTCTCCATTTGGGAAACCAATGGTTTCTCAATGCCTTGGAGGATAGGCCTTTGCATTACAGACCATAACTGAGTATATGCCTGTAAACATCCTGTAATTCGATCAGAGACAATTCTCTTATCGGCTTGTTGTAGCCTTCCCGCAACTTCTGCGTTTACGGCCAACTTGTTGAACTCGGTTTGAAGCATTTCAAGGTGTTCCCTCAAATGCCTCTGCATCTTGATAATAGCATCAATGTCAATGCTGTCCATCTCTTGTTAAAAAATCTGCAAGAATATTTTCATGAGATTTAATTATCATAATATCAAAAATATAATTTTGACATAATGCCTGCCATCTTAATAATCTGGCCTTCTCAGGTTTAGATTCAATTCTATTCCTTAAGAACGCTTTCACCTGTGTGTTATCAACTTTCAAAGTGAATTTCTTTGCAAGTAAAAATAATGGCCATTTTTCAAAAGCTCTTTTTACTGCATAAAATTCCTTTTCGTTGATATGCCATCTTATGGCTTCTGCATCTGAGAATAAACCGCTACAATATCTGCATGGTTGTTCTCCCTCTGGTGTGAGCTTAGTAAGAACTGCTGCCCACCAATGATCACTGGCATCGGTATACAATACCAGATTATCCTCATCTTGAGGAATAGCCATTTTTGGAAGATTCTTACAAATCTCCTTTAATTGGCATAGTCCTTTTGTGTGTTCATCTGTCCATATAAATCTAGCATCTTTTTTCAATAATGGACTAAAGACTTTCCTGTGTTTTGCTAGGTTTTTAATAAACATCCCAGCAAAATTAACAACTCCTAAAAAACTTTGAAGTTGCTTCTTGTCGTTGAGTCTTTCTGGAAAATTCTGCACTTTTTCCACTATGTGTTCTTGCAGAATAATTCCTGATTCATCGATTTCAATTCCGAGGAATTCAATCTTCCTTGTTGCAATGACTGCTTTCTTTTCAGATAAGACCAGTCCTTCTTTTTTACAGACATTGGAGAAAATCTCCAAATGCTTAACATGTTCATTCATATCTTTAGATGCTATTAAAACATCATCAATATAAACAAACATAAACTTAAAATAATCTTTAAAAAGATTATCCATTTTTCTTTGAAATATCTGGGGTGAATTAGCCAATCCCATTGGTAATACTTCCCAAATATAATGTCCCTGAGGTGTAGAGAAAGCTGTGAATTTCTTACTTTCTTCTTGCATCCTAATCTGGTAAAATCCAGACTTACAGTCGAACTTAGAGAATATCTTGGCGTTGCGTATGCAACTTATTAGATGTTCTCTACTAGGTATAAAATACCCATCAAACTCCAGAATCTTATTAATTTCTTGATAATTAATAACTAATCTGGGTTTTCCTCGTTTTATCTCACCATGATTCCTTACCAGAAAACCTGGACTACTATATGGTGACATTCCTGCTTTGATTAATCCAAGGTCCAAATGTTCCTTGATTATAATCTGCATATCCCTTTGGTCAATGATATTCATTGGGATAGGCTTGCAGCGGACAAATTCATACTCTTTGCCTTCCTTAATTTTAAGGCAAGCTTTGAGTTGATTTCTGTCCCACCATGCCAAGGGATCTTCATTATAATTTTCCTTGATCCTCTTCTTGACATCTTCCAGGGATACCTTAGATTCAAACTCTACTTCATTTTTATGTAGAGCTATCTTAAGGCATTCTATCTCTTCTGGTTGGAGTTCTTTATCTGCTCTTAACTGGAGCATTGTTTCTCCAAACCTTCTAGAATCTTTCATTTTTGGGTTCAGAAGTTGTCCTGAATCACCACGCTTGCTGCGAAACTGGATTGGCAATTTTCTGTAAAATGCCTCTCTTAGTCTCTGGACTATGATTTTGTGGTTACAAGGAGTTGTAAACACTAATTTTCTTGTCTCATTTTCTTGAGTATAGGATTTGAACATTTGTAGGAAATTGTTTCCTAGTAAAATGTCAGCTCCTGTATCATGAAAATAAATTGGTGGTGTCTTCACCTTATACCAAGGTGTTTGCCCAGCACCGCCAATCATTATTTCAGTCATCTTAATCCCTTTACATAAGATTAAGATTCTTCTGGAAAAATCTCTTCCAGCAATCTTTGGTAATTCTTCTTCCAAACTTGTTGGAAAAACTCCTCGTTTTGCTGTACAAATACCAGCACCTGAATCAATATAAGCAGCAAAATATTCTGCCTTATATTGTTCATATAACATTCCGACTGGAACGTATATGGAGAATGGACTTGTGGTCATTGGATTTTCCACATCTTATCTTCTGCCATAAACTCCATTCCATACTCTAGACGTTTCCAAGGTTTATGTTCCTCAAGAAACTCTAGTCCAAGAATCAGTTGATCTGATTCTTTTCCTGGACTTCCTGTGATATGAACTTCCAATTCTCCAACTTGGATCATTCCTTGGTAAGTTCCTATCATAGGTTGTTCTAAATAGTAGATGGTATTACAAGGAAATTGATTCCTTTGTTTCGTAATATCAAATACTATTTCGACTTCCTTCCACCCTTCTGGGCATCTAAGCTTTCCTATTGTTGAAAAACTTTTTAGCTCATGTTGGATTTCTTGAACAGGGGTTTTTCCCCATCTGTAGCTTGTAATCCTATCTCCTTGAAAAGATAGTCTTCTTGATTCCAATCTAAGACTTTGATTCCTTTGTAGAATCGGTTTGTCTTGTATTTGGATATCTGTTTCCTGTATTACCGGAAACTCAACTCGTTCTGGATAAATTGCCTGAGCAACTTTTCCAAATATTTCTGGTATCTCAATAAACTCATTTCTAATAAACAACTCTGAATGATGTGTATTAGATAAAGCATATGAGATTTGATAGGTAATAGAATATGGTCTATTACCTTCCTTCATTAGCCTTTTCTCCTTGAAATTTTGATGTAATGTCAAGGCTCGGCTAAAATCTCGATCTGCCAGGTTGTAAGCTATCCGTGGATAGATAACTCCTACAATCTTTCCTGCACAGAGATTTCCTGAGATAGTTCCCAGTACTGAATCTTGAAGGTTCCCCATTCTTTTATCGCATATAGCAATATCAATGGGTGAATCAATACCTTCTTTGAAAGTAGCTTTTATCATAATTTGGATTGCTCCAATATGAATCCAGGACATAGTCCTTGCTACTTCGATCTTGAGTTTTTGTAATTCCTCCTTTATTTCTTCAGAAGGAATTAATTGCATCTCCATTCTATTTCCCGTAAGTTCCATTGGGATTGCCATTTCCCTTCTGGAGACTTTATAGATTAGATGATGCTTTCTGTTTCTTAGGCCAAGATTTCCTAAGAACTTTTCTACCTGTCCTGCAGAGAATCCTTGGTATCTCTGTAGACTAGGATTTTCTTTCATGATTCTTTGAACCATGTTATTAGATATTGTTGTCTGGCTAAAGAACCCAGACAAATCCTCATGTGTTTCGTGTCGAAACACCTCGTTTTCAGTCAGATTCCGATTCAGTTCCATCGGATTCTCCCTGACTTAAAACTTCTTCTTCTTCATATATACTCTCATCTGAGGCAATGTCCTCAAATCGGTATACCTGAATAAGATCTTGGTAATAAACTGCTTCTTCAATATCCGGAGTTGGATCGAAGCGTTTAATACCTCTTTTTTCATTTTCTGGACAGTTAGTCGAGATATGTCCTCTTGCTCCACATGTCCAGCAATTACAGTCCTTAAAACTCTCATTAGCTCGTGTATGAGCCCTTCTGAAAGTTTTCTTTGTAGGTGTTCTTCCTGTGCTCCGAGATGTACTCGATGCCTGGGAGGATATCCTGCTTCTTGATGGTCCGCTTCTTTGTCCAGATTTATAAGATCTGGCTTTTTGTCTAGACCATATTGTTCTTCGTTTCCAAGAACTCCTTCCCCCTCTAGCATAAGGATGAGTCCTAAAACTTTTCCTTTTATGCTTTTGTGGTTTACTTCCAATAATTGTTGGAAGATTATTTTCTTTACAACACAAAGGCGTACGTTTATTAATACCTCTTAATCGTTTGTAATTCTTTTGTAATGCTGCCAAATGGCACCATTCCGTCAATTTTCCTTTAAGGAAAGAAGCTCTTCGTGCCAATGTATCTGGATTTCCAGGTACATATTCCCTTATGAGCATTTCTCTCCAGGGCCTGGGCATTTTTGCGAAGAAAAGCTGCATAGCTGTATCTTCTTCGACTCCTGAATTCCATCTATATTTGGTGAATAACATAATGTATTCATCCACTAAACAGATGTCATGTAATTCAAGACTATACAGAGCTTGAGAACATTTCTTCCTCTTCTCTGTGTCTTGACTATTAAAATAGTCTACCCCTATAAATTGTGCTTTAGATAGGGTAGCCATTCTTCCAGCTATCTCGCTTAGAGATTCTCCAGTTAGGACCGACTCTTTAGTTTCCACCGAAGTCATGTCCCAAGCAATTTTCACTGATCCCATAAGACTCATTTCTAGGAGTTTAATGAATCCTTCTCTGTTGAGATCAAGTGTTCCTGCTGCAATTCTCATAGCAGATGTCCAATCATCTATGAGTTCTTCTCTGTTTTTGAAATCTAATACATCACGGTTAAGCATAACCCCGTAAGGATGTATAGGATCTAAAATAGTTTTCCCATAGGGGATTTGGTGCAAGGGAATTTGGTTTCTCCTTGTCCTTGTTCCCGCAGGGTGTGAACCTCCACCAGTATGGAAATCAGTCTGAGATTCTCTCATGTGTATATTTTGAGATCCCACACTTTCCCTTGGTAGTTCCTGTGAAGATGACCAGGTTATAGCAGGTGTTTCACCTCCTGCTGTGTTCATCTTTAGATCTACAACTTTGAGATTTGCGAAAGATTCCGCAAGTTCTTGTAGATCATCCAGACCAATCCTTTCTAAAGTTGTCATCAAATTAATTTCTTTTCTGAGACAGGCTTAATTAGATTGATCATCTTCTCTTCTTCCGTCAAAGGTTTTGACACTACTCTGGCATTTCTTTGTTGATGTAACAAAGGTTCAGTACCAAATGATGGTGGTAACCATCCTCCTGAAGATCTTTTACTAGAACTTGGTTGTTGTTCTAGTTTCTGAATTCTTGTTTGAATATCCTTTAATATTCCAAGAATTTCTTCCTGGTTTTCAAGGATTTTTTCAACTCGTTGTGGTACAAAATATAGCATATTACCATAGTTTTGTACTGTTTTCTGAATTTCTCTAAGATCTAAAGAGAGCTTAGAAGAATCTGGTATAATTTCCATAAACTTATTAGATTGAATCATAAGTTTACCTGAGGATGCTGATGCTTCCCTTTCTGTTTCTGATATCTAACAATAGTTAGATTCCCTTGTTTATATTCCAAAATATTGGAATAATTCTTGTTAATTATTTTTCTCGAACCTAAGTTCGGATTCATAATTTTCGAAATTCTCCTCCTCAAACATTTCGTTTCTTTGTAACAATAAATTTTGTGTTTGAAATAAATCAACCTATGGCTCTGATACCATTTTGTGACAGCGCGGGGATCAATTATAATTAAATAGGATATATGGGTAATTTTGGTATTTATGAAAACTTTTTCTCTCACCAGGGAGTAGGAACAAATTTGAGTTTGGTTTAGGTACTGTCCACCAATTCTCCCTCTAATCAACTCAATAAAAGTAAAGTCAGATATAAAAAAAATTAATATTATTTCCGTTCGATTCGTTTACAGTCATAAATTCACTCGTGCTATATTTTTTTATATTATATATTTGAGAATGACTGTTGGGTCTGATTTATGATAATTAACATAAATCCATGAAAATAATTTCATCTACAAGTGACATTGATCTTTTAAAATTATGTTAGTGGTCCGAGTTACATAAGTAAAATTACAAAAGTGATCTATTGAAATATTTTTTCTCCTATGTCGATAAATGTTCACTTTTAAATGTATTATTAAGATATTTGATTCCATTATTTTGGTCGTAAAATCTGGTATTGTGGGTTGGGAGGTGGGGGACTGCAGGACTTTGAGCGTTGGATTACAATGAAACTGATCTGCTACGAGTTATGAAGTGAATATAGTTGAGTAGTGGAAAAGCCTCGAAGGGAAAGAGATAAGTTGGGTCATTGATAGGGATTTTGCATCACCATTTAATTGAGGAAGAATTCACTGTGTGATTCGTGGGGTCCAAATTTATATATATTACTATTTTATTATCATATTATATTTTATATATGAGTGTAGTATATAAATTCTGAAGTAACTAGGTATGGGCCACCACCTCAAATATTTGAGGTGTTCAACATACGATTATTTATATTTTTCTCAGAAAAACTATGTGTTCATATTTGTGTAGGTCATATTTAATAATTTAATTTTAAAAGCTATAAGTATTATGAGTATACTAATTTTTTACTTTCTTTTTTATTCGTAATCATACGATTATTATTTCAAGTTGGAATTGTGCCAAAAAAAGAAAAAAAAATACGAAAGTACATGGAATTTATAAAAGTGAAAATAGTTAGGAAAATGATTGAGTCGATGTTCAATGAGAGAAGTTTAATAAGCTGCCTCAAATTGGAAATAAAGTATATGCTCAGCTTAAAATCTAATCAAATATCTACTCCATAAATAAGTTATTATAAATTCGAAAATAAATTATTCATATTTAATTCATGGTAGTGGCCGTAAAGATTCACACTTAATGACATTGTTGAAGCTAATGGATCTACGATTTATAATCCACATGTGAATAAATTTGCAACTAAGAAGATCTTGAATATTAACTTAGTAAGTAGACAAATATATTGATGCTATAATCATATTTTCAAAAAGTTTAGTACAATTTGATATTTGATTTAAAAAAATTTAGTCACGAATTTATATAGGTGTTTTTTTTCTATATGTTATGGTTAATAAGTTTAGTATTAGGTAGATAATGATAAAAGCCAAGTTATAATTTACAGAAAGTAATATGAATGGGTTTATACATGCATGATGTGTTTAGGTATACTATGACATTTCAGCTATGGAAATTCACAAATTTACTAAATTTGTAAGCTCTGAAGGTTTAAAGTTGGAAAAGATGTACATGCAAACACACACATATATTTAAAAGAGTTAAGGATTTAAAACTTTTATCAAATTTATTCTAGGAATTTCACACGATTCTCTCAAATTTTGGCACGAGACTCGGCAATATCCTAATTTTTAGCAATTATTTGATGATTTCTTGCCAAAAAGATCAATATATTGAAGGAACGATACGAAGTACGAACGTATTTTGTTTTTATAAAAGAAATACCACAGACAATCTGCGTTGCATTGAAGAACATGTAGCATTCATACTAATCATCACCGTAAGCTCGGAAGCTATAACGCTCCTGATAAAAATCATTGAAGTAAAGATCTGCTTCAAGCCATTTTGGATACCGAATCAAGTCCCCAGCCAAGAATTGCATGTACTGCTTGCTCCCTTGAGGCACGACCCTCACTTCCCCTTCCTCGACATAAACCAGCTGATCGACGTGCCAGTCCCACGGAATCCTGCATTTCCCTGTCTTCCACACAGACCACCTCGAAACACCAAGCTCCGATAACCTGTCTTTTGACACCTTCCTTTCCACTCTCACGTTGTAGAGCTCCTCCAGTGACTTCTCTATCCTCATAGCTCGTATGCCTCGACCATTTGCGAGACTGGTGCTTGAAAATTTATTATGTGTCCTGGTTATGTTTGTTGTGAAGGAGGTAAGGGATGGACCCACCGTAATGCTGGTCATTGCGTGTGCTTAGAGTTTGACAACACAAACCGATGGAATGGATAATCCTGCAGAATTGGCAAATAAACATTCAACAACCAATATAATAATTTGGATTTTGCACCTGAATTCAATGAAGCTTTTGCCTAAATCAACAAACAAACAACTGCAACGTAAATTCTTACAGAATCAAGAAATATGAAGTTCATGGTGGCCAAAAAGTAAATAATTTTTTTCTTAATGCTAGTCTGCAGTTACTGACACAAAATTATGAACTCCAATACGTGGAAGCTTTGGTGAAACCGCAAACTAATGCCACACGTTGAAGCTCGGATTAACCGATGTTAGAGCAAACACTTATTTCAAAACCGAATCTTACTGGGTGTGCAGATTCTAAAGAAACAAGAAGTTCATCACTTTCACGCAAATGAATCAAACAAGACTACCACATAAGAATTCAAATACCCATTCCAGAGAGTGGGTATACATACCGACTTATCATTCCACCCAAGGATGAGAGTGTGATTTTTCTCCACGGATTCACTTTTTCCTTTCTCGAGTGAGCCAAACTTCTCAGAAATAGCATCAGAAACAATGCCAAGCATCATTGCAAATATAGCATCCCACCAAAACTAATGGAAACAAAAACAAGATGAGAACTTATGCCTTTAGAATTTGCATGATTCCCTGAGGCAGCTACATAAGTCCAAGAAAGCTAAAGGGAATCAGCTAAATGGTCATCGGTAACTCCAAGAAGCGCTATTCCTCCCAGACATATCAACAATAAAGTAGCAACTAACAAAGCAAGAGGCTTAGCATAAGGTTCACATATGGATACTGCAAGCACAATCCTAGATAAATGGTTAAAACATGGGCTGAAAAAGAAATGAGAAATATTATGACGTAAACCATTTTTTTGTTAGATAAAACTGAGAACCTTAACGCTCTCCCTGAATCACTACAAATTTCAAAAAAATAAAAAATTCCAATCACTTGATGTCTCAAGAATAGCTCATAATCCTATAAACCACAAAATGCATTCCAGAATTCAGAAAGCCAAGGAACAAGCACCAAAAAAATCCAGTCTTTCAACCTAACAGGCAAAACCCACAAATATCATCAAACAATTCATTCGCACCTCCAAAGGTGACGCCTTGATATGACTCGAAAGTTTATGAAATTTATTGGATACAGGTTGGAGTGAGGAGGTGTTAGGCCGGGATGGAGCCCGCCATGAGCATTGGGGCGCCTCATATGTAGCAGATTGAAAGAACCGCCGAGCGTCCAACCTTCGCATCATCTATCAAATCCAAGTAATCAAACGTCTCCCCGATTTCTGAATCCGATGAAAGCGAAACCTCTCCTTCTTCCTCGTACTCCTCCACTCCTAGCTAATTAGTTGTCATCTTCGCGTCGTGGGTAAGCTTTAATTGAGGATTGATAGTATAAAACTCTGTTTGTAGCTCTTGGGTAGGATCTGGAATCTGGAGCTGTTGGTTGCAAGCGGCGCGCGGACTATGAGCGACCTGAGGTTTCCTGATTGCACAAGTTTGCACCCTTTAACGGTCGAAGTCGCTATAACTAATGCCCATGCGAGTAGAGTACGATTGAGAGAAAATGATTGCAGGCAGATGGAGTCGAAGAAGAACGAAGATATGGAGAAAACCGAAGCGCCCTTGACAGCACAAGCTCTTGCTTCGTTGGAGAAAGCAACGTAAGACACGTGCATATTCTTTGACCGGCAACCGGGCAAAAACAGGCCCAAAAAAATTTATTCATGCTTTCATATATGTAGATTTAGTATACACACACTTAATACAATGTTAATTAAATGCATGGATTTCTTTATTTAGATAAAATCCAAAATACAAAATATATTTGGATAAATAGGATGATTATGAGTTTTTATCATGTGTTGTTACATTTCAATCTTAAATCATATTTTTTGTGATTTTTGCAATTTAATATTTTATCTGATGTGCCTATGATGTTGTATATATGTGGCGTTTACGTGATTCAAGCATGACGTTGATGTGTGTAGTGTCATATCAAAACTTTCGGTGAAAAAGATTGAAATTGTGAAAATTGAAAAATACATGACCAAAACTGAGATTGAACAACATAAAAACTAAAATGGGAGGAAAAAATTTATATACGGCCAAAATTGTAGTTTTTTTAAAAATTATTTGTTGCCATAAAGTTGGAGCTTGAAGACAATAATTGGATCGGTGGTGCAGGCTAAATCTAGAGTGATGCTGGAACGGGACTAGTGTCTCGTCATCTTTCCCCAATTGAGTGGAAAAGTCGAAAGTTGAACAGAGCATGTGGTCCTTGCACTTCCAGAATGACTTTTGAGCCATTTTCACGTGCAATAAATATCCTTATTCGTTTTATTTTTATAGTTGAAAATATCTACAATGTATATGATATTTATAATTGTTTGTTAATTTTTTAAAATAAATATGTAATGTTTAAAAAATGAGACACTAAATTCTTATAATATTTTTAGGGGGAAAAAAGATAATCGCTAATTTATTTATAAAATCATGTAACTTTTATTCGAGAATATTAATACTAAGGAACTGCAGGCTATAAAATGTTAATTACATTCTTTTTTTAAAAAACAGAGAGAGAGACAATATTTCCTCAAATAAGAAATTGGACTTTTGAGAGAGCCCAGCCAAACATAGCCTGTAAAATGAGGGCTCGGAATTCTCTTGGACTTGTAATTTTCGTAGTTCGAATATTGTTACGCTATTTACCACGTGCTCTAGGAAAAAGGGATGGTCGATTCCAATCTATCGAAATATAAAATATAAAAATGTTGACTCTGAATTACGGGTAGCAGTATAGAAGTGTGAATATTTGAGTCCAAACTCGAAAAATATATAAGATATCTGAATTCGATTTGGAGTTTCAAAATACAACTAATTTTGGCTGTCGATCACGAGTTGGGTTTGAATTTTTGAAACTTCTATGTGAACATAATTTATCTATAGCTCGAAATGACTCAAATTTGAGTTTGATTCGAATTAATCAAACCTTAATAAGCCTTGAGAACCATAGCCCGAAAGTCTCAAATCCATTTTAGACAGTTTGAAAGAAAACACCACAAAAATAATGAAGAAAACTATTTTTACAATAATTTGGACAACATGGCAAAGTGATACCAAATAATTTGTCAAAAACTAACTAATTAAACCTAGAATCTACATCAAGACTAGACAGAGTCTTATCTCTTGCTACATGAGTTCCCATTGCATTTACTTATCACACCAACATACAAATATTCGGATTATTCTATGTATATTTGAAGTATTTCTCCTTCTACGATGTGGTCAAATGTTAGCAATTAGATCATTATATGTTAACTTTCATAAAAATGTGAGAGACTCATGTGGTCTAATGTTATTAGAACATAAGGAGAAACACTCCCGATGTAGCATAAACTAAGCCAAAAAATTCCATCTTTTCAACCAAAACAAAAATAAAAAAGAATCCAAAACAACATATGAGATTGAAATATTAGCAATTTAAGCGTAAAAAGAGACATATAAGCCTGATATGACCAGAAATATCAATTTAGAGCATTTCGTAGGCATAAATGCAATTGATTTGGATAAAGTGATCAACACCAATACATTACAGTAGAAAAGAAAGTTAAAAAATAAAAATAAAATCAAAGCCATCTAGTTCATTTTAAGAATTTTTTTTTACCCTTCGATTCATACTGGACAAACCTCTGAATTTAAACCCACGCTAACCAAATTTATTAAATATGGCCGAAGAATGATAATATTTTTGCTAAAAATTATTTAAATTTGATTGAATTTTTTTTAAAAGAATTATTTTTTTAAAAAATAATTAATAAACTTAAATACTATCATTTTTAATTGAATCTTATCTTAAATTTGACACTTTGGTGCCAGACTTAAATAAATCTAAATTTTAAATGCCTTAATTATTATTTCTCAATCATGTTTATTTATTCTTAATATTTCACCCTTCATCTCGTAACTTGTTGTTTTTATGGTACGGATAATTTGGACATTAAATTAATCCAACATATTAGAATCATACCAAAATACTACATATGCTAAAGCTGGATTGGATCTGTTTTTGTTGAAAATCCATTTTTACCAAATTTATACTATTATTACCAAAACCCACCGCCACCTTGAAATAGTCGCAGGGCAAACCTTGCATTTCTTGAAGAATCCGGTGATTCCCATGGGATTGATTCTCTCGTTTTATTCTCCAACCCACGTAGATATTACCAGGAGCATTTCGTTTTAATCACATAATACGTTACTTGACTCGGTCATAATAATAATTTTTTACTACAAAATGGGTATTGATTAAATCATTAGTTGCTGGGGGTGATGATGCGAAGCTACGTTGTTTGCTTGATTTGTTGGGTTAAGAATCTAGGAAAAACTAAAAAGGGACAGGCAAAACAACTGCACGTGTAATAAGGTGGTGAATTATTATAATCTTACATATTTTACGAGCAACGTAGAAAAATCCATATTTTACTACTGTTGTCTTAATTCTGTAATCTTGTTATTTAATTGTTGAACATCCTTTTGTTGACTTGGACCTCTTGTTCTTGACTCGGCCTGCATAATCAGAACGCCACACACAGGCACGTACTGCAAAATTTGGCTCCTTTTTGCGTTTTCTCGACTGTTGGATCGTTATTAGTCGGTATTAATTATCAGATTAATGATTTTTAAGATGAGAACAAGATTCGTTTAATCGTTTGTGTTTCCTTCTTTAAGGGCAACCCTCTTCGTTTTAATATCTTTTAAAGCTATGATAGATCTTCAAGAAAAGCGACAGTCTTGGCAATTTGTCGAATTTCACATATCTTTTTTTTTGCGAAATACTTAGATGGGTGGGGTAAAAATGAGAGCTTTGGATTGGAATGGTGCTTTAGAATTCTCGAACAAGATGTTGGATGAAAAGCCTCTGCTTCCACTCGTAGTTCCTCTGTTGCTGGTTCTTTGGACCTTTGAGAAATGGTTTTTTCCTCTCTCCAATTGGATTGCTCTTATTCTTGCCGTTTGGGTCACAATTCAGGTAATTTTAGCAACCGTTATTTTCCGTCTTATTTTTGTTGTAGATTATGCGTTCCTGGTTGTCATATATATATTCTTAAACAGTTCTTCTTTTTCTTTTTTTATGAAAAGTTTTTTCAAAACTGTTTTTGAATTGAAAATATATGTCTTAATCTTTTAACATGTCTTAAATTATTGTGACTAGTTTCACTGAAGATGCTTGTAATCGTTTAAAGTCAATAATTTCAAATTGTTTTCATGATTTATCATTATCAAAACTTGTACCGTAGAACTGATTCTGAACGAAGAAAAGATGTTTTTACCAGCATACCTTTATTTGGATTGTGACTTATGGTTTATACGGCTATTCTGGACTAGTTATTTACCGGGGTGAGAGGTTATCATAAAAACTTCACTTTTTCAAGTATCGAGTACATCATTATTATCTGAAGTGAGTGTATAAATAATTGCTAATCGATTCGGTCTTTTCTTGCTTTGCCCTACTTGAAAGGAGTTCGAATGCAGTGAATACTGTTTTCTCGTAGCCCCCCTTTTTATGTTTGGGTATTTGAGATTATGCTCGCAAGTTTTTCTTTTGAGCAAATTATTGATATGGTTTCAGTATATACCTTAGTTGCTTAGACTTGATCTATTTTACATGATGGTAAACAGGATTAAAAAATTGCTTTTGGTCTTGATTTTCGATACGTTTAGGAACATGCTATTCAAGTTACACTTGAATATTAAATGACAGCAGATGTGATGAAATACGAATTTGCTATAATTTCACATTAAACATAGTAGTTATGATCGCTGATTTGCCAAATGTAACCCGGTATTTATCTGTCATCCAATTCTAACAACTTGTTTTGTCAAGGCTCCTGTTTTAGCAGACACTGTGGATAACAAGCTTATAAATTGGCTCATACTTTCTATATTTTGTAGTATGGAAGTTATCGACACCGAATATTAGATGAAGACTTGAATAAGAAATGGATGCATTTGACTTTACATGCTTCGGTAACTTTCCTGCTTATTTCCATATCTATTGTGTGTCTATATATACGTGCGTGCGTGCGCGTGCATGTGTGTGAAACCCTTTATTTCTGTGTGCTTGAGCTTATTTATTTTTTTGCATTTGACAATGCACCTGCTCTTTTTATGTCCGCACAGCCAGTAACTCCTTTAGAACAATGTGAATGGTTGAACAAGCTGTTGATTGATATTTGGCCAAACTATATCAACCCAAAGCTGTCTTCACGGTTTTCATCTATTATTGAGGTGACTATCTGTTCTCAACGACATTTTAGGACAGCATTACTGCTGGCTTTCATCCATGAATGTTTTCACAAGTATTAATATTGAAAGAAAACTCTATAATTGGCCGTAAGTTTTTAGGGTAGTTTTTTGGTTCAATACAGACTTTTTATTTCTACTAATTATTTTGGCATCCTTTTTCTTTATCAGACATCATAAGCGTAGCAGTTTTGGTCCTAAATTGTTTCTTATATGCTATTGCTTTTCATCTTTTTATGTGCAGAGACGCTTGAAGCATCGGAAATCAAAGCTAATCGTAAGTATGTTTTTTGTCACATCACATGAAGGAATTTTTGGCAAATAACTGCTGTAAAAGGATAGCTGATAGTGCGATTACACTTTGGCAGGAAAAGATCGAGTTACAAGAATTTTCACTTGGTGCACGTCCTCCATTACTTGGTCTGCAAGGAATCCGCTGGACAACTTCAGGTGATCAGGTTTGACATACTTTTTAGTTTTAAGTCGTTCATTTATGTAGTTAACCTTCTTTAGAACACAACATATTTTATGTTGTCTGCAACAGGTTTAGGTTGAAATCAACTTTTGTTGATTCAGTGGCAATAGTTTGTGAGACTCACTATTTTCTTCGATGTTTCGTGCAGTCTCCTTTCTAACACACAGTTTACTGTATTTTAAGTTGAAAACGATGGTTTCAAATGGCACAGCTAAGTGTTTCATATTCACGTATTTGTATTATCATTCCTATGAATTTTATTTTTCAGTTGTCGCTTTGATTGATTAGGTAATACCCGAGTCTATATCTATAAGATTAGCAAATCAGAAAAAATCATGATAAATCTTATTCATTTTGTTGATAGAATAAAGCATCTTTGATTTTTCCTTATCCTCGTTACTTATTTTTTCTGTTATTGGTTAATGCTTCAAACAGCGAGTCATGCGTTTGGGTTTCGACTGGGACACAACTGACATTAATATCCTGTTGTTTGCAAAATTGACAACGCCTCTGATGGGAACAGCTAGAATAATTGTGAATAGCATCCACGTCAAGGGTGATGTACGTGCTATATAATAATCTTGTTTTCCCAGTCATGAATATTCTTGTGCAATTTTTTAAATGACACATCTTCTTCCATCTTTTATGGTCCCGCTTTTAATAAGTATGATATGATGTTTATCTCTGATGTGCTCTTTTGTAATTTGTGTTTTCAGCTGCTTTTGGTGCCTGTATTAGATGGAAAAGCGATTGTATACTCATTTGTATCAATTCCTGAAGTGCGAATTGGTGTTGCTTTTGGAAGTGGTGGAAGCCAGTCTCTGCCCGCAACCGAGCTACCAGGAGTTTCCTCATGGCTGGTATGGCTTTACATCTCATCTGACTGTGTTCTAGGTCTTTTGCATGACAGAATGTCCGTTATAAATGTGAAAGTCTTTGGATTCATTATATCTCATTGGTATACCAGTCAACTATGTGGTGGTTGAGGAGAAATAGTAGCCTTACTGGTCCTGTATGACTGTATGGCTGCTTGCATATTTATGTGGAACAACGATCAAATTGTAGCGCTTAAGCAGCCGTGTGATTTAAATTTTTCTATGGTGATAAAATTGTTATGTGGAACAACGTTGAAATCGGTGTAGTGATAAACACTTGATTTTTATACGGATTAAAGAAAAAGATAAAAAAAAACTTGATTTTACAGTTGCTTTGGTATTGTTCATTGTCTCTTATATGCATAGATTAACGATGGATATTTAGACACAACACTGTACTCTTCTCATAAAAGTGTTAGACCAGTTGAGAATGTGTCCAGAAAATTTAATAAAATTTAGGGACAGCCGTATCACACACTTATTTTAGGCATCTACAATTATAAAAATACCTGTTTTATTTTTGTTTTTTAAGGTTAAAATTGCTACGGATACATTGAATAAGAAGATGGTCGAACCTCGACGCCAGTGTCTCGCATTGCCAGCTGTAGATTTGCAAAAGAAAGCTGTGGGTGGCGTATTATATGTTACAGTGGTCTCTGCAAGTAAACTTCGTCTGAGTGATTCTAGGGGCAGCCCTTCCACGAAACAAACGGGCTCTTTGACAGACACTTTTGAAGATGGGAGCTCCAATACAGAGATTCGGACAATCTTAGAGGTTGAACTTGAGGAATTAACTAGGAAAACAAAAATGAGTATGGGAACGAATCCTAAATGGGGCTCCACATTCAATCTAATTCTGCATGACAATGCAGGAACTGTTAAATTCAATCTCTATGAATGCACTCCTGGAAGTGTAAAATATGACTATCTGTCAAGCTGCGAGATTAAGGTAATGTTTTATGCATGGTGTGTTTAATTTATGGTTGAGCTATCCGTGTTCAATTTTGACAAACTTTTTCTCCTAATCCAATTCAGATGAGATATGCTCCGGATGATTCAACCATATTTTGGGCCATCGGGACTGATTCCCTAGTGATGGCCAAGCATGCTGAATTTTGTGGAAAAGAAGTTGAAATGACCGTTCCGTTTGAGGGTGTTAATTCAGGAGAGGTATGTTTTTGTTGCCTTTAATCTTTTTGTCGATTACTTGTAATTTAATATTCTTGAAGACCTCTGAGGAATATGAAGCTGCTTGTGTAATGTCACGTCGTGTTGATTTTAGTTTTTACCTCGCATTTGAAATCATCCGCTTCTTGTTTGATCACAAAAAGTTTCATACAAAATGAAAATAGTAAATTATAAGCTTTAGCTACATATTTGGAATCAATGGGTTTTGTGTAGTTAATTTCCTGTTATTTAATAGCAATTATTACAACTAGGGATATCTCGGTAAATCACCCTGTCTGGATATAACATCAAAAGTTTCTTCTTTGTAACTATCTGTGCATGCGATAAAGCTGTAATTTTCTAAGACATTCTTTCCTAACTATCTTGCAGTTGACTGTGAAGCTTGTACTTAAAGAGTGGCAATTTTCCGATGGTACACATAGCCCTACTAATTTTGGTCGAGGCTCTTTTCATCCAGTAAATGTGATATCAAATTATTCTCCAAAAACCGAAAGGAAAATCCACGTTACGGTGGTTGAGGGGAAGGATCTTGTTGTGAAGGACAAAATGGGGAAATCTGACCCTTATGTTCAATTGCAATATGGGAAAGTACAATTAATTCTCCTTTTGCCACCAGTCATTATTATTTAATAGATTCAAACTTACGTTCTCTCTTAATCGAGATATTTTACTTGATTTAATTTCATGGATAGTTACATTAAATTCTTGGATACATGATTTGTATTCAGGTTATTCAGAGAACAAAAAGTGTTTCACATTCTTCCAACCCAATTTGGAATCAAAAGTTTGAATTTGATGAGATTGGAGGCGGAGAATATTTGAGGATAAGATGTACGGATGAGACATTTTCTGATGAGAACATAGGTAGTGCTCGAGTCAACTTGGAAGGACTTGTGGAAGGTTCCATAAGAGATGTATGTATTCCCCTCGAAAAAGTCAGTTCGGGAGAGCTGCAGCTTCAGATAGAAGCTGTGAAAGTTGCCGATACTGAAAATTCCAAGGTACATGTATCAAAAAGCTTAAGCTAACTTTAGACATCTGGATATTCAATATAGTGAGAAATTGGAGTATGAGACGTTTATTGCAATTTCTTTTGCATTTTTAGGGGTCACACGCGAGTAGTTCAGCCAATTCTTGGATTGAACTTGTTCTAATTGAAGCAAGAGATCTTGTTGCAGCTGATCTCAGAGGAACGAGCGATCCATTTGTGAGTGTTAACTATGGAAACCTTAAAAGGAGGACTAAAGGTACGAGGTCCGAGTCTTTTACATGTATCTTGCCACTCGAGGCTTGCCACTGCATGCTTACTATTGTGTGTCCATGTTTTTGAAGGTTATATTCAAGACGCTAGATCCAAAATGGCATCAAACATTTGAATTCCCCGATGATGGTAGTCCTCTTGAGTTGCATGTCAAGGATCATAATGCATTGCTTCCTCCCTCCAATATAGGAGATTGTGTCGTTGAATATCAGATGTTAGCTCCGAATCAGATGGCTGAAAAATGGATACCTCTGCAAGGAGTAAAAAGAGGTGAAATCCACATTCAGATTACCAAAAGAAATCCGGAATTAGAGAAGAAATCAAGCATAGATTCTGAGTCGGCCCCAACTAAACTGCACCATAAAATCTCTAAGCAGGTAAGATAGTGAGGAACATGAACAATCAGTATGGTACATGATCCAAGATTGCAAATGGCCTTATCCAATTTTCATAAATATGTTTCATATGAAAAAACTTGGCAAAATTATTATTCTACGAAGACTGACCTGCTTCTTGAATTTATCATCAGATGAAGCAGATGATGATCAAGATTCAATCTTTGATTGATGACAGCGATCTTGAAGGTGTTTCAAAATCGCTGAGAGAGCTTGAGACTCTGCATGATACTCAAGAAGAGTACATGGTTCAACTCGAGACAGAGAAGACGCTTTTGATCGACAAGATAAACGAGCTCGGGCAGGAGGTATTTAACTCATCACCTTTGAGCAGAAGAGAAACCATTGCAAGATAAAGATTGATCATGTGTTTTTTCCTTCTAATATTCGTGTAGAGATTGATTGAATCTTGAATAAAAGAATCCCAAAAAGGTATTGTAATTGTATCATCATGTGTTACATCTTAGGGAAAAGATCACTTGTTCAAATATTAAACTTGAAGAAAAATCATTTGATCGATTCAAGTTTGATAAATAATAAAATATTAGACTGAGTAAACGACTCGAAAAAATGTCAAGGAAAATGTACATATAATCTTAATATCCATTATTTTGAAGAAAATATGTTTTATAACAAATACCTATATTATTATACCTTAGGGAAAAATAGTTCCATTCCTTATACGTCAAATAAGATTGGAATTTTGAAAATAATTGTGTTGTATTGTACATGTGCTCAATTGTCGAGTTCGACTCAAATTTACAAGTTTGTGGTAATTTTCTTGGGCCTTTTGACCATTGGCAATAAACATGGATATGTCGAGTTTTTGGCATATTTTGAAACAATCATTATAGAAGCATATATATAGCTTAAAAATGGATGAATTATTTTATCCACTAACTCACTTTATAAGTCCACTATTGACATGGATTTTGGCTTTATGATGTACAAATTTGGGCATAGACTTGTTTGTTTGTTTGTTCACTAGTTATTTTTTTTAAAAAAAAAATCATATATTATATTGTGGTAATGCACAATTTTAATCACAGTTTAATTGTTCACGTGATAATTCAATTTTATAT
>NC_133311.1:19410875-19495890 GCF_012295235.1 Primulina huaijiensis | reverse complement strand
TATATAAATCACACAATTCTATATTATTGTATGACTTATTAAATCAATTTGGCCCGAATATAAATCAGGTTTTATCCAACCGAATGTAATTCAAACTTAATATCACCGATTCTACTAGATTTATAGGTTTTGGATTTTGGATTTCTATTTATTGGGTTGAACTAATGAATGATCTCATGTGAAGTTCTCGTGTGTCAATCTGTTGACGTTGTGACGTTTGATCTGGTTGACTAGGTAGACCATAAAAGAGTTACACTAGATCTTAACTGGTAATACTATATTTGCTGAGGACAGTACCGGCGGTAGAGAAAGTGCAAGACTAATATCTAAGGGATATGAGACAGCACCAGCAGATTGACACGTATCTCTCCAAACTCATTGGCCTAACAGTCCGACCCATTAGCATACAAGTTTGTGCACTCTGCGCTGCCATAAGTATAAGAAAATAAAGTTGTGGCTTGACTAAAGATATAGTTTTGGCGTAACAGGAAACACTTGATCCAAACAATTGGTATCAAAGCGAGGTCGCAAATTGAAGTCTTATATGCTTCTTGGGAGGGGATAATGTTGTGTTAATGGTGTATGAGTGAAAGTAGTACTGTGATTAGTGACTTCTTGGAAGTTCTTGTGCGTCAAGCTGCTGACGATACGCCGCTTGACCTGGTTGGCTAGGTGGGCCAAAAAAGAGTGACACCAGATCTTAACGGATAATATTGTTTATGTTTGAGAATAACTGACGGTAGGGAAATGGTAAGACCGACCTCTAAAAGAATATAGATAGCACCACCAGATAGACACGCACCTCTCTGGGCTCATGGGCTTAACAGCCCGACCTAATAGCACACAAGTAGGTGTATTCTGCTCTGTCACAAGTATAATGAAATAAAATTGTTTTTTGACTAAAAATTATAGCTTTTGTCATAGTGATAAGCAGTTGGTCCGAACAATTGGTATCAGAACGATGTCATGGATTCAAGTCTCCCAATAAGCATATTTATACACTTCTTGGGTGGAGAATGTCAGGTTAACCATGCATAAGTGATAGTAATATTGGGATGGGCAAGTTCTTGAGAAGTTCTCGTGTGTCAAACTGCTGACGTTGCTCCGTTTGATCTGTTTGGCTAGGTATGTCATGAAAAGTGACGCTAGATCTTAACAAATAATATTTATCTCTGTTGGAGACATGACCGATAATAGAGAAAAAGTAAAAGTGATATATAAGGGATATGAGACAGCACCAGCATATACATGCATCTTTTCGGACTCATGAGCCTAACAGTCATAACCATTAACACACAAGTAAGTGCACTCTGCATTGCTATGAGTATAAGAAATAAAATTGTATCTTAACTTGATCCTAACAATATTGCTGAGAATTCAAAATTTCCATCTCACTTGCGATATGATACCACTTGAAAGAATTTTGAGAAGTTGAAAGAATTTGCACAACAAAAACAAATTCTTGTTGACCTTTCCTTATGAAGTTATAAAGAGTTAGAGAGTGTTTGAGAAAGTTTTTGTTTATTTTAAAGTGATTTTTTTGGAGATTATTTTGAAGTGGTGAGAAGTAAAACTAGGAATGTTTGAAAATAAAAGTCTAAAGCTAATATAAGATAAAATTTGTGTGCAAAAAAATTATTTTTAAGCTTAATTTTTAATAAAATGACAATAATATTTCTAATCTATACATCATTTATATTTAAATTATATAAAATTTGATACTCATACCGTTAGCAACATATTTATATAATTATTATACATTTTGAAAATTTTATTATCAAAATTAATTTATTTTTTTATAACATGAATACTGTGAAAATTTATATAAGATTAAAAAAAAAACACATGAAAAATTTGTATTAATGCACAAAACATGTAAAAAAAATTCTGGAAATGCAAATTAAAGAAACAACAAAATATTTTTTAAAAATAAATGCTTGTAATAAAATGTGATTGAAACTTTATGAGTTCATTTGAAATTTTTAAAAACTGATATACAAATCAAATTTAGTATTTTACAAAATCTCCAAAAAAAATTATAAAAATTAAGAGCAAATGTGGAATATGATAATTTTTTTAATGATACAAATGTCAAATTGTAACTTTAAACCATAACAAAAAAATCATGTCAATCTTATTTCTATCTTTTGGTTAAAAATTACAGAAGTTGAAGCATAAACTGACATTAATTCACAAACAACTCAAAACGCTTCCACTCAATCGTTCGAATGAACTCCACTCCCGACCTTTATCAAAATCCTCAGTTATCAAGAAGAGATTCATCGATCATGTCATATGATCTCTCGACTACATATAACAGTAAGTATCATTGACACCAGATAGCTACATAAATAAATAAAACCAGCCCAACCACAAATTATATCCCCTGATTGGATCTTGCTACGATATATAAGTAAATCGAGTCGAACTTTAATTTTTCCTCAAATTCGAGTTGAGTTACATTTTCGACTCGATTTAATTGCTCTAGTTCCGCCAATACTTCAACATCAACTAGCTCGTAAAACATCATGAATGGGCCCAAACACAGTCAAATGCATGTGAAGCAGTAATACGTCAAGGTATTATAATGGCAACCATACCAAATCGACAGGGAAAGAGCAAGTCAATTCTGCAAAACACTTGAAAATATTGTGGAATAAAATTAAGAGGCACATAAAAAAAAATTCCATTAATTTTCTCGTTGACCAAACTCGATTATTCTCTATATATTGGAGTGAGAATAATAATAATTATAACAATAGAAGTAGTTGCAGTAGTAAAACAAGGCATTAAGTATATGTATGATTGAGTGGCTGGCTCTTGTATTATTCAAATTCCCATTATTCTATAGCTCACATTTTTCTTATAAACGTCATCGATTTCATATCATTAATATGTGGAAGTTTACTCAGAGATATGACTCGGAACTCAATCAAAATTGTGCCACCATACATATAGTTGCACTTGTTAACTACATCTAGTTGGTTTATGCTCCATTTGGAGTAAATCTTTCCGTGTCCCAACATTATTATATCACGTGAATGTCTTATATTTTTATATAAGTTGATATCATATGTTGATTAGAAGGGGGAAAAACACGGAACCTAACACAGAAAAATCCAATCAACATAAAGATCATTACGCGATGGATGCATAATTATGTATTTGGAGAACATGAAGAGTCCAAGATGGTCGTTTTGGAGTACTCGGTTTGACCTACCTTATAAGAATATTGATTAAGCTTTGAGATTTTTTTTTTATATTAAAAAAACGAATATATTCATTTTATTTGAGGAAATTAATATATGGATGGATACAAAATAGAGTACTCAATTACGGGAAGGAAAATGGGGCACACGAACAGAATTCAAAGTGTGATTCCCAAGCAATTTCCGGGAAACTACCATTAGGAATTGAAATGTTTTTGTTGTTAGAAAAATATGATATTTTTCCTCTCTAATTGTTTTACTTAGTATGGGATTTTCCTTAACATTGTTTAATTACTTTACTTTGTAAGGGTAGATTAGTTAATGTTTAACTTGTAACTCTAACTACATGATTCTTTGTATATTGTTTCATGATATCTATTTTTTTCACTGAAACTCGTAGCTGTTACCGTTCGGTTGTGGACTTGGAAAACTCCAATTTAGGAAATGGTATTATTTTTTTTTAACAAAAATTAGATATTAATGAGAAATAATAAAAATAATTTTTTAAAAGACAAATGGACTATTAGTTAGACGCCGTGCGGTTCAGCAATCAAAATCTGGATTTTTATTTTATTTAATTCATGAATAGTTTTCCTGTGAGATGGTCTACAGATCTATATTTGTGAGACTAGTCAATCTGATAACTTAGAGTGAAAAAGAATACAAAAAAATATTTTTTTTATAAATGAGATCAGATAGAAAATCTATATCACGATCACTAAAAGTTTTTGTATTAATTGGTATTTGGTAAGGACGTGGGTGTGTTTATATATGTGGAGTGAGTAAGCTTTAAATGCCGTAACCAAACAGGTATGAATAATTTAGTTCGACGGGGAAAACAAAATAAATGCCTACCATCCACCCAATTATATTTTAGAGGTAAACTGAAATTTGGAAATTCGATCATAAAAAAAAGACGAGTAGATCACTGAATTTTTACTTCAAAATTCATACTTTTTAACATCTTATAATTTTTTAAAAGTATTTTTTTCTAACATTTGAAAATAATTCTCATTAGTTATATTTTAAAATAATCCCGCGATTTTATTTTAATTTTATAAATCATAAGTATTTAAAGTTGGGGACCGTGTGTGCCGGTATGTAGTACATGTTATATGCAATTGCAACCAGTGTTCTAAAAATCCCTGCTTAGGACCGTCTATGCAGCGTCTAGGCGCTGGACTGCCCCGATTTTAGGTTAGTCGAAACTTCTAAGCGCCACCATATTAATCGGCCGCCTGACGTGAAAGCCGTCTAGGCGATTTTACAATTATGGCACAAGGATGGATTGTTGATGGTGGAGATGAAGATGTTGAGACAAATGTTGAAAATATAAGAGAACTTCACGAAGAAGAATTTGTATAGGATGAAGAGGAGGAAGAAGCCATGGATTTTGAGTTTGAATCCGATACAGAAGAAGTGTTGGAAAAATATGGAAATGAACTAGAAGAGTTAGATGTTTAGGTTTAATATCAATATATTATGTTGGAAAAAATGTTGAACAAATTTAATTTTTATTGTACAACAGTTGTAGTAGAGTAGTAAACTGATGTGGATGATTCATATATAAAAATTTATTAATATATATTTATTATTACAATTTTAAATTTTATAATAATATATATTTTATATACAAAAATAATACTCATGAATCACTTAATGAATTTAAGCTTAAAAAAAAACCGCGACAACCGCTTAGGCCCCGCCTAGTCGCTAGGTGGTAGGTAACCGCCCGCCTACCGCCTACCGCTTTTTAGAATACTGATTGCAACTGTGCCACGGAATGGCTACTTTTTTAAGCCCGATCCAACCGGGTCTAGTTAAAATTGAGATAAAACCCGACCCACTCAAAACTAAAATTGATGAGTACCAACCGTATTAGAATAATTAATTCGATTAATTAAATTAATTGTAGGAATTATAACTTATTTAATTAGAGAAAGAAGTGAGTCCACGTAGTTATTAAATGTTTTAAGCTCAAAAATAGAATTTTTTATGTGCTACACTTTGAAATATTTTTCTCCATATGATGTGACGAAATTTTAACACATTGAATATCAATACATGATATCAACAATATTAGACTCATTATCTAATGATGTTGCGACACGAAGATAATTACTATTGCGAAAGATAGATAAACCCACTTGCACATGTTCAAACCCATAATTCATCTTCAAAAGTCTATAAATAGAATAATCATCTCTATTTTCTAGACATTTTTTTTTTTTTAATCATTTTTACTTAAAAAAACATTCTTGTTTTATGAGGCGATAACTAACTTGTATGTCAGAAGATTTCGCTACGTGACTCAAGTGACGATCTCCGAAGTTTATCTTTTAGGCGCATTTAGTTACTTGGATTAATTGACCAGATGTACGTACTCATTTTAGGTAGGTAACATTACTCGTTTATAATGTCAAAATTAAATTTGAAATTTATAAAATTTAAATCCGTCGCAACTACCGTTAAAAAAATTAAAAATAAATCTATGCCAAAGTTATTTCCGAACTTATCTAATATAAAGTAAGCACGAGATTTTGTAGGTAAGTTGACTGATTAATCTAATTTTATGAATAACCAAAGAAGAAATCTATGCTTGGGAAGGATGTTCGATTTCCCTAGAAGTGGTTTCCATGACCAGCCACCCCTGGAGTTCAAGAAGAATTTGTAAGCACTCCTTGTCCCCTGATTACCATCGAACCAATTGTTTAAGTCACTTATAGCAGCGTCAACCGATCCTAGTCGTCTCAATAATTCATCCCGAATAGATAGGATTTGCTTGATCAAAGGTGAATCATCTCTATGTCAACTCCAATGACACACATATTTGAGGCTGCTGTATATGTGGTTAACCCAACGAATCCACATATACGATTATGATTACACATACATGGGTCTGCAGAATTAGTAATCATGACTATTTGTCTTATGCCATCATTACCATTCTTGAAATTAAACACTCCCACCCCCCAACTTCGAGTACAATCCAGCGCGAACTCCGTTTTCATCGATCCCACACAATATGTGCAACCTTACATTATATTCTTGCCATAAGTTTCTATATATACCTTCACCAAACATATATACGCATCCATCGTTGATATTAAACCACAGATTCTTTATTTGAAACAATATGTGCATTAGTTCCACTAAATGGATACAACTTCACAAACATCTCTTCGCCTTTCGGAACCCGAAGCGGACTAGGGTTCACGTCCTCGGACTCGTGAGGTATGTTATTCGTTCTAGATACGAAGTCTAAAGTCACTTATATATTGATCATCACGATATACATGACATATATCTATTGATTTCAGCGTTGTATTTTAGTATAAATAATAATGTTTATACAACGGATATTCTTGATTAGGAGAAGGAAACAATGGGAAGAGAAGGAGGTTGGGAACGATATTCAATTAAGGAACTTAAAGCTATACATGGAGAACATCAGCATCCTCGAAGAGAACGAGAAACTAAGGAAGAAGGCCACTCTTCTCCACCAAGAAAACCTCGCTTTGGTGTCTGAATTTCGAAAGAAATTTTCTGGGAATAATCCCCCGTCCACGAAATCTCCATCGAGCAATACCAGCTTGATACGGAATGATACTGATTAATGTTTTGAGTTATTGATTTTTCTTGATGTAATATTGTAATCTGTAATGGAACTGTTCCCTTTGTTTCTTCAGTTATAGCATATGGAATAAGAGAGGAATTCGGGTTATTTTGGCACCACTGTGTTGTCTTAATTGATTTATATATTGTTTCAACCTTAAATTGATTTATATATTGTTTCAACCTTAAACAAAATTAATTATTGGTGGTGTTGCAAGTTTAATGCACGAGCTACTGTGTGTTCTAACTTCTACGGAATTTGAGTTGTCAAAATTCAAAAAACACCGACAGTATGATCATTTTCTCAATATAATAAAATTTCATAAAAAATTTGGTGAGACGGTATCGTAGGTCAATTTTGTGAGATAAGTTTTTATTTGGATTATTCATGAAAAATTATAATTTTTGTGAAAAATAATATTTTTTATTGTAAATTTGAGCATGATTGACTCGTCTCACGAATAAAGATAATTAAAATCATTATATATATATTTTTTTTCATTCTTTCTTCTTATTTTATATTTTTATATATTAGATTTTGCTAAAAACAATAAGAAATGAAATATAATATACTAAGAATTTAAATTGTATTATTAAGAATTGTAATTGTAGGTCCTAATATAGTGTTTGAGTTGATAAAGTAAGTGAACACATGATTAATTATCAAGAGTTTGATTCCATATGTCAATATCTTTTTGGATGAGTCTGTCATATAGAACTTACTCAGTATGATTTATCTGATTAATTGATTTGTAGTATATCAAAAGATAACAATATAATAGTATATTTTCACGTCATAAAAAAACTCTAATTGCAGGATAAATGCATCGATAAACGATAAACATCAACTTTAGGATTTCAGCAATTTTTATAGAAAATTTAGCCTTTAAATGATAACATGAAGCTAGCTAGCATCTCTAGACAAATTTTTCTTCTTTATATATCGGTCTCCATCTACCTTGTAATAATGAAAAACAATAATTGTCTTGTTTGGATAAATTTATGTCGGAGAAATTTGAAATTTATTAATTTATTTAAATATAATGTTAAATATTTGGATTTGAAATAAGGAGATGAGTTTCTTTTCAAATCCATTTATCAGATCAAATCTATTTATTAAATCAAATACTTCCACATATTCATAACATAAGATATAATGATTTACAAGACAACCTTATCTAAACGAAGGGGCAGCAAGATACAAGAGTAACACATCCTGTGCGTAGATGGATGGGCGACTCGTCAAGAATTGAATTGAGAGGTTGGATGAAGAATGTGGAGATTTTATGCTGTTAAAAGAGTGTGTTTAAATTTAATAGTTTTCTTAAATATAAATTATAATTATAAATTTAATAATATTTTTTTCTCTGGATGGGTTTGGATATGATAAGTAACTCCATCAAGAAATGAGCTATCACTCATCCCACCAACATCATCATTTCTTTGTATTAATAGTCAAAGAAAAATATTTAATTTGTATTCGAAATTATAAATATTGAACATGCATGTTTAAAGATATATAGCTCACAATCTCCATGTATAATTAGTTAGCTTGGTACATGACAATATATTGAAGCTCAACTGCATCGACTATTTCTCGATTGTTCCTTTAATCCAAACGCAACCTAATAAATTCCAAAAAAAAAAAATGAATGAAGCTTGACAAAATTCAGGCTCAAAGGGTGAGGCTATGGCCCCAAACCGAGGTTCGATTAGTACCCTGCCATCACACAAATGTAGAGTCAAAATTAAGTAGTTAATGGCAAAAATCTTAGTTTCCATTACCTACAATGATATTTGCAAATTTTATTAGATTTCGATAGAGGAATTTATATATGTAATTCGTAACCCGATTTTCTACACTTATATATCCAAAAACAATCAACCGTACGTTAAGAGCATATAAGAACATTAAAATGTTTTGAAGTGGCATAGACCTCTCTGGCTCTCTCCTGTGAGAGAGAAGCGTAAATTCGAATCCATGTAAAAGTGAAAATCAACAATCGGAAACTAGGAAAAAGAACTGACTGGCTTGCAAATATTTGCTCTCGATTCTTCACGGAGATTGCTGAAGAACAAACTAAAAAAAAAACTTTAATTATTAGTATACCGATAGCTACTTAACCTCAATAAACAGCAGTTTCATTCCTTCGAGCCCACAGCATTACGAGAGAAAATCCCATTAATGACATTATTACAGTCTGTAAGTTGTGAGACTACGAGTTAGCCCCAGCAAAATAATCAAACATCAATCTGATTGTTGCACTATATTATATTAATGCATATATAGACTTACAGAAATAGCAGGAGGAATGCTGACAAGTGGATCTTGGAAAAATTTATTTGCAAGTGCAAGGGCCAAAAGACTGCTCTGCATGCCTGTACAAAGAAGAAAGAAATCGGTTAGAAGTCAGACAATGTCAATACTGTTTGTTGGAGAGCAGCGATTGATAATGCTATCCCCTGTGACTGCTTATGAAGCATAGCAATTGAAGCATGGCACTTAGACAGATATATGATCAAATGTTGTTTTTATTGCAGTAGTTGACTATCGGTCCTATAGCTGTAATCCTGCATTGATCAAATGATATGGTGCATATGAAATAACCTGTTTCAAATGATAGTGTTCTTTGCAGAGCTTTTACATCAGGCAGATCATGAAAAATAAGACCAGTGAAAGCAAATCCGGAAATGAAGGCCGAAGCATGAAATGCAATCACCAGAAGCAACACGGAGAGCCCATAAGGAGACATGACCGACTCTACATTGATAGCAAGTGGAGCTCCGACACAAAGGGCAGTCACAAAAACAGAAAGTGGAGGTAAAAATGGACGAATTGCACTACAGATTCGAGGAAAGATTCTGCAGATTGAAGTTTATTAAGGTAAGAAGCAAAATTATGCTGCTGATATCGAAGTGGAAGTCAAGTCATAGCATGCTTGAATAAGCATTTACCGATTCAAAATTAGGCCAGTCAGAATTGGAGTTATCACAATTTGCATGATGTTGGAAACCATCCCCTTCACATCAACAGGTAGTTTTTTGCCAATAAGCAACAAGGACAAGAACGGGGTAACAAGAACAGCAGTCGCAGTTGATAGAGATGTCATGACGATACTAAGTGGGGCCATCGGAGGATCTGTGAGAAAAGTCGCGTAATTGGAGAGTTGTGCCCCACTTACACAAGAAGTCAACATGATCCCAGCAGCTGATCCGTACAACAGGAGAAGTTAGTTTTGTCATCAATTTATCTGAATTACGGTGCGGAAATTTTACCTAAGGAAGTTGGAAGACCAAATGCAGTCATAGAGATTGTGCCAAAAAGATACCCGAGAAGGGGTTTCACAACAAACTGACCGACATAGCCAGCAAGAATAGTTGTTGGTCTGCGGAATGCTTCTAGAAAATCCTTCTCGCTCGAGTTAACCCCGACTGCGAACATCAAAAAGCCTAATGCTGGAGCATAATACCTGAATATATTAAAAACGTGATTAAACGCATAAGGTAAATAGGTACTTTTAAGCATTTCGACAGTTCATAATTAAGGCAAAATTCCTAAGCATAGAGAAATAGTTTGCAATTGTTTTCTAGGAACCATATAAGACAGAAAAGACTATCTTCTTTTAATATGCATGAAATGAAAACTGAAAACATGAGGATGACATTGTATGAATATCTTAATTCAGTCAACGAAAGGTGTGTAAACCTGTTGGTGAACCACTTGAATGAAGGTGGGAATATAAGAGCCAAAACCGTACTTGCAATAACCACTTGAGGCAGGAAAGAATTTGCTCCCTTTAAAATGGTTATTACTGAAGGTTCTTTGTTACAAAGTAGCTGAAACAAATTAAACAGATTAAACATAAGAAGAGCTGTTGTCTATTGGGTAGTCAGCAGGCACGTTTTACTTAGTTGACGAATGATGAACAACATGTTTTAAATAATTACTATACAAGGCAGCAATCATTCGTTAACTCATTATCATCCACAAGAACCAACACCATTGAGTTTCATTTTGCAAATTTCATAAGATATCAAGATTCAATACGAACTTACCGTGCCGTTACTTATGCAATATATGTGATACCTCTTGTCCCACATCTTAAAAATTAAAGATTTAAAATGAGTTTATAATGGGCTTACAATGGATTTCTATAGCAACTTGGGTTAATCATTTTCGTAAAACTAGGACGAATACGAAGTAGAGGCTATATAGGGGCTCATTGTGCAGTCACGCAGACGCGGACCCGAAGTAGTCCCTATATAGGGACCCATTGTGCAGTCACGCAGACGCTCGGGCCCGGAGCATGATAGAATGGTATCAGAGCCGGTCAACAGCAAGGAACACGTGGAAATAAGTGCTATCCGGGGCAAATTGCTACGTGTATGGGAGCCACCTCTTGAACCCACGGGACAAAGTGCTACATAACGGGAGCCAATGAGCCACCTCTTGAACCTGTAGGAGCCACCTCTAGATTCTCGACGCTGGTGGATCGAAAGGTCAGGCCACGACGAGGACGTCACGTTCTGAAGGAGGGGTAATTGTGATACCTTTTGTCCCACATCTTAAAAATTAAATATTTAAAATAAGTTTATAACAGGCTTACAATAGATTTGTATAGCAATTTGGGTTAATCATTTTCTTAAAGCGAGGACGAATACGAAGTAATTGATATATAGGGGCCCATTGTGCAGTCACGCTTGCGTCGAGTCCGGGCCCGTGACGTGATAAAATACCCAAGTAATAAAGAATTCGTCTAATGAGAGGCCAATCAATTTGAGATATTATGCAGTAGACCCAACTACTTTTGTGCCAGCGCTATGATCAAGTGGTACCTGAGCAGGCTGCGATGAATAACTAGAAGACAATTCTGACGACAAACTGTCCGGCACACACTTTCCGACCAACAATGATCGAGAAATCCCACCTAAATCAACCAGATTAATTCAACATATGCAACTGCGCCATTATTTCGGCACAGTAAACATAATACATTAATGAAGCTAATATATATATATTTTTTAAAAATATAACTAACTTGAACATCCAGAGCCCGGATGAAATGGGAACCCCGATAAACATATCTCTGCAAAAGAACTGAAATCCAATAAATAAACAATAACTAGTACTCAATTCTGTTCATAATAGCGAGAAATCAAACGAGAAAGACCTGAAAGTTGGGAGTAAATCATCGGCGCAGAAGAAGCGGGAACCTTGGTGGGTTTGACCCGGATTGTATCGAAGGAATGGAGAGCATTGAAATGGTGATGCAGAAGCTTGATGTTGGCACTCATTTTGGTCGAGGTTTCTCTCTGGAGAATACAGAGTGAAAGTCAAATCGTTCAGGCAAAATAAAATAAAAAGTATATTTGATTTAATTTCCAATATATTTTTGTTTTTGTTTTTAGAGAGAACATATATTTTATAGTATTTAAGTTGTATAATATTTTGCTTGATAATTAATTGTTCTAATAATATAAAAATATTTTAAAATACATTGCATTAAATGTTATTATACAATATTAATAAGATATGAAAATTTAGGTTAATTATAAATTATATTATTGCTAATATCAAGTTTTTTTCCTTAAAAGTTTGTGTGTGGACTATTATTGTTAAATATAGGCCTTTTTAATTGGTTAGGCAGCAGAAATATAGAACAACCAGCCAAGCAGATAAGGTTGCTTGATTTAATCTTAAATAAATTAGAATTTTGCATTAATATACAAACTAGAGTTTTATTTAATACATTAAAATGTTGATAATCAAGCTCATGGAGTTTAAACTCGATATCAAATTTTAAGATTTGGTTCGAAGTTAACTTATTTACCAAAGTGAATAGTAATCATACATATGTGATACCATTTGAACCGTGAGACGTAATAATAAAAAAATATATATTCAAAGAATAACATATCGAGAGATATAGATAATAGAAAGATATATGATTCTAATTTTGTAAAACTCGATCCAAAAATTAGATAAAACAAAAATGTTGAAGATAATCACTTTCTTATCATTTGCTCTTAAAGTCATTCCTCTTCAAGATATTCCTCATTGAATTAAGCAATAAAATCGATTGAGCAGCTTTGGGTTCTTGTATTAATCTAAAAACAGTTAATACACAATTTTATTTTAATTTTTTTCCAAATTAATAGCAAAAGAAAATGAATGGTAATGTTAGCTTATTATATATTTTTATGCATCTAGAAAAATATTTTTGAAAAATGTGTGTTAGAATCACATGATGTGACTCATATTTGATTTAATTTTGTCTAAAAAAATATTTAATCCGACTTTATTATCATGCAAAAATTTGTCAATTATTTTACACCATATGTATTTGATATTCTAATAATGTGTTAATTAAACATTGCATATGTCTATTACTGTATAATAATATAATACTAGATCACTATATATTAAATAATCCAACTAACATATATCGATTCACACAATGTATAGAAGTAAATAATCCAACTAACGTACATCGATTCACAGCATAAAGGAGATTGGGTTTGTAGTTCAGTGGTCTCACCCTTTGTCGGAATAGCCGGTTTCCCCGGATTCGATCCACTTCCCCGCGTTGAGTTGTAATAAAAAAAAAATTCACAGCATAAAGAAATTACATGTGGTCAACCAGTAGCCCCAATTTCAAAAATAGTATGAAAAGAGAAAGACTGGCGATGTGATTCTTAAGCAATCAATGAAATCGTTAATGGACTCGGAAACGAAATAAATGGCGCTATTCAATAATTTTCTGCCCCATATTCAATGAGCAATAATATCTTCCGGGACAAAGTTGTTCGATGGTTGTGAGTGTGATAATGTTGAAAAAAAAATAAGTCGAGGGAAGTGAGTATTTGTTAGATGTTAACGTCAACTGGATTTGAGTTAGACTCGAGTCTCAATCTTATCAATAGTAAATAACGAAATTGATTGATTTTAGGTATCTTTTAATAATGTTAAATCATATATTAGGGTTTCGTGATTTTATTGTATTATATTGGGGAAAAATGAGTTTATAAACAAATCAAAAGTATATGAATAAAGTGAATTGGTTAGATGAATCAAGTGAGCTTGGCTAATATACTTTTACATGCCTTACATGTAATGTTTCACTCAATAAATATATTATATTACTACATGAGACCTAAAAATATTAAATATTATCAGATAATACATGTGATTAGTCTATTAAATACTGGTATGAGAAAATTAGATTTTAATGGCGTATCATATAATTCATCTCTAACTAAGTTGAAGCATTATAAATAGTACATTACATGCATATATTTTTTTTAATGACGTCAGACTTCGTAGTTAGTATTTTTCGATGATTACCAGGTAAAGTCTCATGTTAACTAAATATCACGCAAGTCACGCTAGTCAAGTAAATCGTACTTCACATGTCATGTGTGATAAGCTCTCGTCTGAAAAAGCGTTGGTATGAAGAATAAAACTCATGACCAGTGATCAAACTCTCACATAATCCTCAACCCAGACACCCCTTAGAAGCACATACATGTAATTTGATATCTTTTTGCAAAATAGCTTTCTCTTGTACCTGAAATACAACCAAGTACTAATCTTGGGTCCCAACTGCCTCGGTCTACCAGCATGACATATCAACCAAGGTTCCTTGATGTCCTTTTATTATGTTACAAATTTTAAAACATTTGTTTGAGATTTTTTATGAAGAAATTGATTCGTTAACAGGGTTCAAAAGAGAATAGATGGGGTTGCTTCCAGCAATGAAATGAGGTAAATTATGGCTCCATATTGTTTTACTCATGTCATATTTAGTTCTCATATGCTTTGAACTTTTGGCTTTCACTTGACTAATTATCTATAATTCGTTACAGAGTTATCTTCCTGTTAAACAATGACAGCTTAAACAACCATCAAAACTAAAACTGTCCCTGTTTGAAGGAAACGCAGCAATTTGATGCCTGTGAGGGACAAATCGAATTTTGTACTACTGACCATTAGATAATAGCTGCTAACGTAATTTTTCCTTTACACAAGTTATAACTTGAACTTTAGGTTTACATCTAAAATCATGCTGTATCAGCAAAGGGCATTCGCTAAAATCTTGAAAGAGAACTTAGAGCTTCAATTGTTACCATTTGATTAAAGTTGGCAACTCTTCAATCGGATATTGGTATCTCTTTGAATCTGGTCTCGTAAATTAAACCCTTCGGGAAGGATGAAGAAATGGAAATACCCAAGCATATTATAAAACAATTTTATTACCCCGGCATTTTTTACTTTGTAACATACTTCAATATAATCCTTCTTATTCTTTAACATATATTTTTTCAGAAAAGAACTGTATAGCTAGACAATCTTGTTCAATATTCAATAAAGTCTACGTTGCAGTTACTTCAATTTCCCACTGTTCTGTGGGCTAAAGTTTCCGTGCTCCCATGAAACATACACAGTTTGAATGGATATTGATAAGTTAAGATAATTATATTAATGACCATAATCATTGTGACAATTTTTCCTTTTGTTGATTTTCATTTTCGAATTCTTAGCCTATCAATGAAATGAGTATCCACGATAATTTCTGATCACTTCCCTTGTATTTCATCTTCTATTGTACTGATTAGATATTTGACACCTTTGTCTTGCATGGCTTATTTCTCGACTTCGTTATCCTTGTCTACTGAGTTGTGCGTTCCATTAGCTGAACCGAACGATAGGGGCATTTGCTTGGTCCATCGTCTTATATCATACGTCTTTCTTACACGTTTCTTCTCCCTCCCGACCTTTCTC
Source organism: Primulina huaijiensis (assembly GCF_012295235.1). Taxonomy (NCBI): domain Eukaryota; kingdom Viridiplantae; phylum Streptophyta; class Magnoliopsida; order Lamiales; family Gesneriaceae; genus Primulina; species Primulina huaijiensis. The sequence continues at coordinate 19,480,284 of NC_133311.1, read as the reverse complement.
TTTGTTATGGCGATGGCCAGGTCGTTAGGGAACAATGTTTTCCACACCAGAGCATGAAGAAGAGTTGAAATGAACATAATAAACACCATTGTTGATGACATGGATGAAAGTGTCAAAGCTAGTCCTTGGCTTATTACAGAAGGGACTTGTTCTGCATATTTGATTGTTGCTATTGAAGCCGTTGTCATTGGAAAGGTGTAGGACCACCATGCCACTGAAAACCTGTCAATACCATAATATATGTTAGAGTATAGTTGTAGATAAAAGATAACATGTGCACCCATGGTGAAAAAAATATAATGCGCAAGATAGTGAGCATCGCTGAGGTGACACACGTCTAAATCCAAAAGCATAAATGTCAAGGCTAGATTGTTCTAATTTGATAAATTGCATTAATTAGCTCATTATATACCAAAATAAAAACAAACAATTTATGATGAAATTCACCTACTATTAACCCACTTTCTAAATTTTTGGCTGAAATTAGAGGTCTCTCTCATGGCAATTTTAAATGTCAATCTACCGACGTCATTAATAAAACTTCAATTTAAATTAGTATTTGTAAGTTATATTTGATTACCTGAATCCCCTGAAAAAGTTGATCCTCACAATCAGTGAGCAATAGAGAAACAAAGCGATGAAGTAACAAGTCCTGGCCAAGCCATCAAATTCACCATTAATAGCGCTCCATGCAATGCTTGCAGCGGCTGGAGTAGCAATAAACATAGAATAAACAGGGTGCAGCTCCTTGGGCAACGCTTCACTTGTAGGCAATCTTTGATACAAAGTGACAAACACAACAAGATAATGAGCGAACCCTATAGCCCAGAAAAACTTCCCTGCCTCCTCCCACCCCACTTTTGCTGCCAAAATCGCCCCAACGAAGTTGCCCACAACCGAAAGATGGGAAGAAGGATTTGCAACTTTACACAGACGACTTTCCCCCCCTGAAAGCCATTGCCCATATATTTTCAGGTCAAGTAATATGATAGGTGCCATGAACACGCACCAGATGACGGGATGCAGTATGTTTGGTGCTACAACGGGTGGAGCACCGATTGCTAAGAACATGCATACGATCCAAGGAGCGAAGAAGAAGTTGACTCGGACAGGATGGAAGTATTCTCTCCTCACGGCTTCGAAATAGAATATGCACTTTAATGTGTACGTGATGAATACTAGAAGAAGCACAAATAAGGCTAGGAGCCAGATTGATAAGTTGATCATGGGGGAAATGTGGAGGAATTTGGTGGCTGGACTTGTCGATAGGGAAAGCCAAAGAATAGCCTGGCTGCTTAGGCCCAGACATATACCAAAGCAGCCGATAGGGAACCGGAGGAGGAAGGGCCATTTCTCATCCTTGGGTAGAAGTATGGCCTCAGACTCCTGCAAAAGAAGTGTTAAAAATTATTGCAAGCAAACTGAGCCTTCTAACAAAAGTTTCAATGCAGATCACGATTTCGTTTAGGAAACTATGATGACCAGTGTTCATTTTTTCTTCTTTTTTTTTCCCATTTCTTCCTTTGAATCAGAAAAGTTGGATGAAAGGGTTGTCGCTTGTCAACGAAAACAAATGTTAGTCAAAGGTTTCAGACAGAACGAGGTGATTCTACATGTATAATCGTGTTAGATATGCCATTGTCTCTTTCGAACAAATAAAAAGACAGACGCACAATAAATGTACCTTGATTTGGTCTAATTCAGGTCCTGTAAGAGCAGCAAAGTATCTTCCAGCGGGCACACTTTCATTAACAGATTCATCAACCCCACCTAATCCATCACTTTGCTCAACGTTAACCCCACTGTCCCTTCTGAATGGCAACCTTGAATTCTGCCTAACGATACCAGATCTTGTTCTGAAAATATTGAAGTCCCCTTTCTTTCTTTCTGCACAACCAAATCCTCCAAAACTTTTCCCACTTCTTGCCAATGATTGCCTCTCCGTTTTCTCCTTATGCGCTCTGTTGAACGCCGAAAAACCAGTTTCCAGGGAAACATGCCTGCTGAAACTCCTATAAGGTTTCCTCCATTCTCGAATTTTGATTGGTTTGTTGAACTGTCTTTCTTCTTTTGCACACCCCATCTCATTTTCTCTATGTTCTTGCTCTTGGTCTTCTTCTTCTGGCACTTCATGGATATCAACAAAATGTGCATCAAGTGATCTTGGAAAGGTACTTACCATTTCCATGTTCACCATGAATATGATCTCAAAGCTATTGATTTCAAGTTTCATATATGAGAGTAAGAATCTCGGTGGTGGTAGATTACTTGTTATTCCAAAGAGAAAGAAATGGTTTTTATTTTTGGTGCCAAAAGTGGCTTTATAAGGGTTTCTCGTGAATGAAAACCAGCCATCTGTGGTCCAGAAGTATGGCAACAAATACAGGTGTTCCGTTTTATCTTCAATTTGCTGTGTACCTGAGGGAGGGAGTTTTCTATTACATTACACGGGTTTGATACAATTGTGGGATTATATTTTATATTTTTTGGCAGTTACTCACGTGTCAGGAATATTTACCCCATGGCACTGTGACCTAGCCAATTCTATTTAAGTTCATGAGCCTTCCTGATTTGTAAGTATGATTTAGCCCAACACGTACCTAGTGCCCTGTTTTATGCCAGACCTTACTTTGTCGGATGAGAACGGTCCTCTATAAAGTGTGGCCTGGCCAATTCTATTTAAGTTCGTGACTTTCTGATTTGTAAGTCTAATTTAGCCCAACACGGACACCTAGCGTTCTGCTCTATGGCAGACCAAGTTTTGACTGAGTTGGTGGGGTGCGCCAGGCCAAGGCAATAGTGCAACACCAAGACGACGTGCGAAGACCCAGGCAGCAAGCTACCTTAGTGGGCCTTCCCCCTAGAAAAATAAATTTAATATCGTGTGAGCCATTGGCCCACGTATCAGATATTAAACTGATAAGAACAGATACTACACTTGATCTTAGCCAAAAGGCCGAGAAAGGTATGAGTCATTCCTCACATAGAGTTCGGTTTTTATTGGCCATTTCTCTCTCTCCTACTTCGTATCTATCGATGTGGGAAATTAAGCTGCATTCTCCAATTACATTTCCGTACTTGTTATTGGTCGCACAGCACAAGTCTAACAGATCCAATGGTAATCCAAATGACAAAATTTCATGGATTTCTTTTTTTTTTTTTTAAAGCTCATATTTTTGTGAAATTTTTATTTTTTTCAGTATTAATTTTATTGCAATTTGAATATGATCCAGTTAATTATTTACACTTGTGAGTGGATTTGATTGATGTAAAAAAATCTCATGTTTTATTATCTCTAAATAAGTTAAAAGAAAATTAAACTTTTTCCTGAGTTTTAAATTTTAAACGTGTTGCGTAAAAGAGTTTATATATAATTATATTTTTAAGTTTCATTTAGCATCGTATTTCTTGACTGAAATCAAATCCAAATTTCGTACTCTACAATGGTGTTAAAACTTAAAATTCTTTTGGTTTACTTGCATATATTTTCGAGACTAGGTCTATTGTGAAACGGTCTCACGAATCTTTATATGTGAGACGAGTTAACCTTACCGATATTCACAATAAAAAGTAATACTCTTAGCATAAAAAGTAATACTTTTTCATAGATGACCCGAATAAGAGATCCGTCCCACAAAATACGATCCGTGAAACCGTCTCATACAAATTTTTGCCTATATTCAACTCCACAAATCTTTTATTAATATGGATATGGATATGATATATCTACCTAAATTTGCTAATAATTACAGATATACATGAAAGCTTTAGAAAACATTGTTTTTTTTATTATTAATGTTATGGCAATGACGTTGGGAAGTTTTGTTTTGTGAATTTGAATATACGTGTCTCTCTTGTTGTGGGAGAGGTTTATGTCAATTTAATGCTCTTGCTGACCTTTCCAACTAGATTCAGCCCTTTTTCAGCAAATGGTGATGGTTAATCAGGTGATGCAGCAATTCAAAAACTTAGACTCTGCAGAACAGGAAATTTTCAATCACACAAGTGAAGTTTGGAAATTCAAGGATCCTGGGTTACAACAGTGAATATAGATAGATCAGGTCTCTGGTTTTGAGTTGGCCAAATGTGGTATATGATCAGAGAGAAAAAATACGCAAACTTCAATCCAACAAGAAAGGGGATGGGAATAAAGATGTCAGGTAGCTATGATATAAGCCTAGCCACACTCTGTTCAACAACATTTTCAAGAAACACTTTGAAACATGGACTCGATTCAACATTTTGAAGATATACTTTGAAGCAACCTGCTCACGACTCTTCGCTAAATTCTAAGAATTTTCCAGCAACTCCATGATGAGAATCCAGAATGTTGCCGGCGACTAAAGGACAAGATCTCAGAACGGTCAGCTATTTGTTTCCGAGAAAATGTTTGCAATGTTCTTCCTTATACTATTTGCCGTTAATTCTGACAGCATGATATCAGGTCAGAAAACAACACATTTGAATTACTAGCAATTGACACGCATTCAAGGAAGTGTCATGATCTGTGATCTCGTGCAAATCTCTCAACTGTTTTGAGGCCAGCTAGTTCCTGCACGGTTTCAACACCAGTCGTTTGAATTAATCCGTTCACTGGGGCACAAACCGGGGTTGGTTATTCGTTGAAAAAAAAGTGAACAAAGATGATCTATCCTCATTTGATTCCATTTAAGTCCGTAATCTTCATCAACCTCAACAATCCAAAAGACCGTTAAAAATCGGAGAGTTAAAGTATAGCAACAATATGATAACTGAAATGAAAATTCACATTCCAGATTAGAAACAACCACAGCTTAGTATATAACAAACACGCTTGCAATGGAATAATGATGAATTGATTCACAACTGTATCCTCTAGGTAAAGAAAGATATATCTCTGGCAAAACAACTGTGTTTACAAGTTAACTTGGGTAAGTTATAATCAACAATACCAAAAGAATCGAGTCTTTATCCGTGTTATAATATCGTTCAAAGAACGAATAGAATCACATAACGGAAAGAAAATGAGAGAACTTTATCCTCTTAAACAAACCCATTTCAGAACAAATATGTAAAGAAAAGCAAAAGAGGTAGGAGCATCAACAGAAAAACCCTTTTCCAAACACCAGCTTCCTGGACAACTATATTATCTTTACTTTTGTCTCAGAATCGAGCTTTAAATCAAAGGCACAAAAAGGGTCACACGGGTAAAACAACGATTTTAAACTTATCATTTCAATTCAACATTTCCTATCAATGAGCCATAGCTTTGGATCTCTTCTTGGCTTCACTGTAAAGAATCACTCCCATTACGGTAACTGCAAACCCGGTCATCCCCATTACGGTTACCGGGTTCCTGAATATCAAGACCGATACAATAGCGGCAACCGCTGCCTTGGCATTCCCCAGCACTTGCAATGTCAATGCGCTTGTGTGTTTTGTGACCAAGAAATTGGTCAAATTAACCAAATACGCAATTGTAGCATTGGCGACCAACAAAAACACCATATATCCATCTCCACTGGCCTTCTCCACCGTTACTGCCATTACATTTCCTTCTATATACAAAGTAAATGGCAGTAAAATCAATGCTGCCATTGGAGCCATATACAGCAACAAATTCATAGAATGCAGTTTTTCACCTTCAGAAGTCAATAATATCCCCTGAACAACAGATTTTAAAGCTCTGCCTGCAGTAGAACCAACGCACACCAAGAACCCAAACAGATGAAACAAAGGCTCGCTATTACTAGCCAAGACAATTCCAAGAACCACAGGGACAAGGGCAAAATACACCTCGGCGGATTCCTTCTTACAAGTGATCACAAAAGCAAATATAGCCGTAAAAAAAGGCGTGGTAGCCCCAATAGCCTGATTAAACGACACCGGAAGGTACCTCAAAGAAGTATTACCGCAAACAACAGAGAAACAGAATATGACACTCAAAGCAAAGATCTTGAAAAACTGTTTCCTGCTGTGTATTTGCTGGAAGGGCACGATCTCGAGCCATTTAATTGCCAACAAGCTATAAGTAGCACAAGACAACATGTGCAGCATGGTCAAGAAAATGGGGTACCTATACCCGTAGAAGCTGAGGAGGTACTTGTTGAGTAAGAGGACACCAATGTTCGAGAAATACCAGGATGCAATAATGGCGGCTGTCGTGATATTGGGAGATATCAGAGACGCATACTGCTGCTGGCGTATTTCCGCAGTTGGGGTCACGGGAATATCCAAAACTTGATCGCTGTTGGGTTCCAGCCGCGGATTGCTGCCCCTTCTCGTCGTCCATGACTGTGCCTCCACCATTACAAAACAAAATTGAACTTCTTCACCCTTTCCCCAGCACACACACACTCTTCTGTGTGTGTGTGTAGAGTATACTACGCGTTTTCTGCACGTGAACAACAATGGGTATGGATCGAAGGTAGTGTTGGATTGGCTAAGGGAAGTGCGTTCGATCTGATTGGACGGTGGAGCTTTAGATTTATGAGCAGGGAGAATGAGGACGGTTGGATGAAGAATGGAGGAATGAGAATGATTAGATTTAGGGCGGGGGATGGCCCGGTGACTGTCGGTATAATAAATGCAGTTGCATCGCATTAAAAACTTAGGAGAAATCTCAGCTCTAAATCTAATATTCCGTTGTTTAGGTTCGTAAATTTATTATTATCATATCACGTGGTGATGATAATTCTTCAAAAAATGTTATATCAAATGATGGGATGGTTTTGTAAGTTTAGTTGTAAGAAATGAGTCAACATTTCTCGTATTTATAATAATAATAATCAATATTTTTAATATAAAAAAAATTATTTTTTTATAAAAAATACAAATAAAATATTTATTTTATATAATTGACTCGTGAGATAGTCTCACATAAGTTTTTTGTTTTTGGATTAGGTCTATTGTGAGATAATCTCACTGATCTTTATTCGTGACACAATTAATCATGCTCATATTTACAATAAAAAGTAATTTTTTCATGGACAACCAAATAAGATATACGTCTCACAAAATTGACTCATGAGATTGTATCACAATAGTTTTTGTATTGTTTTTGTAAGTATTCAATTTTAAATTTTTGTCCATATATTATGTTACGTTTTGGTTTTTTTAGTTTTTTTCTCCAAATAAATGATCATATGACAACTGACACGTCTATATTTCTCGATGTTCTATCAACCTTCCATTAAAAAAGACCTAAAATCAAAACATAATTCGTCCAAAATTAAATACTTACAATACCAAAACACAAACAATTTTAGCTATTTTCTCAACTTAATGATATCTTTATTAGTTGTAACACAAAAAAATTTCTATCAATTTAGAAGAAAAAAAATAAACTCGTCACATAACCCTCCAATAAAAAAAATGGTTTGTTTGAAGGAATGGTGGGGTTGTTTAGGTCATGCTTTGGGACCAATTACAAGATTAATTTGTCTTTTATGTACTTCTAATCTGCATTCAAAATGTTGAATCGCAAAACACACGCAACTAATTGATTAAAAAAAATATATTAAAAAGAATTTATGATAAGCACGTGTCATGTCACACAATAAAAATAATGGACCGATGCAGTCCAAAAAACAAATTGAACTAAGGAAGACTAAACTCAACGGCCCATTCGAAAACACATGTAACTGTATTTCCAGGACAATTGCTCAAGTCCTAACACTATATTGTAAGGGACACCATGACCATGCAATAATTTATCAAATCATTAGATATGGTCATATATACTCCCGACTTTATGTTAGATGATTCAAATCAGTTGAATAAATTCATTGAGAATTGTATACATCAATTTAGACAATCATCTCTTTTGATCTAATTTTCGAAGTTGAATTAAATCTAAATTCATGATAGTGCAAACTCGAGACATACATAACATGCAATTCAACCAAAAAACTAATCAGATCGTAAATAAACATGTATTCCAATCCATCAAACCAAAACAATATACCTTATAAATAAAGTTTTATTTCAATCCATTAAACCAAAAAACATTAAATTCAAATTTCTAACAATTTCCATTAAACCAAAACATATTTCTGGCACTTGTCATTCTTGTTTCCAAATTAACGAAGGCATGCGGTGCTGTATTTGATCGTGCACCATGCTGTTGATGATAACCTGCAATTTTCTCTCTTGTTGGTGGCTTTATAGAGGTTTTCTTTGACGACCTAGATGAGGTTGTCTGACTCATGTCCTGGGTTTTAATTCCCCTAACACACCATAAAATTCAATTACAGTTAAATTCAGTACCAAAAGAACTTAAATTGAACAGTTTTATTATGATATTGTATCTATGAATAAATTATATGAAAAACTATTTATATAAATGGATAAATTATTTTTATAAAAACTAATTAGTATAACAAATACGGACAACCTTGACCTTTATCTTTATATATTAATACAAAAAGTATATTTTAAATTATTTGGTTTTTCTGTTAATAAAAGTTAATTTCATATTAATATTCTGTGCCTCTAAAAATCATGGGAAGATCTAGGAATGACAATGGGGTGAGACAAGGTGGGAAGGGTTTGTCATCTCTATCTTCGTTCCTGAATTTCATTTTCACCCCCATACCCACTCCGATCCCCGCTTTTTCGGATTTAGGGAATCCCCAAACCCCGAAACCACAAAAGGGATCAAATCTTCATCATCATCTATGTCCCTGTTTCAAAAATATTAATGAGACAAGACGAAGAAATCCTCGAACCTAAACTTATTATTATTAGTGATAATATTAACATTATTATCAATAATAATAATAATTATTATTTTATTATTAATATTACTTTCGAGAAGAGTTCGGGGATGAGGATACTAATCACATGTCCGTCCCGAATTATTTTGGGATTTTAAAAAATGTTCATTGAAATGGCTGACTTGGGCTGGGCTGCTAGCTGTCACTGACCCAACGTAAATGGGCTAGATCATCCAATCAAGCTTAGGCGCAATCCAAACGTCAAGACCACTTCTTGGGCTGTGGCTCAGATCCAATAATAAAGCAATAAAGGATATAATATATTTAATCAATTAAAGAGTATATATATTATCTATTAAATATTAAATAAAATATAAGTTAATATACTAAATATTTATATTTTTAAAAATAACGATGACAAACCAAAGTGAATAGTAAAAATAAAATTCTCATAAAAAATAAGATTATATTACTGGTTTTTTTTTTTGGTAAAATAAAAGAATAAAGAAAATATTTAATTTTTTTTGGGCAAGCAAGTGTTTAATTTAGGTATCACTTGGTGGAAGATTTGCTCACCATTTATATACTTTTAACAATATGAGACAGTCAATATGATTTATTTTTTGATATTAATATTTTCCATTCAAATAATCATATAACACACAAAAAAATTTTGAAATAAAATTTAGTATTTTTCACTCAAATCAATATATATTATACAATATTTTTTTATAACATAACTAACAAAATTTTTTATATTTTTTCTTAAAAAAACAATACTTTAGATATAAAAATAATAAAATTAGAAGTTAACGAAATTAATTTTAGAATTAAATGGTTTACATAATTCAATATGCATATATATAAAAATGAAAACGGCACTAGCAGAAGCGTCTTATGTGCTAAACTAACTACTCTACAGTCCTACTACACATACCATCAATTTAGTTTTGACAAAAATTTGTGTGAGATGGTCTCACGGATCCTATTTTGTGAGACGAATATCTTATTTGGGCCATCCATGAANTTTTCTTAAAAAAACAATACTTTAGATATAAAAATAATAAAATTAGAAGTTAACGAAATTAATTTTAGAATTAAATGGTTTACATAATTCAATATGCATATATATAAAAATGAAAACGGCACTAGCAGAAGCGTCTTATGTGCTAAACTAACTACTCCTACAGTCCTACTACACATAGCATCAATTTAGTTTTGACAAAAACTTGTGTGAGACGGTCTCACGGGTCGTATTTTGTGAGACAAATATCTTATTTGGGCCATTCATGAAAATATTACTTTTTATGCTAAGAGTATTACTTTTTATGCTAAGAGTATTACTTTTTATTCTACTCTTTAGTTTTTAGTTGTTTATTTTTTCAGAGATTATTTCTTACAGCGGGGCGGGGCGGGGCCTTGGATTTAGTAAATTAACCCGCCCATAATAATAATAATAATAATTTATATTTTTATTATATTGAATAATGAACATCTTAATTCTTAATCTGAGTTTATAACATTTTAGAATTAAAATAATTTTATTTTATTATGATATGTTTCATATATAAATGTAAATTAAGATTTTTTTGTTAGAGTTAAATATAAATTGCTAAATCTTAACTTGTGATAAATCTTTTTCTTCCTAAATGTTATTAATATAAATTTACAAAACAAATTATTGAACTATTATTTTCTAAATATTTTTTTATTATTTATTATCTAAAACTAAACAATTATTTACTTTTTAAGGAGTTCAAACTGATAAATCTACTAGTTTTTGGGGTGAAATAAAACCCGAATTTGACAAAGGAGTCGACTTTGGAGGACGAGTAATTATCCTAATGGGCCTTGGGTTTTAAACGTCACCGATCACATTAATTTGACATGTAAAATTAGGTCCACTCTATTTAAACTTATTAATTGGGCACGAAAACTCATAAATGCGTCTTTAAAGTTTTACACACACAAATAACGGGAAATTGGGGATCAGTCTCCAGCCGTCGTTTTTTTTAGTGTTCAGTCCCTGGGTACTTTTTTAGTACCACATTTCCACATGAAGTGTACCACAATTTGTATGACATAGTACCACAATTTTGTGGGTAGGGAATGAACCCAAAGAAATGTTTTGATTGGGGATTTTTCACCAACTTCCCCCACAAATAAATAAATATATTATTAATATAAAATTTTAAAATAACTTGGATGATTTATTAATTTTTAAATGTTTGTTATTGTGCAGTGACTAAAATTTAAAAAATATATATATAATTTTTAACAAGTTCAATCCGAATTAAAGTAATCGGAATTTGAAGTGGGACGGGTCTCGAGTTTGGCAAATCTAAACCCGACACCCCGTTACCATCCTACTTCGAAGTCGACTTTGGAAGACAAGTAGTAATGCTAATGGGGACTTAGGTTTTGAAAACGTTAACGAACGCATTAAATGGACATGCAAAGATAGGTCGACATATCTATCTGAGTCCGAGCTTATGAATGGACATTTCTGTTATTAAAGTTAACTACTTCAGCGGTATGAGTGCTCACAATTCGGTTTGTGTTTTTTAACCAAAAAAAAAAAATCAAAATGAATTGTCATATACGGTTTTTTTTATATAAATAAAATAATGGTTTTACATGTAGAATTAATTTACGGTTTCGAGCGTTTGTGGACTTTTTTTTCTCTTTTTTGGTGAATGATCAAGTAGCATGCAAATGTTAGCACATATATTCAAATTGATTCGAAAATAATAATAATAGAGTGTTTTTCAATTATAAAATATAGTACAAATCGTCAAAAAATAAAAATTAGATAAGATAATAATCAAGGTTCAAAATCAAGTTAATAATTGGGTACAAGAAGACGATACAAAAAAAAATATTTGCATTATGCTATCATGTTTTTACTTCCTAATTTCAAACAAAATATTTAAAGTAAAATAAATAAATACTATAACAAATAGAGAAGTCTAATTTGAAGAATATCTGAGAAGAAAATAAATTTTTTGTACGAAAAGAATTTTGAAGAGAGTTGAGATAAAATGAATGTCAGTTTCTTTCATTTAATGTGTTGTTTACAAATTATTATAAACCTTAGCCAAATACAATGACAAGTGGTTTATGTAGGGGTGGTTTAGGTGGGACGGTTCTTGATAATAAAAAAAACTGATATCCCTTTTAACTTTCCTCACTTTTCACTCACCTTAATTTTCTCTCTATATTACATTTCACTCTCTAATTGTTTAAACAGATATTGAAATAATTCAAATTGTTTAATAATTAATATAGGTACACATATATCTAAATTTATGTTATTTTTCATTAAAATTCAATTAATTGTATATGACAAAAAATTATTTATCTGTATGAATTATTACATCTCAGTTAATTTTTTCCAAAATTGTTCATAATCTTACTATATTTAATTAAAAATATACCTCTTTTGGTAAGTAATTTGCGGTGTTCTAAAATGCAGCGCCTACCTAGAAGACAAATGCTTAGGCATTGGACGGTCGCACACAACTCCAATTTTCAGAAAGACGATGTCTCTGGATGTTTTTTTTTAAAAAAAATCGATGGTCTAGGCGACTCAAAATCCGTCTAATGTTTTATGTAGAAATTTTTAATTTTTTTTTTAAAAGAATGTACATATTTTCAATCAATTTGTATTAGATAAAGATAAAAATCATGTCATTGATTTTGAATTTGAATCAAATATAAAAGAATTATTGGAGAAATATGATGAATAAGAATAATTAAGTATATATCTAAAAAATAAAGATTGCCTGAGCACACGAGACGGTGGGAGGGGGTGGGTGACTTCCCCACCTATAGTTTTTTAGAACACAACTAGTTTTCAATGAATTTGATGAATTCTAATTAATTTTACAAAAATATCTTCAAATTCTCATTTTATTTTAAATATTCAATCTCGTCTTTAATTTATCTATATTTTAAAATTCAAAATATCTTTATCTATATTAATTTAAATTTTTAAATAGTTATTTACTCATAATAAAAAATATGAAAAATTTATTAATTTGAAAATGACAAAAAACAATCATGTTTCGACAAATATTTCAATTGTATAAGTACACACCACGTGCAAAAGGACATCAATATTTAATTATTTTATAATATTTTTAATTGTATATGCATGGAACCTTTGTATTTCTTTAAATATAATTGAAGCATCTTTACAAAATTTAAAGGTGGATGATCGCCTCTTTAAAATTTAGTGTCCCACCCACTCACCCACCCACGCAAAGAAAAGAGACTGATAAATTTCAAAAGATACATGGCATTTAATTAAATAAAATTTAATTATAGGCTTGCATGATAAATGCAAAGTTACCCTTAAATCCAATTGAATCCTTTTTATTTTTTTAATTATTTATGATCATAGTTGAAAAGGAAAAATATAATCAGGAATGTTAAATAAGTATACATATAGCACTGACTCTTGAATAAATATGTTTCTCTAGCTAAGTTCAAAATTTTATAATAATGACATCTATATTTTACAGCTTAGATCAATTCACTCAAAAAGAATTATAGTAATAAAATGACTTAGCGAACTTATGCTTTGCGGCAATAATTCACATTCTTTTAAAATCATTTCAGTACTAAATGAAATTTGACGCATGAAAAATGATGGTTCATTATATTAATTATGCGAACGAGATAATTAAAGTAGCTGCAAGAAAATATACGGAAAATGTCAACACAAAAGTGCTATTTATTGTCGCACATGCAAGCCTAGAATTCGTAGACACAGAAAGTAAGCGACTAAGAATGGCTTCTTTGTTTCTTCTCTTCTTCATTTTCTCGTTAAATTTCCATCTAGACGCCGCGCAGCAGAGTATCTTACAAACTTACATCATCCGTGTGAACTTGCCAGAAGGTGATTATGACTTTCCTGCAGGGGGGTCACTTGCCTTGGAAAGCTGGTATGGTTCATTTTTGGATGGAATACAAGATCTGAATACGAATACGACGCCATCTCGTATGGTGTATATGTATCGAAACGTGATCACGGGATTTGCAGCTAAGTTATATCCACATGAAGTTGAGGAAATGGAGAAGAAAGAAGGGTTTTTGCATGCCATGCTTCAGGAAAAATATGCTTTACATACAACTCGCAGTTCGAACTTTTTGGGATTGTATCAGGATGTTGGTACTTGGCCCGCTTCGAACTATGGAAAGGGTGTGATTATAGGAGTAGTGGACTCCGGAGTAACGCCTGGACATCCATCGTTCGGCGGCGAAAACGTTCCTCCACCACCTGTGAAATGGAAGGGAAAATGTGAACTAAAAAACATTTCATGTAACAACAAGCTTATTGGTGCCAGGAATTTTGCAAGCGATGATCCCGGGCCACCTGTCGACTATGATGGGCATGGAACTCACATAGCCAGCATTGCTGCAGGAAACTTTGTCCTTGATGCCAACATGTTTGGCCAAGCCAATGGCACAGCATCTGGCATGGCTCCTCTGGCTCACCTAGCCATTTACAAAGCATGTGGCAACCACTGTCACAGCAGCGACATATTGGCTGCAATGGATGCGGCCATAGAAGATGGTGTCGATATTCTTTCAGTTTCCCTTGGTAAAGAAATTGTTGAATTTTATCGAGATGTTATAGCATTGGGTGCATTTTCGGCCATGAAGAAGGGAATCTTTGTAAGCTGCTCAGGTGGTAACAGCGGCCCGGATAAATTCAAAGTGTCTAATGGTGCTCCCTGGATTCTTACCGTTGGTGCTAGTACCATCGACAGAAAGATAGTTGCTAGAGTATTGCTTGGAAACGAAGAGGATTTTGAAGGTCAAACGCTGTTCCAGCCGGAGAATTATCATCCCAGCTTCTTGACAATAATATTTCCAGGTATCAGTGGCGACGAAAAATCCCAAAATGCATCATTATGTCTTCCTGGAGCATTGGACGACTTTAATGTAACGGGGAAGCTAGTAGTGTGTGACATAGGTGGACCGATAGATCACTTAGAGAAAGGACGTGTGGTTCGAGATGCTGGTGGAGTTGGGATGATCCTGGTGAACGAAAAGATTGATGGATACACCACTTTTGCTGATCCCTTTGTGCTTCCAGCTGTAGACATTACTCACGCTTCGGGAGAAAGGATTAAATCATATATAAACTCAACTATGTATCCAATTGCTACCATTTTATTCAAAGGGACAGTGATCGGAGACAAAACGGCTCCAAGTGTTCCATATTTTTCCTCCAGGGGCCCCAATCGTGCAAGTCGAGGGATCCTGAAGCCCGATATTATTGGCCCTGGTTTGAACATCCTGGCCGCTTGGCCTGAATCCGGGGAAAAGAACAACAACGAACAGGCAAGTTTTAATATGATTTCGGGAACTTCGATGTCCTGCTCTCACCTTAGTGGCATCGCGGCCCTGATAAAAAATTCGCATCCTGATTGGTCTCCTGCGATGATTAAGTCTGCCATCATGACATCTGCCGCGCAAACAAACCTCAACAAAAGTAGTATTCTCGACGAAGAAAGAAACGAGACAGCAGACGTATTTGCCATTGGAGCTGGACATGTGAACGCAACGAGAGCACTGGATCCAGGGCTCGTGTACGACATTTCGACCAATGATTACATCTCTTACTTGTGTAATATCTACACGGATAAACAAGTCGCAATCATCGTTCAGCGTAAGATCAATTGCCGTGCGTCTGAGTACAAACGCTTGCCCGAAGCAGCGCTGAATTATCCGTCAGTTTCTATAGAGCTAAGTAGTTTCGGAGTGGGTGTATATTCCAGGACAGTGACAAACGTCGGCGATGCAAATTCAGTTTATCGTGTCAAAATTGAAGGTGTCTCTGGTGTGAATGTGAACGTGTTTCCCAATGTGCTTAAATTTACGAAGGTTGGAGAAAGGAATACATATTGGATTTTCTTTACCAGATTTTGGTTCCAGCGAATTGAGTCTTACGTTGAAGGATCCATTACATGGGTTTCTCCCAAGCACTCGGTTAGAATTCCCGTTTCGGTGAAATTGGTACCATGGAAGACAAAACTCGATCTCAGCGTTTAACTACTTGGATATATACCTTCATAAATAATAAGTGGTTTAGTGACCATCTTTGCATTCATTCTAGTGAGTTAAACGAACCGAATTAAATTGAATATGACGAAAATTTAAATACTCGAATTCGGCTCAAATTAGTTCTATTTGAATCCGACTCGATTCGAAGTTCGAAAATTTTAATTATTTTGGTTCGAATTTGGTTCGAATTAAAGCCCAAGTTCAAGTTCAGCTCGAAAGATTCGAACATGTTAGTCGAAAATAATTATTCGAAAGACTCGAAATTTATTTATATAATATATAATTATATTAATAAGATATTAAGGTTCACGAGCTATCGAACAAAATATTTGCGCTTGAGTTCAGTTAGAAAAAAGTTCAAACATGTTCGAATTTAGCTTGAATTTGATAATCTCGAATACAAATCAAATATTTTTCGAATCGATTCGAAAACTTGCGAACCGGATCGGTTCGTTTACACTCTTAGTTTATTATCATGGTAATAAGGTCTCATATCGCGACATTTCATTGGGTTGATGAGATTCAATAGAATAAATAATGTTATGATTATTAAAATATTGAGTAAAATGATATGTTTGGTTTGATTAATTATGTCACGTTTCGTGCTCAGGCTCGCGCTTACGCTATAACATAATAAACATTTTTATCAACTACTTCGTATTTATCTCACTTTACGAAAATAGTTTACCTAAATTGCTACATAACTCATCTATTTCATTATAAACTTAATTTTATCTTTCTGTGTGTAACAATGGTATAAAGATTAACTTTTGTAAATGAAAATTTTGTTTTTTTCAATAATTAATTAATATAAGAAAATGAAATATGATTGATAATGTTGTAATATCAACTAAATGACAAATGATGAATTTGGTTTCTTAATTTTCTATAATTTTATATACCATTGGGGCACCACTTGATGCGTATGTCATCATGATCTCACCTTAGTTGAAAACGAAAATTTCAATTGATTTATAAGATGTTACAATGAAATTCAATAATAATTTAAGTTAATCATTTTCGTAAAGCGAAAAAGGATACGAAATAGTTGCTATAAAGTCTATTGTGCGGGCACAAGCTTGGGCCTGCAACAAACTGCTGTACTCATATCAGAAAGTGATAAGTGATTTCTCAGCGAACTTGAGTTCATGAAAAAGAAAGACGGGTTCGTTTCGGCAAGTCCCCAAAAGATTCTACATGCTCTAACAACACATTCTCCTGAGTTTCTTGGATTACACCATGAACAAGGATTTTGGAAACAGTCACATTCTTGACACAGGGATACTCCCGAGTCATCCTTCGTTTAGCAGCGGAGTTTTTACATTTTCTCCCCGAACTTTGGTTTCTTATCTTGTCTCCTAAATGAATCGATACATAGGGGAAAATTGAATGTAACATGTTTTGCATGGGTAATGTTAACCATATTTTACACTTTAACCTAGCAACTCTCTAGCTACGTTTAATTTACATTAGTCATTGAAACAAATTTCAGTTAATGGTTTTCGTCTAAATTTTCTAATCACATTTCTTAAACTTCATTACTATTCTAATTTTTTTTGGCCGTCAAAGTCTCGTAATTAATGCATATTTTCAACAAAAAATTTTCAAATATGAGCAGTTAATTAATTAATGTTATCTCGAATCTATTCAACATACTTATTTAATTTTAACTAATTAATGTTTCAAAACTTTAGCTTTTCTACAACTCAAGCTAGACAAATAAACCAAGAAATATTATGCTACATGTTCGACTGAGAATATATGGTAGGAAGAATCGAAAATATAAAGATTGATCATTCGTTTACATACTTCACCAATTCGAATAGTCATGAGAGGACTCACTCCATTTTTTAGTTGGCATGGTAACTTACATTGGTTTACTATACATTCATGAGTGAGACTGATTTGCAAAGTTCTAATACTAAGACCAAGTCATGCCGCCTCAGCTTAATTTATTTCATTTGTCTTTTTTTCTCTCAAGTGGAATCTTGCCATTGTTACTCTAAATTTATCTTTACCAATTTCAGTTATTCACAAAAGTTAATAATTTATGAACATATTTTCTTAAAAGTTTCTATTCTTACCTTTCCCATTTTTTGTAGCATGTAACCATCACATTCATATATCTGTGGTAGCATGCATTTTCTTGCCGCCTGGAAAGAATCTAGCATCAGTTCGGATACGTACGTTAAAATTTCTTTTTAACATTATATTTTCTGCCGGCAATTTCTTCTCAAGGCCCGAATATAGACACTCTTTAAATACCCTGGGAGGGAAATTTTGAAGAGCTAAATCCAGGCTTCAGCTTTTGATTATGGCCATGCCTGCAGTAACTTTGTTGGCTCTCATTTCAGTTTTTATTATCTTCCCTGATTCATCATTCGGCAATGAATTCCCCGCCAGGGTCGAAAAAAGTGAGCTCAAGACATACATTGTGCACGTGAAGAAACCGGAGGGCCGTGTAGTCTCTACCCTATCCGATGACACGAGAGCCTATCACGAGTCTTTTCTGCCTGTTACAATCACTAGCGATTCACCTAGCGAGCAACGCAAGAAACTGCTGTACTCGTACCAGAATGTGATCAGCGGTTTCTCAGCGAGACTTACTGCTGAAGAACTCGAGTCCATGAAGGAGAAAGATGGGTTCCTTTCAGCAAGTCCAGAAAGGATTCTACATCCTCTAACAACACATTCTCCCAAGTTTCTTGGATTATACCAAGAAACAGGATTTTGGAAGCAGTCACATTTTGGAAAGGGGATCATCATCGGAGTTCTTGACACAGGGATACTGCCGAGTCATCCTTCATTTAGCAGTGAAGGCATGCCGCCTCCACCTGCTAAATGGAAGGGTAAGTGTGAATTTGAGGCAACTGTGTGCAACAACAAGCTTATTGGGGCAAGATCATTTAATGTGGCATCCAATGCCTCGAAAACTATTGTGGATACGCCCCTCGATGATGATGGGCATGGAACGCATACGGCTAGCACAGCTGCTGGTGGAATGGTGAAAAATGCTAGTGTGCAAGGCAATGCTTATGGCACAGCGGTCGGGGTTGCACCAAAAGCACATTTAGCCATATATAAAGTTTGCTTTGGACCTGACTGCCCCGAAAGTGATATACTAGCTGGGTTGGATGCTGCGATTGAAGATGGTGTAGACGTTCTTTCCATTTCCCTTGGTGAAGATTCAACCCCATTTTTCAAGGACAATATTGCAATAGCATCATTTGCTGCAGTTGAGAAGAGTATTTTCGTCAGTTGTTCTGGCGGAAACTCAGGCCCGATAAAGGAAACAATAACGAACGAGGCTCCATGGATTCTCACTGTCGGTGCCAGCACCATTGATAGAAGCATTAGGTCCACAGCAAAACTAGGAGACGGTCAAGAATTTGATGGCGAATCTGTTTTCCAGCCTAAAGATTTCCCTCCAACGCTGCTACCCCTTGTTTATGCTGGATCCAATGGAAATCAAGATTCAGCATTCTGCGCGAATGGGTCGTTATCTGGAGTCGATGTTAAAGGAAAAGTTGTCTTGTGTGACAGAGGAGGAGGAATAGCTAGATTAGCAAAAGGTCAAGAGGTAAAAGATGCCGGGGGAGCGGCAATGATACTTGCCAACTCACAAACTGATGGATTCAGCACGTCAGCAGATGCTCATGTCTTACCTGCAGCTCAGGTACCATACACATCGGGGCTTAAAATCAAAGAGTACATAAACTCAACCGAAGCTCCGTTAGCAACAATTTTGTTCAAAGGTACCATTATTGGAGACCCGTTGGCTCCAGCTGTGGCTTCTTTCTCCTCGAGAGGGCCTAGTTTGGCAACACCAGGGATTCTGAAACCGGACATTATTGGACCTGGAGTGAACATTTTAGCAGCATGGCCATTTCCGCTGGTTCAAGACACGAACACGGCACTTACATTTAATATCGAATCGGGCACATCTATGTCATGTCCTCACCTCAGTGGGGTAGCTGGTTTGCTCAAAAGCGTGCACCCTTGTTGGTCTCCGGCAGCCATAAAATCGGCTATTATGACCTCAGCTGATCTAGTGAATCTCAAAGGCGAACCAATTTTAGATGAAACACTCACCCCAGCGGACATTTTCGCCACGGGCGCAGGGCATGTCAACCCATCTAAAGCAAACGAACCGGGGCTGATATACGACATTGAAACCGAGGATTATATCCCCTACTTGTGTGGATTGGGCTACACAGACGAGCAAGTAGGGATCATCGCACACAAACGGGTCCATTGCACGACGAAAATTCTTGAAGGACAGCTTAACTATCCCTCATTTGCCGTCACGTTCGGGAAGTCATCGCAAACATTTACCCGGATCGTGACAAATGTTGGTGAACCATGTTCAAATTACAGTCTCAAGATTGTTGCCCCGGAAGGAGTTAGCATTAGTGTGAAGCCTGATAAAATGTCCTTCACGGAGTCGAATCAGAAAGAATCGTACTCTGTGACGTTTAGCCGCACAAGTAATATTACAAATACATTTTCACAAGGTTATCTGTTGTGGGTTTCCGCAAAATATTCAGTCAGGAGTGTCGTATCGGTAAGGTTCAACTGAATCACAATTTCCCCCCTCGATTACCATAGGAGTGAGGTTTTTGTTTTAACGTTGATTAATCGAACTCATCACTTTCTTATCGGAAAAATCTAGGCCACTGCATCAGGAGGGCGTTGGCAACTGAATCACTCTTATATTATGTTCTTTCTTATCAAACTTAAGTTTTAATTTTGTATATTCTAAATTTTAATAATTTTAGTCATTTTAATCTAGATTATTGATGTGACATTAAATACGTCAACGTCACATTAACACTGCAACACATCAGGAAAAATGAATAAAAAAATTTAAAAAATTTGACAAAAAATAAAGTTAACAACATAGATAAATAAATTTACAAACATACTAGATAAAAAAATACAATTTCTCAAATTTTACTGAGATCGATTTTACGAAATCAAAACTAGTGTCAGGCTTCCTTACAATTCGATCTTATCAATGTATATTATAACATCAGTGTAATCTCTTGACAACTTTCCGTCTCAAGCAGGGAAAGAGTCAAAGTCAAGACAGACTGTCTTCTCTTTATGACATCTCTTGAGCTTTTCCTTTATGTACTGGGAGAGAAAAAAAAAGAACTTCTAGGTTGATAGTTCGATGTTACTACATTACTTTTCTGGATGTTTAATCATGAGGGATGTAGCTAACTACTTCAGTCTGGATGCTAGCCAAGAGCGGAGGATAGATGAATACCTCTCGGATAGGACTTTGAGGTTCCTCTAGTTATCTTCTTGTTGAATCACTCTAAGCAGGCGAAATCACCTACTGGTAATGTGAATGTAGGGACAAGAAGGCTACTGTTGGAGTGGATGATACTGCATATTTTAATGCTAAGGCTACAGAGAGGAGAAAGAGGAACGAAATGAAAGGTCTCAAGATAGGTTCTCGATCAACAAGAGGCTCGAGATACCTCGCCCAGTAGAGATTTCAACTACATTGAGCCCGGGGGAGAGTTTCTAGTTTTCCGACAGGTCGATTACAACCACCTAGTCTGAATCCTATATGCTATAAATTGTATATTTTAAAAGGCATCGATTTACTCGCCTACCTGGATCGTCGTCGGGTTAAGCACTTAAGCTAAGGCATAGGGCCAATTCAAACTTTTATTTTAGTTCACCTATTTCGGCCCTAATAACTACTACCATAACCATAGAAGAAGATTCATCGTTCAAAGAGCTTTATTCGTTGCTGCTTGTACTCCTCTTTGACCTTCGGACCCTCGGGTGCATCTTGACCCACCAATGCCAGAGGGCATAAAGCCCACCATTTCACACTCGACGAAAGTTGGAAGTACCCCCGATTGGGAGCCATTTCCGAAGAAATCGTTAAAGACAACTGGCCGAGCCCGGCAAAAAGAGGTTTCCAGAGCGAAAGCGCTTGAAGTAAACCTACTTCAGTGAAGATTACTCAATAATCTTGGATTCCTTTGAAGAAAAGAGTACTAAGGTACTTTATGACTTTGTATGTCGGATATCAACGATAGTTAGACAAGAAGAATCATGTTTCACTATCTACTTCAACAACTTTTCCCCTACGGGGTGCCTACGGTCTCGTACATATAAATACTTCCATCTTATCCATTAATAAAGACTTAAAGCATCTTAATAGTAGCTCTATCAAGTCATTAATAGCTCCATAAGTCAAAGTTACCAAAATTCTAGATTTAAAAAAAAAAATAAAGTTACCCAAATTTCCCCAAATTGGACTTAACTCAATCGATAAATAAAAAATTATTTTAGTTTTTTCGAATAACTTTATTACTTATAGTTAGATGAACTAATTAAATTTATTTCTTTTACATTAAATGGGTAACATATATATATTTGACCTTGCATATCCATACACAAAAATATACTTTTTATTCTTATAAAATCATTAGATTGTTTTATTTGTACATTTTTTGAAATTTTATTTTTAAGTACATATATATAGTAATTCTAATTGTTGATTGTAAATCTTAATTTTAATTATTTAATATCGAAGTCACCAAGGACATTTAATTTAGAGGAAAAAATGATAAATTTTCAAATTTTATTTTTTGGTTATGAAACATGTTGAAGCAAATTTTTGTAGAAAAAAGTCATTGCAACTGAAATTTAGATCTTCAATTTAATTTTTAATAATTTTTTAAGGTTTTTTTTTTCCAATTTTCTTCAAAGAAATGAAATTTCGAGTTTGGTAATCATGAACCGAAAGAGAAATCGGGTTTTGCGTTGGCTTTGGCCGAAAAGCGCTCCACAGCTTAAAATAATTTTTTTCCCCCTGAGGGAGGAGATACTATTTTATTATGTATTTTTTTTTCTTTTGGAAAAGAAATTAATATACGCGGGTGTTTAAAGTTTTTGATGCAAAGTAATTTTCGTACGAAATATGTAGATATTATATAAAAAATAAAAAATTTAAAATTTATTTTTATATAATATTTATTTATGTTAGAAATGATATATTCATTTAAAAATTCGAAAGTATAAATTACGGGAAATTGACCTTCAGTCCCCAGCTGTCGTTTTTTTTTGTGTTCAGTCCCTGAGTATTGTTTTAGTACCACATTTCCACATGAAGTGTACCACATTTTCACATGAAGTGTACCACAATTTGTATGACATAATACCACAATTTTGTGGGTAGAGAGTGAACCCAAAGAAATGTTTTGATTGAAGATTTTTCACCAACTTCTCCTATAAATTACGTTTAAATATTTTATTGAGATATTGTAATGAAATATTTAAGTACAAATCTATTACAACATGTTTTCGTGAAGATGAAGTATTTTGTAATCTTCTAAAAATTACTGGAAGAACCTAAAGATTGTTTATTCCAGGGTTTTCATTTATTATAATAAAGTATAAATAATATAGATTACAGGGAAAAAAATTGTCACAATAAGAGTCTGTTATCCAAATCTATATTTATGAGATGGGTCGACTAGTTAGCTTTTTTTTAAATGGACTGAAAAGCAACTGCTCGCTCGCGTCTGTTTGGTTTGAGAATGAGAAGCTTTCGTATTAAAATCACTTTTTAAAAAAAGAAAAATGGTTTATTAAAAATTAGATTATTTTGTCACAAAATTTGTTTTTAAAAAAAGAAGAATTATTGAGAGACGATCTTATAGATATATATCTATGAGATAAGTCCTTCGATTTATATTTACATCGAAAAGTAATTTTTTTAGCAATTTTTTTTTTCATGAATTAGTTCTAGTTGACTCAATTTTTGTATTTTAAAAGCTTAAGTGCGTTTTTAGAAGATAAATGTTTTGTATTTTATTTTCTACCTCTACTGTTATGTAAAAAATAAAAATAAAAACATGTTTCAATATTTATCTAAATATCAAAATCATTTGTGTTTTTCTAATAAAAACACTTTAAATAGCTTAATTGATTTTAGAAAATTTTAAATTATAACTTCTATACCTAAAAAAAAAATTGTAATTTTAGTCATGTAAGTTGGTTTGTTTTCGGTTTAATCACGTAACTTGTCAAAATTTGATTTTCATCCGGTAATTTGGTTTTTTTTTTGTTTAATATTTTTTTTCGAAACCACTAAATCTATAAAATATTGGTTATTTGACATCAATACTCTCTTATGTGATTAGTATGACAAGAATAAAACCATATTACACACATTAAGATCTAATTAAACAAAAATAAAAGAAAACAACAAGTTTTTCTCTCTCATTTTGAAGTATTGGGGTTCATGTTGCTTTATTTTTCAATTTATTTTCGCTTAGAGAATTTTAATATGTGAAATATAGATTGTATTATTGTCACATGTGCCACGTAGAAGTGTATGTCAAATAAAAAAAATTTGATGTATTTAGTAATTTTGGCCAAAAAAGGGCAAAAAGAAAAGAAAAAAATATTATCAACAATATGAAAACTAAACTTGAACAAATTACAAAATTAAATTCCAAAATGAAACAATTTATATGTGAAAATTGAAAATTTCCATGTATCCAAATCCCTATGTCATCATCGCTAATAAGGATTCCAAGGTCTCTCTCCCTCTAAAAAAATCTATAAACATATAAATAATATCTCAATAATTGTGACAAAGCACACCCAATATACTTTGAATTCAAACCCTTTGATTATTATTCCTTTAAAAATAAATGATTATTGAAAAATCAGTAGCAGTTATTTAATTTTCCCAAATTTCCCTAACTTCAATACAATAACTAATAATCAATAACAGATGTGATTTCCTCCATTTAAATAAATAAACTTTATCATATTTTTTCATTCACAAAAATTCTTGTGAAATCGTTTCACAAGTCAATTTTATGAAATATATATCTGACCCGATTCAATTCACAAAAAAATATTATTTTCTACGATATGTATAGATCGGGTCAACCCATCTCATAAAAATAATGTGTGAGACTGTTTCGTTTCACAAAAGACTTACTCATTTGTATTATACATGAATTTTTAATAAGGGTACATTATTCTCATCAAAATCTTTGAATTCATTTCTGATTCAACTGGATGTTTATTTTGGCTCATTAATTAATCTAGAAATAAATTGCAGGAAAAATAATTAAAATAGTATTCTCAATTTATTTATTTAGTGTTTTAACACAATTATATTTTGGTTTTGGCTCCTTTTGTTAGATTATTGATATAATATTGAAAAATATTATATGGATACTAGAAAATGTTGACATGTCAGATGACGTTAAAAACGAACAACAAGTAAACAACGTAACTTACATGATTAAAACTTAAATTTGAATATTTACGAGATCAAAAATGCATAATAAACAAACCGAGAGAACTATCTTGACGCTTATCCCAAATTGATTGACACACAAGTGAGTAGTAAATCCAAAACTAGTTGACTCCGAAAGTCTGTTATAGTCTTCAAAGAATGATTAAATTAAGATGAGATACATTTCCACAACATAGCTTTCTGGAAAAAAAATTGGCATTAATTTATGTATTAATTGGAAAAAGATGCTTCGATTGCGAAAATTAATTATTATATTAGTTGAAAAGTCTGAAACTTTGAATTCAAAACCCATCAATTATATATGACAAATCACTAGCAATCATTTTCGCCAAATTTCATTAATTCATTTTTTTTTCTTAAAATTCTATCTACTTTGGATGTATCGGTTACTAACAAATATAAATTATTCTACGTAGTAAGATAAAATGAGGGAAAAAAATAAACTTTGTGGCAAAGAAATCTAAAGCTTTTTACCTATTCTTTATCATTAAAATACATTAATACTCTAAATTTTATGAATTATATCCATCTCTGATTCAATTGGATGTTTATCAATCTAGAATTAAATTGTGGGACACATGCAACTAATACATCCAAAACTAGATGACTTTGCTGATTCTAAAGTCTATTAGAGCAACTTCAAATTGTTATTAATTTTTCTTTTTTTAAAAGTTTTTAAATGATTTAAATTAGTTTTATTGTTTGATATTTCAATTAAACAATAAATTTTATAAATTCTAATTTTTAATTTTTTAAAATAAATATTAAATTAATTTTATTCAAAATTTTGAAATATTAATTATAAAAATATAAATTAAAAAAATCAAATTAAATTAGAAGTGCGTTAAAAAATGTACAAATTACGAACAAAAGCAACAAACATTACGAAACAACAAACAACAACAACTAATAAACAATAAAATTATGAAAAAAAATTATGTAAAAAATATATTTTTAATAATAAGGTAAACCAGACCAAGATCTTCCAATATCTTTAAAATAAGATCCAAAGTTGTCACTATCTTTACGTTCAACTTCAAGCCTTTTTTGCAAAATTTTTTGTTGTTGAGTTCTATTTAGTGCACTCACACAGAGTTGGATCAATAATTTTGCTCAAATATATGATTTTTTGGTTATGATGCTAATTCTAATATGTTTTTGTTGAATGATGTTAATTACTTGGATGAAATGAATAATAATATTATTATATAGTTGATGTTGATGTTTATTATGATAATTTTTATATTTAATTTTATTTATTTATTGTTCTCAACAATTTAATAAATATTAATTACTTTCTCGAAATAATTCAAATTTGAGAAAATTCAATTATATGAGGTAATAAGATATTTTTGTAGTGTATGAATATCCAATCTTCCGATTGATATGAGGATGTTAATGAGGATGAATATAATAAATAGATATAGATAGAGAGATATAAAATTCTATCCTAATCCAACTTATTGTTATCTTGAATTTATCTATCTCACATTCGAGACATTTCCCATATCGGAATTATACTGATCAAATTCATCATAGTACAAAATCTAAAATAGCTTTTTTTTTTTGCTTATTATGTATGAATATTTGCAAATAGTTAGAAATAACCTAGAGAACCCAAACGTGAAAATCTCCGGGGATTATAGAATTATTATTAAAGTTCATGCAATAATTCATATCCACACATGTACATGTATTCTTATAAGGGAAAATGATGATTTTAGTATGTTAAGTTGATCTATTTTGAGTTTGGTTTTCATCAAATAACTCAAAATATTTTTTTGGTTTTGGAATTTTATTTTTCATAAAATCATTAAATCTATCAAATATAGTTTATATGATGCTGATGCTCTCATACATAGCATATGTGAATAGTATAAAACATATATTATGCACATTAAAATTCATTTTAACAAATAAAAGACGAAAATATATAGCGAAACCAAAACTCAATACTGAATGAGAGTCCGTGGACCAAAAACAATAATTTTCTTGTTCTGTTTTAAATCCTATTTTCAGAAAAATAACATGAAATGGGTTGCAATTGCTATAATGTTAGTGGGTGGCGCGCAATCGCGACGAAATATCATCCTATGGAGTCAACATCAGACGGACGTCAGACAAAGTGTTATATATAGTGGAACTTGTTAACTCAAACCCACACCAAGCAAACCAAACATTTCCCAATTCCCCAACTTCTTACCTTTTACCGCCCTTCCATTGCGAATGGACTTCATATCCTTTACTCTCATTTGTATGCTTTTTATCAATCCATTAGCTACTCCCTGCAGCATTTGCACATGAAACCAGTTTAGAAACATACATTGTTCAACTTGATGGGATTGATGCACAGCTTCTCACACAATCAGACAACCATTTAGATATCTGGTACCGTTCCTTTCTCCCAGAAACCTTAGCAAGCGAAAACGAGGGATCATCCCGAATTGTCCGCTCGTATCGGAATGTGTTCAAAGGTTTCGCTGCTAGATTATCTGCAGATGAAGTGAGTGCCATGGAAAATAAGGATGGGTTCGTGTCGGCACGTCCCGAAAAAATATTATCCTTGCACACAACACATTCTCCGAACTTCTTGGGGCTGAACCAGAACATAGGTTTCTGGAAAGATTCAAACTATGGTAAAGGTGTGATCATTGGAGTGGTGGACGCTGGAATCTTACCTGAACACCCCTCGTTCAGTGACGAACAAATGCCGCCTCCGCCTGAGAAATGGAAAGGGAAGTGTGAATTCAATCACACATGTAACAACAAGATTATTGGAGCCAGGTCTTTTGCCACTGGAGATCAAAGCCCATATGATGACTTCGGACACGGAACTCATACCGCGAGCACTGCCGCTGGAAATTTTGTGAAAGGTGTGTTCTATCTTTTTAAATGGCATATTTAATTCTGCTGCATCTGTATTATATATGTGTGTGTGTGAAGTGCACAGTTTGTAGCGCTCAGGCTCGGAAATATTACATAGAATAATCTAGAAATTTTAACATTTAATCCTTACATTGTACTCATACGTACTAAGGTTAATCTAAAATTTAACAAAATAATCCTAGAATCTCGACTCGAGAAATTCTGAGTTACTGATTTCAAATTATATTTCCATCAAAAGGTGCCAATGCTTTTGGCAATGCGAACGGCACGGCTGCTGGAATTGCACCACTCGCTCACCTGGCTATTTACAAAGTATGTTCCTTGTTGTCATGTTCGGAAAGTGACGTGCTTGCTGGAATGGATGCTGCTATTGAGGATGGAGTAGACGTGCTTTCCATTTCCTTAGGAAATTTCGAAGAAAACTTTTACCAAGATTTAATAGCACTAGGAGCGTTTAGCGCCATGGAGAAGGGAATCTTGGTTAGCGCTTCGGCAGGCAATCTTGGCCCTTATAACTACTCTGTGTTAAACCAGTCGCCCTGGGTTCTCACGGTTGGTGCAAGTACCACTGACAGGAAGATCAGGGCAACTGCATTGCTCGGAAACAAAGAACAGTATCACGGAGAATCAGTGCATCAGTATAAGGGTTTCCCGGAAACACTCTTGCCTCTTGTTTACGCTGGATCGGTTAACAAAAGTGATCCATTTGCTCCATATTGCTTCCAGGACTCGTTGAACGGAACCAATTTCAAAGGAAAAGTAGTTGTGTGTGAATCAGGTGTGGTTCCAACAATAGAAAAGGGGGAAGCTGTGAAAAATGCTGGCGGTGTGGCCATGATTCTTCTGAATACCGAGTATTACGCAAACACAATTCAAGCACAAGTGTGTCGGTACAAGTGGGAAAGGGGGACCAAATCAAAGAAAGCAGCTGAAATAAAAACGTGAGGTTTGGCCGCAGGAAAATTTGAAGAGAAATTTTATACGCGTTTTTAACGTGTATTCACACGGTCAGGAGGCTCTATAAATAGAGCTCCCCTTTCATTTTGAAATCATCTCTTCTTCGAGTTTTCTCTCATCTTATAAGCATTTGAGTGCTTAGTTCTATAATATTTGTGAGGTGTTTGTTCTCCTGTATTAAGAGAGTGTGTGTTCACTTTGGAAACACAGTGAGTGAGTTGTACACCACAAAATATTATAGTGGAAATTCTTTTCATCTTGTCCTTGGTTTTAACCCTAATAATTTTTAGGGGTTTTCCACGTAAATCTCGGTGTCCAGTTTATTCTTTATTTTCGTGTTTTATTATCTCAAATTCCGCAAGTGGGACCAACAAAGTGCACGTGCTTCCAGCGACTCGAGTGAGTTATGCAGATGGATTAGAAATAAAGAGTTACATAAACTCAACATCAAAACCCGTGGCCACAATTCTTTTCCAGGGTACTATAATTGGTGATGATCTAGCACCGGTGGTTGCTGCGTTTTCTTCCAGGGGACCCAACTCTGCAAGTCCTGGAATCCTCAAACCTGACATTTTGGGCCCTGGTCTCCACATTCTTGCAGCATGGCCTACCTCTATCGAAAACAGGACTGATACTAAATCCACATTCAACATACTTTCTGGTACATCAATGTCCTGCCCGCACCTTGCTGGGGTAGCAGCGCTGCTTAAAAGTGCACATCCTGATTGGTCACCGGCTGCCATTAAATCGGCGATATTGACCACTGCGGATACCATAAACCTCGCCCACGATCCAATCCTGGACGAAAGGTTCCTTCCGGCCGGCATTTTTTCCACTGGTGCAGGCAATTTGAACCCTTCGAAAGCTCATGATCCGGGACTCATATATGACATCCAACCTAAAGATTACATCCCTTATTTGTGCGGTTTAAACTACACGGATCGAGAAGTCGGTTCCTTTGTACAACGAAGAGTGAATTGCACTGCAGAATCAAGCATACCAGATTCTCAGCTGAACTATCCTTCATTTGCTCTAACCTTCACATCTCAGTCAACTTCTCACACATATACTAGAACCGTAACTAATGTTGGTCAACCAGTCTCATCTTATCATGTCGAGATTGTGACACCACCAGGTGTTGATGTACGAGTGGAGCCCTTTATGCTGAAATTTTCGGAAGTAGGTCAGAAAATGGAGTATCAAGTGACGTTCAAACGGTTAAATACTGCCAAGAACAATACAGTTGTTCAAGGTTTCTTGAAATGGACTTCGGTTGAGCACTCTGTGAGGAGCCCTATAGCCGTAATATTGCAGTGAGATACAAAATGGAGGAAGAATCTTTTGTCATAATCTTGTGATTGTTGTCCTTTTGTTTGAAAAAATAATATTTTGTCATAATCTTGTGATTGTTGTTCTTTTTGTAACCACTCTTTTACATAATTAAAAAACCTTTGATCAAGCCATCTAAACCTTGTAAAATTCGAAAATTAGAGCCTTGTAATTCCCATAAAACTTCTGAAATGCATGTAGCCACTAAGGAATCCAAATTCCAAAATTTAGGGAGATAAAAAACCATTTCGTAACCTCCATCCATACTATCATGATCAGCCATTAGGAGGCTAATCAAGGAGCCATAAAGCCGAATTTAACGGCCCTTTTATGGCTGAAAAACGTTTCATTCAGCTGCCTTCATTCACTATATAAGCCCCTCTAAAGTTTTGACAAAGACACACAAAAAAAATTCCACAATTTTTGAGTGAGTGAGACCAAGTAGGTTGCTACAGAAGTCGAGCTTCAGTAGCTGTTTAGGGGTCAAAATCTGCCACATTTTCAAGCCAAAGGTTGTGCCACTCAAGCGATAAGTTGAGCAAGGAAGTGATGATCGAAGTCCGGCCCGGTTCGAACCAACGTGCTACCGAGGTGCTGCTCGTCTTCAAACTAGAAATTATACAAGAATTCAATATTTTCACTCATTTTTTTGTGTGATCTAAAGGTAAGTGGGATTTTGGTATATATATATATATATACTAGAAAAATGCACGTGCGTTGCACGTGAGCAACTAAATTGCTGGAAATATAAATACGAAATTTTTATAATATTTAAATGAATTAAAATATGACTAGCTAATAGCATTTATTAATTGAAACAAACCAAACCAAAAAATCAAAAATCATGACCATAGACGGTATATGAATCGGGAAAGTTATCTTGTCCACATGACACACTTTTCAATATACTTCTTGGTTGATTTTGATAACTCAAAAACTCTTTGTCGTAGTTTGTTATAATATACATATAACCATTTTGGTATACTCAGCAACTATATGATTGTCTTTAACATCTATTATGTTATTTAAAATCCCCATCTGGGATCTGACATGCTCGTAGTTTACTTCCCTATCAGGACGTTTTTTCGGTTTTATACATTGTTTTTATCCAGTAATCTTATTTTCCAAATATTTATTTTTATTGTTGAATTATTTTTCAGTTTTTGACAATCATCAGCTATAAATCATAAGAATAAATGTTGTTTTTAGTCGTGATTGGTTTTTACTTGTGACTAAAAGTATGTATAACTTATATTATATTCTTCAACAACATAATCAATGAATGGTGCTGTAATTTCTTCAAACATCGTGCTATTTGTAATATCATTTTTATATATTTAGTATCAATATTATCAACATATAGCTATAATTAAGTTTAATAAATTTTTAACAATTATTTCTCAATCAGTGTGAGAAAAAAACTTGAAAAATCTTTTCAAATGACTATATCTTAGAACTGTGTCATCGTTTAATTTGACGCAATTCAGGAAAGTCATTTCGTTCGTCATTTTTTAGAAGATTTGGAACAATGATTACGTGCATCATATCATGGGGATGATATAGTTTCAATCTCATAAACAAAACAAATTTTATTCTATCGAGTTTACATTTTGTTTTATAATATTTTATATATTGTGGAACAACATACAAAATAAATTATTGTATTTTAAAAATCTTGAGAAGGACACAGATAACGTAATTAAGATATGTATATGATATATCATTCAAATATATATATCAAAGTATTTTTCTTATTCAATATCTCATCTAATAATACAACTGTTTAGATTTTATGAGCATCTTATAATAGACAAAATTAAGTTGATGAAATATTGTATAATTCAATTTGAATTTCACTTCGGCCAAGTGAATTTATTTGGCGAGTAGTTCTCTATGTTACCGTCATATATTACATGAATTAGTTTGTTAGCCATTTTAACTAAAAAAATAGACAAAAACAACCTCTTAATCACCTCGAAATCTATCGAGATAATATTGGAAGAAATAAAGTGTAACCGACTCAATGTCTCAATTTACTAAAAATGCACAAAATTGATCTATTGTGTCCACAAAGCATTAGAATTGTTCTCATACCATTAAAAAAACAATGAGAATTATATACATATTTTTTCATGTAATTTTTTTTCTAAATGAAGAATTTTTTCTTTTTGTTTATTCTTTGAGAAATATTGATATTTTATATGACATCAATTTGTTGCAAACCATGAAGTAGCATCATAATCACTATATAACCCTTAAAGGTTTACACATACAATTTTCCAATTTTTTCTTCATTTTGCTGCATTGAAATTTAAATATGAATAATTCTTGATCTTAATATTTTGCTTTAAATACGCCTTCAAATATATATGTATATGTTTCATGTCACTTAGTTAGACATAATTTTAAATATCTAAAAAAATGTGTTTGAATTATATCATACAGAAATAGGGACATAGTAATACGCAACATTATTTTTTTAACATGTTTTTTCATCCACTATGTTTGTCATAAATTTTTTTTTTAAAATTTGATTTATTTCTTAACTACATGTATAAAGAACCAATGAATTATATAATTCACAGAAATCATATATTACTCTCTTCGTAGAACATAAGACCCAAAATATGTGGCTTTGATTATTGTACTCTCATACATGTTTTCATATAAACAACAAGAAAAATAATAGAATATCAGAAAAAGCAATTGCAGCCAACAATACTAAACAAAATGAATTTAAAAAATTCATGACACAAACAACTTCCATAAAAAAATGATAACTCAAAGTTCAAAAATAATTTATTTAGTACAATAACAAAGAAATTGAATTATATACGAACAACAAAAAGCATAAATCACACTCAAATTAAATATTAACTCATATTATTCAAAATTTTTATAAATTTTTCAATATTTTTTTAAATAAAGAGAATGCGCCTTATTAACGTCATGGTTTCATAAATATTTTACGTTTTAAAAAAACACACAAAGGAAAAAATGGTGTCTCAAAATCATCATGAAAAATCCTTTAATAAAACCTTAAGAAATAAAAATATAATACGAAGTTACACAATTTTCCTTAAATCAAATAAAAATATTAAACAATTGACAAAATATATCTGGCAACGACAAAAAATACGTTAACTTGTGATACAATTAAAATTTAGAATCATGCATAATCATTTAATTAGAACAAAATCGTATGTCAAAAATCTACTTGATATTATCTATTTTAACAATTTATCCATGTTTGTCGTCCACCAGAGGACTCATAGATCCATTAATTTTTTTAGTCCACCTATTAATTTCAAAATAAATAATACTACAAAAATAATATAATCAAGCACATAAAAATTCAAATTCAAATATCTTCAATCAATTTAAATAAAAAATTTTGAATAGAGAATATAATAATATTGTACGAATTTTGAATACTGATTTATAGACAGAAATCTGAAAATATATTTGTCCCAATAAATAAAAAAATATTATCTCTTTATATTCTGAGATATAAGCTAAAAACGAAGAAACATTTATTCATTTTTAATATTTTCTAAGTCGTTTCAAATTAAGTAATCTAATCAACTGAAAACATGCATTATGTGTTTAAGAATTAACAAAATATCTCAAGGAAAAAAATTAAAAATAATTATTTTTGTGGGATATATGGTTTTGTTTTATATTTTCTTTCGGTGAACAAACAAATCATATAAGGAATTAAAACACAACATGATCAATACAAACGACATATAACACCAAAACATGTAATGATATGTTAAAAAACTCTCATCTCATTACAAGAACACAAAATGTTCAAATGAAGCATATTATTTAGTAATATTTATTTAGCAGCATATATAAAAAATTGACTAAATAGCTTAAAAACAGTGTTTGGAATAACTTACATACAAACATTTCTCTCAATCATGTATCTCTATTGACAAATAAAGAGTTTGAAAATATCTTTATTCTAAATGAGAGAAAGAAGTTTTATATATAACCTTAATATTTATTAATAATTTATTTTTATTCAATCCGACTCATCTCCCTTCATCTGACCATTATTACCTATCATCAATATGGTAGATATTTTTAATGAATTTGACGGAAATGTATAAATTTAGTAATTAAAATTAAATTTAAAAGTAAATTCAAATAATAATTAGTTTTATTGAATTAAGTACACTGTTAATGATCTTATTAAATTAACATGAAAAATGGCTTAAATAACATCATGAACATGACAAATTGTAAAACAAAAAATGGCAAAATGGTAAGGTTACAAATAAAAATCATATATTTAATAGATAATATTTATTTAACATCATATCTCAAAAATTGACTAAATAGCTTAAATGTTTATATTGAAATCACCTATATACAAATATTTTCTCTCAATCACATATATTTGTTGATACATAAGTAGTCTTAAAATATCTCTATTGTAAATGGGAATAAGATTTTTTATATGACCTTAATATTTTTTAATTATTTAATTTTTTTCAATGTCACTCATCTTCATTCGTCTTCATATTATTACTTTAATGCTTATAATATTAATAATTTTTTTTAATGTATAACATTATGAGAGTGTTTTTCTATTAATTTGATGTCATTGTATAAATTAAAGTAATAAAATTTAAATTTAAAAATAAAAATAAAAGTAAAATTAAAATAATAAATAGTTTGATTGAGTTAAGTGCTCTATTAATAATCCTATTAAACTAACATAGAAAATAACTTAAAGAACATTATGAACATTATACAATTTATAAAACAAAAAATNTTTTAATTATTTAATTTTTTTCAATGTCACTCATCTTCATTCGTCTTCATATTATTACTTTAATGCTTATAATATTAATAATTTTTTTTAATGTATAACATTATGAGAGTGTTTTTCTATTAATTTGATGTCATTGTATAAATTAAAGTAATAAAATTTAAATTTAAAAATAAAAATAAAAGTAAAATTAAAATAATAAATAGTTTGATTGAGTTAAGTGCTCTATTAATAATCCTATTAAACTAACATAGAAAATAACTTAAAGAACATTATGAACATTATACAATTTATAAAACAAAAAATGGTAAAATAGTAAGTTTACGAAGTAAAATCAAAATAATAATTAATTTGATTGAGTGAAGTACATTATTAATTATCATGAACATTATACAAATTATAAAACAAAAAATGGTAAAATAGTAAGTTTACAAAGTAAAATAAAAATAATAATTAATTTGATTGAGTTAAGTACACTATTAATTATCATATTAAACTAATATGAAAAATGACAATAAACAAAACGGTAAAATAGTAAGATTACAAATAAAAATAATAATTAATTTGGTTGAGTTAAGTACACTATTAATTATCATATTAAACTAATATGAAAAATGACAATAAACAAAACGGTAAAATAGTAAGTTTACAAATAAAAACCACATATTTGTAATAATAAAATAAAATAAAATAAAATAGATGTTAGTAATATTAGTAATTTTTTTAAATGTTTAACATTATGATAAATTTATAAGTAAAATAAAAATAATAATTAATTTGATTAAGTTAAGTACACTATTAATTATCATATTAAACAAACATGAAAAATGACTTAAAGAACCACATGAACATGACAAAATATAAAACAAATGAAAGAGTAAAAAAGAAAACTCATAAATGAAAGTTATGTACACTATTAATTAACATATTAAATTAACATAGAAAAGTACTTAAAAAATCAAATGAACATGACAAATTATAAAATAAATAAAAGGGTAAAAATGTAAGCTCACAATTCAAACTCATATATTTATAATAGTAATAGATAGATATATATTTATAGAATTTGCACACTTATATTTTTGTAAGTGGTTTATATATTTTAAAATAATGATGTTCCTGTCTTTGAAAACTCAATTGTACACTACTCGTTTCATGTCATTTGATTTTGTATATATGTTTCATTCTGTATGATTCCTTTGCTATGTTATAAAATCTTGAAAATGCCCTGTTAGGATTCGAACTAAAAGTGGTAAGAAATTTTCGAAACATGATAAGATAATATAAGATTCTAATACGGTGGGTTATGATAAACGATATACGACTTTGTCCTCTTAGATGAGTAATAATTAGAGACTGATCAGTATATCATATATAAATAAATTAATAACAGTGCCTTGTATAAGTTCATGTTTCATTTATGATATGATGCCTTGTTTCGAATTTTGTTTGTCTCATGTCTTGATTCATGTTGTGACTTGTTCTATGACATGTTACCTTGAACTCATATTATATGTATATTTCGATATTGTTATCTACAATGAACCCCACGTGATGAGCGTTTCACCAAACACTCACCCCTTTATTTCCTTACCCAGATAAGGGTGAAGATCAATTGGAAGAGGATGAACAACACATGATTTGGGGTTGGTGATCAAGTTCGAGACATGAAGTTTCAAGCATCGATTTTATTTTTATTTTCCTTTACGTTATAGCTTCCGCATTTGTGTTTTGTATTGTAAAAAAGTTCTTATTTATGTAATATAATAGACTGTTTTTTGATTATTTTATATACTATTATGCCTTGTTGTTTTGCGATTTTAAATTGTTAAATAACACTGGTGGCGCGTCTCGATTTTGGGGGCGTGACACGAGTTAGTAAAATATGTGAACACTTGGTTAGTGATCATGTGTTTGATTCCACTTACCAAAACATTCTCGGTCGAGCCTGTAACATATATGACTTGTCCAATGCGATATACTTGACTAGCATAGTTTGCATGCTACTACGTTATCCCGAGTTTTTACCTGATACGCACCGAAGTTAACGACTATGGGTTTCCATGTCATGATAAAAAAAAGTTTGGTCTTAATCTAATAGGTTTTTCTTCTAATCTTCTGTCATTTTCGCCTAAGTCCTGATATAATGCCAACGATATTCAACGTCATTTCGGTTGCTTTGTTAGCTAAAATTATTGAATGTCACGTTAAAACTTCTAAGAAAATTGCTAAAAGGAAAAAAGACAACTTATTAATTAGATTAAAATTAAGTATAATAACTTATGATACTTACAAATACATCAAAATTATATTATATATTATACATAAAAAATGTGCATCATTGCGTTAGCTAGAAGATTAGAGAGAAATCAATTAATTAATTGCGCCTGATTATATATAGAGATCAACTTGGAATTATAAACTTGAATTTCACACAATATTNATGAATACCCAAATTATAATTTTCTCCTATCTATTGGAAAAATTCCTCATAATTGAGGCAAGTTTATATGATATTAATAGACAAGCTACCTTGTAATAATATAAAATCAAGATTAGTTGACTTTATTAATTATTGTACTGTACGTAATTAAAATAAGAGATAGTTGAGAAAGAATCAATTTAAATCATAAAATTTAAATTCTATGAAAAAAAAAATCATAAAATTTAGTTAGTCTATATAAGTTTTCTAAGATTAATCCTGAAACTGAAAAATTATATATAATCAGATTGGATGACTCAAATTGATTAAAAAGACAGTCTACTCACATATATATTTTATTAACTTGAAAGAGGCACAAATCTGCACTCCACTTCTTTGATTAAGCACAGAAACAAATTTCTGCAATAATTATTTTATGCGAAGTTCCATTCATTAATATTTTCATTGACTTTTTTAGTATTGATTGGCGAATTCGAATAAACACCTAACAGGATAATTGCATAAAAAAAAAATTCAATAATCAGATATTATAAAAGTACGAGATTGAGAGATTATTGTGTCTTCGTGTTGATTTACCTTAATGAAATATAACTGTTACGAGTTTCATCGTACGATATTGATCTCACCATTAAATAAAAGCTAATTCTTTTATTTATGTTTCTTAATAAAAACTTATTATTTAATTTAATTTTTATTTATTTATTTATTATGGCTTCAGCGTGCCGCTAGACCTAGTGGGCCAAGTCAAATTATGGAAACAGTCTTATCTAATTGATTGTCATATTAACTAATTAATGGACGACTTATATATTGAAAGCCAAAAATTAAATAAAGTCGTAACAGAAAAACATTATTTTATTCTAAGGAGTGAAAATTCTTTTTACATGACATCATATTTTTCGTTTTTTAATTATTATCACAAAGACATCATATTCTTTAAATACAAAAGGTCGTTATTATTTTTGGGACAAGAAAATTTAATTAATAGGGACAAGAAGTACAAAATATGTACTAAAACGCGTAGATATACGTACGCTAAAATGGAAATATATTGGACAGTCACCATTATTAGATTATGGGAAAATTTCAATCACTTGTAATCTGCAATTAAAATTGAAATTAAACAATATGATACTACAAAATTACAAATTGAAAAATATATAATTGTGGTTTTTCCAAAAAAAAATATGAGAAAATATAAATATGTAATAAAAAAAACTTGAAGGTGAGGACGAACAAAGGCAATATATAACCCCAAAAAAAATTTACTTATATAATATTAATATGCTACATTAATTCGACCCCCTCTTAATTATCAGGTAGAATTTCCAGAAATACTATATGCTTAAGAAAAAACCATTCGCAAATTAATAAAATGATCAAAGAAACTCTTCTTCTTTCAAAGCTAAATTGTATTTTATTTTTGTTTCTGTGTGGTTTCATGAAACATATATGGGACATAATGATTAATTGAAACAATCACAATTTATTCTCTTCCAACTATTTAAGTTTAAAACCAACTCAAAGATTAAGCTCAAATACAAAGATAAATGCAGTATCCATGTCGATATCGGTTGGGTTTGTTTCGCCCCGCCGCCATTTTATCTCCTGTCTGACCTTGTGAAAATTTCCATATAATTTCCTGCAAGTGTATGTGACCGAGTCGATCCCTTGATCAGCAACACGTACAATTACAGGTTAATTGTTTTTTTTAACAAGTCTTGGTCGTTAATCAAGTTGATGTCCAAAGTTATATAATAACATCGAAGGCAAGGACGAAGGATTTTTATAAGCACTTGACAAATCCAAAACTAAAACCAGACATTGGAAACCAAAGTTCGACAACTTATCATAGCAAAAAGAAAACATGAGTTTCCTGTTATTTGTTACCTTCATTTGTGTACTGAATTTCAGTTCATCAACAATATTTGCTCAAGAATTACCACCAGGTACTGAAACCAATTTGGAGACTTACATTGTTCGTGTCGAGGGACCTGAGTCACAGCTTTCCTCGGAATCAGACAGCTTCGAATGGGACAAATGGTACAGTTCGTTCTTGCCAACCACCACGGCAACGTCCTCAACCGGCGGAGACCGAATGATTTACACATATCGCCACGTGTTTAAGGGCTTTTCTGCTAGATTATCTGCAGATGAAGTTAAGGACATGGGAAATAAGGAGGGATTCATATCAGCGCGTCCCGAAAGAAAACTGTCCTTGGATACAACTCATTCGCCTAACTTCTTGGGGTTAAACCAGAACATGGGTTTCTGGAGAGATTCCAATTATGGAAAAGGTGTGATCATTGGAGTAATGGACACTGGAATTTTACCGGAACACCCTTCATTTAGTGATGAAGGGATGCCACCTCCACCGGCGAAATGGAAGGGGAAGTGTGAGTTCAATCACACAACATGCAACAATAAGATTATCGGAGCTAGGTACCTGGGGGAGCCTCCCAATGAGAGTCCACTAGATGATGACGGCCATGGCACACATGTTGCGGGAACTGCCGCCGGAAACTTCGTGAATGGTGCAAACTTGTTCGGCAATGCTAATGGGACAGCATCTGGTATCGCACCACTTGCTCATTTGGCAATTTACAAGGTTTGTTACCTTTCTTGTTTTGAGAGTGTCATTCTTGCCGGAATGGACTTTGCAATTGAGGATGGTGTAGATGTGCTTTCTCTCTCTCTTAGTGGAATCTCTTTTGGTTTCTATGACGATGGCATAGCACTGGGGGCATTTAGTGCAATGGAGAAGGGGATCTTGGTCAGCTGCGCAGCTGGAAATAGTGGCCCTAGTTATTTTTCACTAAGCAACGAGGCCCCTTGGATTCTCACAGTAGGTGCAAGTACAACTGACAGAAAGATAATTGCTACAGCAGCGCTCGGCAATAAAAAACAATTTGATGGCGAGTCTGGTTTTCAACCGACCGACTTCCCACCGACACAGTTGCCTCTTGTATACGCCGGCACGGTTAACAAAAGCGATCCATTTGCTCCATATTGCCACCCGAAATCATTG
Source organism: Primulina huaijiensis (assembly GCF_012295235.1). NCBI lineage: Eukaryota > Viridiplantae > Streptophyta > Magnoliopsida > Lamiales > Gesneriaceae > Primulina > Primulina huaijiensis. Next base: position 19,439,775 of record NC_133311.1, on the reverse strand, counting down.
AACACGACATCCCTCCTCAAGGGAAAAATAGTGGTCTGCGAATTAGGGGGAGGAATAACAAGAATTGGAAAGGGAGAAGCAGTGAAGAATGCTGGTGGGCTTGCCATGATTGTGGTGAATATTGCAAGGTATGGGAACACAACATTTTCAGACGCCCACGTCCTTCCAGCAACACATGTCAGTTATGCAGATGGGTTGAAAATCAAGACTTACATAAATTTAACATCCACACCAACGGCCACAATTCTATTCAAAGGTACCGTAATCGGAGATGATCGAGCCCCAGTGGTCGCGGCATTCTCTGCAAGAGGGCCAAATTGGATTAGTCGCGGCATCCTAAAACCTGACATTTTAGGCCCTGGAGTCAATATTCTCGCAGCATGGCATACCTCTGTTGAAAATAGCACAAACACCAAGTCCGCATTCAACATAATATCTGGTACCTCAATGTCATGCCCACACCTCAGTGGTGTCGCGGCATTGCTCAAAAGCGCTCACCCTGATTGGTCCCCAGCAGCCATAAAATCAGCAATCATGACTACAGCCGACGTCGTAAATCTCGCCAAGAATCCAATCGAGGACGAGGAATATCTTCCTGCAGACATCTTTGCCACTGGATCAGGACATGTCAACCCCTCCAGAGCAAACGATCCAGGGCTGATTTATGATATCCAACCCAAAGATTACATTCCTTACCTATGTGGTTTAAACTATACAAACCGACAAGTCGGGGTTATTCTTCAATGCAAGGTAGATTGCCAGGTCAGGTGGAATCAAGTATACCAGAAGCCCAACTCAACTATCCTTCATTTTCTCTCACTCTTAGTTCATTCAATTCAACACCTCAGACATACTCAAGAATAGTGACAAATGTCGGTGAACCAAACTCATCTTACGTTGTCGAGATTGTCCCGCCCTCTGGAGTCGAAATCCGTGTCGAACCCACGAAGCTCGACTTCTCAGAGTTGAACCAGAAACTGCAATATCAAGTGACTTTCACACGACTGAATATGACGACCTCAAACATTACATTCGTCCAACAAGGTTTCTTGAAGTGGAGTTCAACCAGGTATTCGGTCAGGAGTCCTATCGCGGTTTGGGTGCGTTAGCGTATCCTGGAAGAATCAGAAGATTGCACTAAATTCTTTTCAACATAACTATTGCATATATAATCTCATGGATTGTTTATATTATCTGAGTCGCTTTTGGATCGGTACCATTATATATACGAGAATAAGACGACCGCTGGTTCATGCTACTATCCAGGGCATGCATTATGACAAATTGTAAAAATTACAAAATTGGTTTATTATGTTTGTCTTTTGTAATTTTACTTATACCATCAATAATTCAAGAGTTTCATTCACAGTTTGTAAGATATATAAAAAATGAAATTTGGATTTTTATTTTGTTATTTAGTACAAATTTAAAATGTAATTTGGATTTTGATTTGATAATTAAAAATAATTTTATTCACACGCGCAACTAATCCTAAAAAATCATATTGATGTTGTCAAAAAATATAATTATCTGGACTACTATGTAGTATCGTAAACGGATCCAAATAATAGAACACTGGTACTCCAGCTAGCTCGTAAACGGATTCATGTAGCCGATAAAGAGAAAATTTTGTGGGTTATCACATACGTCACAAAAAACGTCAAAGTCGCCGAAGTTTGCCCGTCGTATTCACTCTGATGCTCAAGTCATAAAATAATTTAAAGATGTTCTCTGAGAGCTAAATAGTTTAAACATAAAATAATGAGAGTATACTTTGAGTAATGATAGTCTTCTCTATTTATAGATTTTTTTTAGGAGTGTTTAATGAGCTTAGGTCTTTATAAGCAATTTTGACTTTAACAATGGAGCCAATAATAAAATTGGAATATAAAACATCACATATAATCTAAAGATGTGAGAGCCCAGTCCAAGTGAACCCTAAGCCCGGCCCAATTTAAGTAAATTTAAAAAAATAATAATAAATAAAAATAAAAATGAAATGATAACTTTCTCTCTCCCGTTTCGATCATCCAAAAATGAAAGTAAGCATAGATTCGGAAAGCCCGTGACTAGAGCTACGTTTTAGTACCGATATTGAAGAGTTTCTTGACACTTTTCGACAAACCCGACGTCGCTTTCATCGTCGAATTGCCGCCGTACGTCGCCGGAATTCGAAAATTGATTGAGGGGTTTTGTTCTCTACGTCATAGGCTTCATTTTGATATATATATATATATATATTGAGGTACAAATCATGATTCCAGCAAGGTGGTTGTATTTTTGTTGGGTTAAATTTGGTACCAATATTGATAATTGTTATATTATTGATTGTAGGTACAAGAATTGAGCCGATTAGATGTATCTACCAGATTTTCGGAATTTATTTGGATTAATTTCGAAAATTCATATTTATATAATTGGATTTTTGAATTTTCGTGTTCAATAATTAGGTGTTTAGCTGCTATAGAATTGTCGCATATTAATTTTAGAAATATTAAAGCCTAAATTATGGATTTTTGGAATTTTAGGCTAAATTAGTGAATTTTGGAATTTCGTTCGATAAATTCCTTGATTATTTAACCAAGATAGGAATTGATGTGCAATAAATAATTTTGCCACAGGATTGGAGTTTTCAAGAAATATTTAAGATATTTTGTGGTAAATTAAAGTCAGTTGAGGTACGTACTGTGAGAACCGAAAGTCTTCAATTCTTTTTTTTTAATCATATGTAAGGAAATTTAAGGGTTTAGGATCTTGGATTATTAAGTGGAAAATATAATAGAAATCCTTGTATTGGGAATCTTAAACCTTAATTATCAAGTCAATCAAATTAGGACCAAGACATGCAATTTTCGAAAACATGGGAAGGGGATTTTACAAGATTGAGATATCCTACAAAATCTAGAAGATTGAAGCATGATATTCCAAGCAATTTTCGAAAATCTCACTAGAATATATGCCTAGATATTGTGATGCATGGATACATGGAAACTTACAAGGAAAGGTGGAAGCAAATCATCAAGATTGTGCACAAAATCCCTACACCTAGTCACACTAATTTCGAAATTACGAAGGGGAATGAGATCAAGAAATAAATCTCTTAACTTGGGTAGCTGAATTTTTCAAGAATGGCAAGGATATTTGGAGTCAAACATTGTGAGATTTGAGGCAATTTTGGCATTATTTAGCCACCATATTTAGCTACATCCTCCTCCCCTATAGATAATGCATCAACCCTAGCCATGCTCACACCATAAATTCGAGACCCTCTAGCTGCAATATTTCAAAAATTCCAGCAACATCTCCCTAGCCGAAACTCTGCCCGAAAATCGAATCCGAAGCACCGTCCGAGCGAGAACGCGAAGCGATCCATTCCCGAAGCCGAACCACCACGTTTTTAGCATCAATTATACTGTAAGTGGGCTGTTTTAAAATTCATAATTTCGGTTATGCATATGTGAAAATTTCGTTTTTTTGGTTTTAAAAATTCGGTCGAGCTCCGTCTCCCGTCTATTCGTTTCTATGAAATTTTGATACGTTATATTTTGACACTGTGAGAATTCCCTGAAAATGGGTGGAATTCCAACATATGGCACTTCACGGTGGGATAGAACCGTTTTATGGCCTCGCCCCCTTAGAGGATCAAAACTTAGGGACTGACGTCAGTACACCGTTAAAGGTGAAAAATCGCAGTGTTATTATGTTACGGATACGATGTTACGTTTATGAAAAGCATGTTATATTTATGTGTATGTTTCGAAATTGTTATAAGATTACTATGTTGTGTTCAAATTTCCCCCATTTACTGAGTATTCCCAAAATACTCACCTCCTTACGACCCTACCCAGATAAAAACGAAGAACAGGTTGAGGAAGAAGAGTCCGAGCACTTTTGGGGTTGGTGATGTGCAAGGCTGATAATAATAGATTATATTTCGAAATTTAGGATTAAATAAATTGTAAGACGTTTCCGCATTTATTTCTGTCGTTTAAATTATTTCGGTATTGTAAAGACAATCGTTATTTTATCTGAGATTATGATTTATAAACTGGTTTTCGGTTTATACTGTGCTACATATGGCTTGTTGTTTCGATTGTGTGATTGTTAAACAACGCCGGTGTCAATCCCGAGTTTCGGGGCGTGACACGTACGAACTGTTTTCATTACGACGTCTATTATGACGTGAGATGACGTTGAGTATGTTGTAATGAGTTGTGGCGTGCTTTATGTGCTTTTGTGAATACGTAATTGCATTCATGCATTTATTTGTATTGATTTTATTAGTGCATAACATTTCGAGCCTTGACTCCTTTGATTGCTATTGATATTGATATTGATCTATCGAGTTGTTGCGTCATCGATGGAGCGGGTGGGTAGGATTAGCACTCCTGATGACTTGCATGAGGGCTGAGTGGGTAGCTCCCGTACCCTCGATGCTACGTGTATGGATGAGTGGAGACTTGATGTTGCGTTGCTACGTTCCTAGCACGGGTGGCCACTGTTACTGTTGTTGATGCGATTCATTTGGACTCCGTTTGGTATACGTTATCGGTTGTTACCTTTCACGCATTGCATTGCATCGCATTTTACTTGATTTTATTTCATGTCAGTTATATTTGTCATAATATTACTAGTTCGTCATACTGGGGCCCGACCCCTCGTTTCTTTTTATGCTGTGGTTGGTTTTGATGCCATAGCAGGTTATCCAGGAGGATTTGACGCGTCTGGTGGAGCGTCAGGTAGTGGTGCCCAGTCGTCGAGTCATTGTTGAGAGTTCCCAGATATATATATACTATATTATGGAGTCATACATTTACCGGGGAGATGCCCCGTGTAGCTGTACTGTTATTTTTACGATGTTTTGAATTGATAGTTGTGTGATCGAGCCTTGCCGGCTCTGCATGTGTTTAGTCCTGGCCAGTGCGGCTATAGGTTGTGAATTGATGTTATGACTTTATTTCGAGTGTATAAATATTATTTGTGATGTTTTGATTTTTTTGGGGTGTCCTGTGTACGAATAGGTCATGCCGAAATTTCTGTAGGCCCAAAATGAAAAATTTTAATCGCTTTCGCTGTTTACATTAAGATATCCTGATTGTTTGGTCATTAAATATTAATCAGGAGCACGGGCCCCCACAAAAGACGAGATTGAATGCCTCAAGTTGATTAAGAAATTTCAAAATCGAACTCTTAGTTTTAATTGTTATATCAATTGGCTAAGAATAAAATATTTGTTTTGGTCTTCTAATTTATCAAAGTCGTGTTTTAGTTTTGTATGTATGTCTTTCTGTCGGTTTTTAGTATTATTTTATCGAGACGTGACATCGGAAAATATTGATNTATATGATGTCAAATGGAAGTACAATTAAAGAAGTATGACACAACATTGACAAATTAATGGACTTCAAGAAATAAATTACATAACTAAAACAGATAACTTCGAGAAATAAATGGGCTTTTCTCCCCAAAGGCCGAAGCCTACCGAGTGCTAAAATTTATCTTAACATTTTGCATGATGGAAAATAAAAACAATTCCGATTATCGACGATTCAACGCCATTAGAGCGCAGGAGAAATCCATTTTAAGAGAAGATTTATTACCTTTCGTCTTGGGGCACTTAATTTCTTAATAATAATTATAATTTACTCTAATTTTTTATTTTATTGCTACGGAATGCGACTAGAATTCAGCGGGCCAAGTCAAATTTGCTCTTGATAAGTATTCTCTTTCTTCATTATGAATTTTTAAAGCCTATCTAATATCTCCAATCCAAGATTATTCTTTTTATGTGAATTAATTTCGTCTCCTAATTACGCGACTTCTCATAACCATGCACGAATATGTCAAATATATCGCATGATACAGTCTAATTGATTATCATATATATTAACTAATTAATTGACGAGTTATACTTTAAAAGTCAAAAATTAAATAAAGCCGTAAAAACATCTTTTTCTCAAAAACTTAAATAAGATCATGATCTCACTTGTCAATTTTGTTAAAAATATCAAAGTTCAAATACAAAGATAAATGTGGTATATATCCATGTCGAGATCGGCTGGGTTTATTTCGCCTCGACTCTGATCTCCTGTCTCTGACCTAGCAAACCTTTCACATATTAATTTCCTGCAAGCAAGTGTATGTGACCAAGTCGATTCCTTGAGCAATACAATATAATTACTGTTTATTTTTTTACTAGTCATAGTCGTTGATCAAGTTGATGTCCTAAGTTATATATATATAATAACATCAAAGTAATTAAACGAAGCACTTCACGAATCCAAAATTAACTCCAAGCATTGGCAATAACATGTACCAAAAATAAAACATGAATTTCCTGTTATTTGTTACCTTCATTGGCATACTGAATTTCAGTTCATCAACCATATTTGCTCAAGGTGAAACCAATTTGGAAACATACATTGTTCATGTAGAGGAACCTGATGCACATGAGCTTTCCTCAGAATCAGGCAGCATTTACTGGGAAACATGGTACCGTTCGTTCTTGCCAACCACCACGGCAACGTCCTCAACCGGTGGAGACCGAATGGTTTACACATATCGCCACGTGTTTAAGGGCTTTTCTGCTAGATTATATTATCTGAAGATGAAGTGAAGGACATGGGAAATAAGGAGGGATTTATATCCGCACGTCCCGAAAGAAAACTGTCCTTGGATACAACTCATTCGCCTAACTTCTTGGGGTTAAACCAGAAAATGGGCTTCTGGAGAGATTCCAATTATGGAAAAGGTGTGATCATTGGAGTTGTGGACACTGGAATTTTACCGGAACACCCTTCATTTAGTGATGAAGGGATGCCACCTCCACCGGCGAAATGGAAGGGGAAGTGTGAGTTCAATCACACAACATGCAATAATAAGATTATTGGAGCTAGGTACCTTGGGAAGCATCCCAACGAGAGTCCACTAGATGATAATGGCCATGGCACGCATGTTGCGGCAACTGCTGCTGGAAGCTTTGTGAAAGGCGCAAACTTGTTCGACAGTGCTAATGGGACGGCATCTGGCATCGCGCCCCTTGCTCATTTAGCAATTTACAAGGTTTGTTACTTATCTTGTTCGTACAGTGATATTCTTGCTGGGATTGACTTTGCTATTGAGGATGGAGTAGATATGCTTTCCATCTCTATTGGAGGATTTTCTTCTAATTTCTACGATGATGGCATGGCTCTTGGGGCATTTAGTGCAATGGAGAAGGGGATCTTGGTTAGCTGCTCAGCTGGAAACAGTGGTCCGAGAGGTACATCAGTACATAATTCGGCCCCTTGGATTCTCACCGTAGGTGCAAGTAACATGGACAGAAAGATAAGGGCCACTGCAGTCCTTGGAAACAAGGAACAATTTGATGGTGAGTCCGCTTTTCAGCCAACGGACTTCCCGCCGACACCGTTGCCCCTTGTATATGCCCAGACTGTTAACAAAAGCGATCCATTTGGTCCATTTTGTGTCCCGGAATCTCTGAACACCACGTTCCTCCTCAAGGGAAAGATAGTGGTGTGTGAATACGTATTAGTAGCAGCAACTGAAAAGGGAGAAGCAGTGAAAAATGCTGGAGGTCATGATTCTGGTGAATATTGCCCGGTATGGAAATACAACATTTTCCGAATTCTGTGGCCTTCCAGCAACACATGTCAGTTATGCAGATGGGTTGAAAATCAAGACTTACATAAATTCAACATCCACACCCACGGCCACAATTCAATTTAAAGGTACCATATATGGAGATGATGGAGCACCAATGGTCGCGGCATTCTCTGCAAGAGGGCCAAATTTTCAGAGCCGCGGCATCCTAAAACCTGATATTTTAGGTCCTGGAGTCAATATTCTTGCAGCATGGCACACCTCAGTTGAAAATAACACAAACACCAAGTCCACATTCAATATAATATCTAGTACCTCAATGTCATGCCCACACCTCAGTGGCGTCGCGGCGTTGCTAAAAAATGTGCACCCTGATTGGTCTCCAGCAGCCATAAAATCAGCAATCATGACTACGGCTGACGTAGTAAATCTCGCCAAGAATCCAATCGAAGACGAGACGTTTCTTCCAGCAGACATCTTTGCCACTGGATCAGGACATGTCAACCCCTCCAGAGCAAACGATCCAGGGCTGATTTATGATATCCAACCCAAAGATTACATTCCTTACCTATGTGGTTTAAACTATACAAACCGACAAGTCGGGGTTATTCTTCAATGCAAGGTAGATTGCCAGGTCAGGTGGAATCAAGTATACCAGAAGCCCAACTCAACTATCCTTCATTTTCTCTCACTCTTAGTTCATTCAATTCAACACCTCAGACATACTCAAGAATAGTGACTAATGTTGGTGAACCAAACTCATCTTACGTTGTCGCGATTGTCCCGCCCCCTGGAGTCCAAGTCGGTGTGGAACCCGCGAAGCTCGACTTCTCAGTAATTTATATATATATATTTGACATTTATGTATATAAAATTACTTCATAATATTTTTCCACACTCCGCACATATAAGGTGGGCTGTTTTAGCCATTGTGTTAAATATCTAAACAATTTTCTAATTTTTGCAAAATATCACACAAATTCAAATTAATAACACCCCCGCCACCCTATTTTTTTTTTTATTTTGCTCACACAATTTTCAAATAAAAAATAATGAACTAAAACTATATTTGTTTGTTTGTTTATTATTTATTTTTTAAATCTTTTTTTTATTCTAATTTATATTTGGAATTTAAACAGTCAAACAATATAATTTAAAATATTTGTTATTTTAGTTCATTATTTTTTATTTGAAAATTGTGTGAGCAAAATAAAAAAAAAAATAGGGTGGCGGGGGTGTTATTAATTTGAATTTGTGTGATATTTTGCAAAAATTAGAAAATTGTTTAGATATTTAACACAATGGCTAAAACAGCCCACCTTATATGTGCGGAGTGTGGAAAAATATTATGAAGTAATTTTATATACATAAATGTCAAATATATATATATAAATTACTGATAAAAAGAATAATTTGCTATTTCTCATATGTTATAAGGAAATATAGCACTTTCTTATAGCACTCATGTATATCATATAGAAAAAAAATTTAATTAGAAGAAAATACAATGTATGGAAAATTTTCAAACCGTTTGGCTTCTACATTTATACCTAGAGGTATGTTGTACACGTAAATTTGTCCCGATGTACCATCCACCGTTTCATATATAAGTGCTGATTCATAAAGTTGGTTGAAAAATCCAAATTTAGTTATGGAGGATCCAACGTTTGTTGTTTTATCAAAAATTATAATTGGTGGTAACGATACAACTCAAATATTTTAAATTGTATAACAGTTCAAGTACCATGTTATATTGCTCAACCTAACAGGACGATTGTTGCATCCAACAATCTCTTTCACAATCAATAAAAATCAAACATGTAAGCTTAACTCTGATAACAATTGTAGGACTAAGCACTTACCGTTTTAACAAAAGCTACTGTTGGTGATAACAATGCAACTCATATCTTTTAAATTGTACAACAGCTCAAACACCACGTTTCGATTGTTTTATCTAGCATGGACAAATATTGTACTCGACAACTAAATTTCAAATTATCAATATTTAAATATTGGTAAAAGGCAGCAACATATAAATAATATATGATTAAGTGAACTATATATGTTGTTGGATTATAGTTTGTGTTTGTCATTATGAAAGTACTGTTTAAAGTGGGTGAATAAATATTTCGACATATTTGTGCCTTTTCAATTATACTCTCGGTTGGCATCCAAAAAAGAATATTTCAATCTTGCTTGGTGCAGCGAGAGAACAAAATAAATATTACACAGAAAAAAGCTTGCTTAGGGAAGTCTTTCTTTTTCTTTTTTTTTTTTTATTAATTCGCTGTTGTTCGATTCTTGTTTCATCTTGTTCGATCAGGAACTTCAAGATGAGCCTTGAGCATTGTACAAGGACGTGCGGTAGGAGTAACCCATTAATCTAAACCTGGATGCACCTAGTTTTCTCGGGACTCCTTCTGTTGGTTGGTCCCCCCCTTTCAACCAAGCTTGGTAGAGTCTCAAGTAATTCTTTCTTGGGACTCTTTCGGAAGTTGCGGAAGATAGTATAGATGCTCCTTGAAAATAGTCGATTATTTTACTGAAATCTTCATTTCGACCACATCGAAAGAGAGAGACCGGTTTCGAAGACTTCCAAAAAGAGAAGGTCCATGTAATTCTGCCTATTAGACTAGATGCTCAATCAAATTGGTTAGGAGGACCTTGTTCCGAGATGGAAAGAAGACAATCATTAGAATGCTGCCTATTTCACCTTGGACGTCACTTTTTTTTTTACCATCCGCCCCTCGTCTCCAGTGATGATGAGGTCATCCACATAGACGAAGCAAATATCTAACCACAGCAAAGAAAAAGTCCTGATCCATTGGACCGCTTATCCTAATTTTTTTAGTTATTGGGATGTATCTTCAACTTGTGTTGGAAGTCTGGGTTGTTTTATTCTTGAATTATAGTGTAGTGCTACAAATGAGGTTAGCTCCCTATATATAAGTACTGAACTCAAATTATTTTAAAATTTTGGATGCTTCCACATATTTCTATAATGGAAATATATGCATTACTTCATACATATTATAATTAATTATTAATAAACTTACCATAATATTTATATTAAGTTACTATTTTTAATATTACCATTAATATTATTTTCATTATCATCATTATTATTATTATTATTATGATAATATTTTAAGAAGAACTATTATTTTAATATTTACATAAAAAATAATTTTAATATAAAAATAATAGCTTAAATTTTGTTTGTACCGAGAAAAAATTATTTTACTGAAACTTGGATGGTGTTAATTTTTGGTTCTAGAAACAATGAAACATAAATAAAAAAAACTTTCATTTGAATTTAATTTAAAAGTCTACAGAACTTATTTTTCTAAAAAAATATTTGATTTGAATCTGAATCATTCGGATTCTATTTTTTTCTTCATATTTTTATTGGTAAATAAAATAAAATAAAGTAAAACTAGAATCCGTGGAATGTAATTCTACAAATCTCGGATTGTTACAATGTTTTAAAGTTATCATACTTTGTGAAATTTAAATATATTTAGATTATTTAATTAAAGTACCCTCTGTTTAAAAAACATGAAAAATACTTTCTCTCTGTATCCGAACAGAAAATATAGAATATATTATGAAAAAAAATCAAAATTATTTATTGAATATAATGCATAGCACGATTTCCAAATAAAATAGAAAATTCTGTTGAAATTCTCATGATGAAATAATTTAAAATTTCAAGACATGAAAATCACTACTTTTTTTTATTTATTTAAAAAATTAAATATGTCAAACATATCCAACGTTTTAAAATAAATATTTAAGTTGTACATATTTTAGTTCTTTAGTTTTGTTATTTTGATTATTGGAATTACAATTGTGTGCAATGACCAATTAATCCTAGAAATTTGTTATAAATTTGATAATATTTTATTTACTGGCAAACATTGACGTCTTTTATTTTATTAGTCTAAAAATTTACCCGATGCACACCAAAAGATAACGATCTCGTATTCTATCGTCATGAAAAAAATGATAGTAAAGGACAAAGAATAAAAATACACAAGTCAATGAACCAACTTTGGACATATGAATCACCAATACTAATTATGTTCGCTAGCCAATTGTCCATTTAGAACATTTAAATTTAAATTAAATTCGAAGTATTGAAATACCCAACTTAAGCGTGAAGTGAGTATCGAGGTTGCCAACCCAAACCAGCACAAATCTGATCCCAATATGCAGTTTATAAATGCTCACACCTTATAATATATTATGTTGTTCGACTTTCTGTGCTCATATTTGTGTCTTCCTCACAGTACATATACATGTTCATTACTAAATGGTACATAAATTGATATTATTGGTGGACGATATAGCAAAATCGTATATATATAATAGCAATACTTACATAAATTCAACATCCACGTCCACGGCCACAATTCTATTCAAAAGGTACCATATGTTAGAAAGAAATAAAAATTATAAATGATTGGATAATTTTAATAATTTCAAAACGATTATTAATTTTCACTTCTTTAAAATAGGAGTGGAAGTTTAAAAAATAATGAGGTTATTTTAATTTGGCTTCACAAAACACCAAAAATTGAAGGGTTTATTAATTAATTCCTTAATTAATAGTGATAAATATTATTAATGGGTTCATTTTTTGTTTAAAATAATTAGGTCCCGTATTTTGTTCCATTTAATCTTACACGCGCCAACTTAAAAACGGGGGTTGACTTCACGTAAACTGAGGGTGGTGGGGGGAATAAAAACTATATTTATATTACAAATATAATATTATATTTAATTATTTAATAAAAATTAACATAATATTTAATGAAGTTATTGTTTTTAATATTATCATTAATATTATTCCGCATCAGAATTAAAAGGTTTTTATTCATTAATTCCTTAATTAATAGTAATAAGATAAAATGGGTTGTAGAAAGACATTTTTTTTTTTATTAAAATGATTAGATCCAATTTAATCACACGGGAAGAGCACACACCAAATTAACAAATTAGGAACTAAAGCGCATTTGAAGTTATGTATGCTGAAACTTCATTCCAAAAATATCACACAGATTACAGATAACACGAAAGTTGTCCAAGAGCGACATTTATTCCGATAAAAATTAAGAATAACAAGGAATTTAAACCAATCTGCATATGCTTTTGCTACAAATATGATTGGACTTGGCTAATTAATAGCGCCACAAGTCTTTCTTACGATCCCATTTGGCGCAAGTAATGGCTCAATCTCCCCCATTTTTTTCATGGCAGATGCGAAATCAGCAGCGAAAGCTTTTGGATTCTTGCTGTACTCAATGACGATGCTGTTTGTAGATGCAGAAGTGAATAGAACCTGATCGGATTGGAGAAGTCCCTTTCTCTGGACCAAATTCTTGTAGTAGTTGATGTCGAATGAATTCGGTGTCACCAAATCAAGTGGTGCCAAATTGGTGTCTCCACCTGTTTGAGGGCATCGGCGTCTTCGGGTGCTAGCAAAGCCAGGATCGATGTCAGTTCCATTGCTGTATATTCTTGACCGAAACAAAAAGCATTGGGCTTGGCCGAGTGTATGTGATCCTACAATACAAGCATCGGTCATCAATGTTATAAATTAGTACTTCCGAAAATCTGGTATATATATGTACATGCAACTAGACCGTATAATATACCTGATAGGGCAATCATGTCTCTTGTGTTAAGTCCCTTAACGGCAAAGGCGGCAATAAGGGTGTTGGCATCAGCAAAAGGACTGGGAAGATCGGTGTTTGCTCGATCACGGTTTGCGGTGGTGGAGTCCTTTCTTCCGAGCTTCACTTCCCACGTTGGACCACCAACCTGCATGCAAGTATTTCATCAACTTCTATAAAAAAAAAAAAAAAAAAAAAAACTAAGCACGCTCACGCCTGAATCTATTTGGTGGAAAATGCCATTTACCTAGATATTGTAGTTAGTAGTAACTATAGTTACACGATAAATGAAGTATATAAATTCTTACAGCAACTGAGGCATCACGTGCTGCTACGGTGAGTATGTCCGCGCATGAAACTACAGAAGGACATATACGCTCCAGCGCGCGCTTGGCATCCTCTACGACGTTGTATCCTCTCGCAGAATTTATATTGGGAATCGCTGTTTTTTCGCTTCTAATGGAGGGCGACTCGTCGAGAAGGATCGATCCATCGCATCCCTGAACAAAACAATCGTGGAAATGGAGCCGAATCAGCGAGGCCGCCATGCGACGCTCTGCGGATACTGCCCGTCGGACAGCATTGCGAATCTCAGTTAGTGCACCTGGGCATGTTTTGTTATAAAAAGATGTAGATAGCTGTGCTTCACATAACATGCCAGAGAGTAAAACCAAGAGGAATACAAGGGAAAAAATGTTGCCGAATGAACTCGAAAAGCTACCCATTATCAGAAATTCGAGATTTTGATTAGAGAACTTATCCACTCAGACAACAAACAAATTAAGGATTGATTGCAAGTGAGGTTGATGGAGATGATGGGGTTCTTGGCAACTATTTATGGGACAAAAGGGAGCATTCTTTAAAAGTAAAAAATTAAAAAGAATTGTTCACTGTTGACTTCCACCACGCGTATATGTCTGCCACAATTTAAAAAATGTTCGTCGATTCCAGCTTTTTTTTATATTTGCAATTGCATGTAAAAAGTTCAACTAACAAATCCCATTTGATTTGGTCTTTGTCTAAGGGAATTTAATTAGTTTAGCAATCTAAATCTAAATCACGGAAAAATATGCTGAAACCGATCGTTTGAACAATAAATGAATAATTTTCAATATTTTGTAGAAACTAATTAGTATGGAAAATATATACTTATTTGAAACCTTAATTGTCATTAATTAATTATTATAACGAATATGAAAATATAGCCAATTAATATTATATTGGTTACTCTGTGAAATAACCAATATAATTCAAGTTCACGCATGTGCGTGAATAGAAAAAAACTTGCAATGGAGGAAGGTGCATGGAAGTACTTTATTTTAGGTAGCACAAATAGAATGATTAGTCAACTTAATTAGCACAAACTAACCTTATTGCATTAAACTAACCAAACTGTGCATTACTCAAAAGTCTTCCAAATTCAGGCATTTACTTATTATTTTATCTCTCCCTTTTAGTTCAGCTGTGACTATCGAGATCGGAGTTACTTAAGTTAACTTACAACTATTTGAACCCGAGTTCGAGTTCGAGTTCAAGTTCGAGTTCTAACGTTTTGAGCTCCTATATATTTTAATTAATATCTCATTGAAATTTTGTAAATAACTATTAAATTTTAGAAACGTACGTAACTTATAACACTACAACAAAAATGGTTTTTCGCAACACGCAAATTTTTTTTACGCAGCGCACGTTGCACGCTGCACAACTGCAAGCTGTTGAAAGTTCAAGATTATACGTGGCGCGCATACGCACGCCGCAGATAACAGTATCCGCGGCGCGCATGCGCACGCTGTTAATACTATTATCCGCGGCGTGCGTAATCCGCAGCATGCAAACAAATTATACAGACGCTAAAATTTGCGACTGTTTCAAATTAAGATTTTAGCGACTGTTTCTGACAAACCCGTCGCTAATTAGCGACGGATTTATAAAAAAACCGTCGCTAATGTTTTTAGTAAAATAAAAAAAAATTACTTTTATAATTTAATAAATCTAAAAAAACTTACAATCTGACTATGGTAACAATATTCATGATATTAACTAACACTTAAAAATTTACCAAAAATTGAAGCGAAAGAACGTACCTTAAATCGAAACTAAAATCGTCTAAGAGAGAAAAATTTTAAGTGTTGTAACTAAGTGATTTTAATTATAAATATTTACTAGAATGGTTTTTGTAAAAGTAGAATCAACATTTCACCGACTTATAGATTTCAATTAAATTGATCAAAAGCTAAATTTAAAAAACACAAAAAAATAATTTTTAAAATAAAAACCAAAAATCACTTCTTCTTTTTTTCCCGGATTGCAAAAACTCTCTTGCTTACAAGATGGTTTTAATATATTTTTTTCCTCTACCAAACTCCTGTTATTAAAATCAGTTTATCTTACGCATATTATTCTATCTTTCCTTTTAAGCTTTGACTTTTTACAAGGTCAAACGGAAGTTGGCTTATTACATCACGAGATGATATGTTTTTTTAAAAAAAAAAAATTGAATAAATTAAGAAAACCAAGCTGTTCTTTTGTCGTTTGATTTTCTTCTATCATCGCTAGGGGAAACAGTCAATGTCAATAACTTTCACGCAAATCCTTTTTAGGATTTACAGCTCGATCAACTACAGCATTATTAAATATACAAATTGTACTAAAATTTCGATTATTAATTTTAATTTTTTTTACAAAAATAATATGTTAATCTAAACACACATAATTTAGCTTTGACTTGCTCGAATCATTTTCTTGAGGCTTATGCCAATTATTGGTACATACATTAACATTCTCCAGAAAAATTAGACAAGGTCTCAAATAAATTAATGTGTATAGTACTACTCAATCACAATCAGGAAATTTTTCTCAATTAATTTAAATTGAAACGAAAGAACAATATAACTTACTATTAAAATAGCTACAACTGTATTGTCATATCACAAAGAGTTCGACAAATTTTGAAACACCATAAGACGATATTGCTTGGATGGATAGATTTGAGACTTTGAATGAACGAGATTGAATTTGATATCAAATGTATTTTAAGTTATGAAATTCAAATTACAATTGAAGTGATTTCAATTTTCAAATACACCAAATATGAGTGTTATTTGAAATACAACTCTCGAATCAAATCATCCTCTCCAAATAAAATTCATCAATTCAAACACAACATGATATCACTAGCTAGATTCATCACGTTTATAATTTAATATTATTTTTGTAGCTCGATTTTTTATTTTACTCACAAATTGGAGACCGAATTTTTATTTCGGTCTCTAAGTTAAGACTAAAATTTGATTGTTTTTAAAAACTAAAATCAAAATAAAATTAATATACATGATCAAACTCGTAATTTGGTACTACCAACCACAAGTTTAATTGAATATTTTATTTCATCCATTTTTAAATTATTCCATTTTTTTCTAGTATACATCAATGCTTGAAAAAATGCAACAAAAATTAAAATATTTATGAGTATAATATTAATATGAAAGAATCTTTTTTTTCTCTTCCTCTGATCACAATAATTTTCTTCACCAACTCACTCTGTCCTTTGGTTCAAATAATTGTAATGGAAGTCGTTGTATAGTTGTGTTACGGAAGTGCGTGATAATTTATTATTTTCCGGTGATTTCATGAACTTAGTTGAATATTAATGCGATAGAGTCGGAAATTTATTTATTCAATCAACAAAAAAATTATAGCTATTAATAAGATCAATATAATTTTAATATAAATTTTTTAATGACATCATCTCATTGGTCAATTTTATGAGGCGAATCTACACTACAACAATAAATGTCTATTGTGACACTTTTTTGTAGACACTTTTAATTAAATGTTGTTACAAATACTTACTAATGACACTTGTAAAAAATTAATAATGTGTAAAATAAAAAAAACATATTAGATTAGTTATCCTGACATTTTTAATTGATGTAATTTTTTATATGGAGGAAAACGATTATTTTTTCCACATCGTAAAAAATCATTAAAAAACTAAAATTTGTCACTATAAATAAATGTGAGAATATTTGGTTGGATAAATATTGAAGGAGGGAAAATAATTGTTTCCCTCCATATAAAAAATGAAATCAATTAAAAATGTCAAAATAACTAATCTAATATGTTTTTTTTGCCCACATTTATTTTATCTATTTTTCCGTCCTCTAATATTTATCCAACCCAAATATTCTCACATTTGTTATTGTCACTATAAATAACATATACGACAATTTTAGTTGTCATCATAAATAATTTTAACTGACATATAAATTTGTCATTATTACTATAATAACAAGGCATGTATAAATGTATTTAAAACATGAGTTTTTCTGACATTTAAAATTGTCATTATATGAATAATTAGTAACACGTATGAAGTTGTCATTAACATCTTATAATGACATTAAAAAATGTCAGGAAGTTTAAGACGACATTGGAATAGAGGATATTTGTTGGAGCTGTCACTAAAACTTAAATGTCACTAAATATTGAATATGATGACATTTATGAATGTCACCATAAGCATTTATTCTTGTAATGCTATTACCAAACTCAACTTATAGAAAAGTATTACTTATTACGCCTAAAATATAATTTTTCCTCCAAATGAATCAGGTTGACTAGTCTCACATATCTATATATATATATAGATCGGTTATATCATCCCACATAATATCTACTCAAATTTTAATGTTTCAAATTATATACATTATATTCTCATGGAAATGCTTTTGTTATTAGGATCCTCTAAGTAACGTTGTTGGATCATGTGGACCTTACATAGGACTCATATGATCCAACAGTGGTGATTGATGTACACATGCACCATATTAAATCTGTTTATCTGCTGAGAAATTATTTCCTAATCACCGCAATTGAGGATTTATTGCAAAATTATTTGAGTGGACTTCAGACATAATTGGTTTTTGACATAATTGGTTACCTCTTTAAAGTTTGTATGGAATAAGATTAGATATATATCTTAACTTATGGTTTTGAGTTAAAGCAGGATACCCACGGCTGTAATATTATGTTAAATTCAAAAAATTATATTATAAATTGTGTTTGGATATATGAATTTGAGTATATTTGATTTTAAATCGATATCTCCATTCCATTATGTTAAAATATTATATTAAAGTACGTGAAATCATTTGTGTTGTCTAAGTATGTTGCTTGCTTCGGTTTCAAATTCAGTTGCCAACTTAATCATTTAAATTTTATGCATTTATTTGAAATTCTCCCATAAATGTAAATCGTTACATCCAAATACAGATTAGAGTTTGTATTGATAGATTTAAAGCTAATTATTTTAAATGCATAATAATAAATCAATGGATTTGTTTGGATAAATCTACATGACGATAACTTTTAAAATCTGGACTAATTATTTTTAAGTGATTTATGATAAATTTCAAATTCATTTTTAGAATTAATTCAAATTCTTTCTTCAAACGCTCTATCAAATTCAGATACTCCCATCTAAACCAAACCTTTTAGTTTTTCACAAAAACTCTTGTGATACGGTCTCACGGAACAATTTCATGAGTCGAATCTCTTATTTGGGTCATCCATGAAAAAGTATTATTTTTTTATATTAAGAGTATTATTTTTTACTGTGAATATCGGTATGGTTGATCCGTCTCACATATAAAAATTCGTGAGATCGTCTCACAAGAGACTTACTCTTGGTTTTTTTTCTCCAACATATTGAATCCTAATGTTTCATATATGTGGTAAATTAACATTCTTGACCTTTGCATCAAACATCGAAGCATAATTCTTTGTTGTGCATTGACGGATGAGAAAGATCAATTGGTTGAGGCCGTTATACTTGTTAATATATATCGCACGTGGCTCACGCGTGTGGATGAGAAAGATCAATTGGTTGGGTGGTGAGAGGTGAGGTTGGTGGTGCTAGTCTTGATGTGTTTGAGCACGAACCTCGAGTTCCATACGAGCTATTCTCGTTGGATAATTTTGTCTTATCTCCGCATCAAGCAGTTTCGACTCCGGAATCTTATGCTGGTCTGCAGGAGCTGATTATGATTTATGAGCAACTTAGAAGCTTTTCTTCTCTGATAAACCATTAAAGAAAGAAATCAATCTTGATTGATATATAATTAATATCGAAATCTGTTTCAATTGCTGGACAGTGGAAACATGTTTTGTTCCATTGGTACCGACGCTTTGTAGTTTCCGGGTGCTTGACGAGCATTTGAGCAAATCAGTTCGTAGGTACTGTGATTAAATTGTTGGAACTCGGTTACTGTGATTTTCTGACTTGTAAACGTACCATTCGGAAATTGGTTTGTCGCTTGGCCGAACTAATGGATGTTATGAAATCTTGTGAGGTTTTAATCGCAGAGTTGTGCGTGGTTTTGGCCAAAGTGTGTGCTTTCTTTGTGGCTTTTCACGAACACTGGAATATAACAGTCATGAGTTAGAAATCTAGATTTCACCAAAAGAAATAGTTAGTGCCAATGAATGAGGTTTGCGACAATATATATGAATGCATTGTTTAGGATTCTTTGCTACAATAGTTACTCAAATCCGTTGTAAGAGCTTTGAAGAAATTATGTTAAAATCAAGAGTATTTTCGAAAAGTTGAGTTAAAAGAGTGAGAAATGATTGTGTTGGGACATGTGAAAGTGAGGAAAAATATGTTTCGAGAGGAAATTATGAAAATGAACGAATGTGATTTAACATTGAAAAACAGATAATGCCATAATTATGGGTAAAAGATTTAAAAGTTACCCATCTGATCTATTTTTTTATTTCAAAAAAATAACTCAATTATTATTTAAAAGTTATATTTGGAGAAAAAAATTTTAAAAAAAATATTTTCATATTTTTTTTTTTCAGAAATCTTATTCAAATAAAGACCGTTCTTCTAGGAGTGAATAAAGAGTTCTTTTTATCATTGTCGATGAGTTTTTTCCACTTATAAAACACCGATTAAAACGTTTTTAAAGTACTTATTCAAAAATACCTTATATTTTTGCGTGTGTTTTATTAATTCGTTTTTCAATAGAAAAGAAACATTAATTATATTTAACCTCGAACTGAATAATAGCTATTTTTTGTTTGAATCGTGAAATTTTAAAACATACATTTATGTTAAAATCAGCTCAATTTGGGTTCAAAGCTCGTGCTTTCTCCAATTGTTTCGGTTCAATTAATTTCATGCTCGAATGAAATCGAAATTGCTGATTCTCAAACTGAAAATCAGACAGGTTTACATGAACTCATGAAATATGGTTGGGCCTTCGGGGTATGGCAATTTGTTTTCCCATTATGGATACTTTTAAAATACACTTGAATATTACTTGCACATTTAAATAATAATAATTATTAATTAAATTGAAGAGAGAAAATGTTTGGGCGACCCCCAAAATACCTGCACGCACGTTTCAATATTGGACTCTATGAATTATTGACTAGTTTTGGGGGATATCAATATATTTAATAAATTTATTTATTACACGTTCGTGAAGGTCACGAAGGGTGGTTTGTATTCTCAATATTCAACAACCCTAAATTTTAATATAAATATATCACATTTTCAAGTGAATTCGGCAGTATCACACAACACCAAAAGATTAAGGTACTAAAGAACATGATCATGGGTTCTTTGCTGCATACGTGGATCCTTGTTAGCTTCTTCTTGGTGTTGGCTTTAGTTCACGAAGCAAAATCGGCTGCGTTTCGACCTAGTGCATGGGGTAACGCCCACGCGACATTCTATGGTGATGATTCGGGAAATGGAATGGGTGAGTTCTTACGTAAATAATATCATCTCATGATTCTGTGAATGAGGGGACAAAGTTGACTGTCAATAGAATTCGATAATACATATGATTTTATTGAGTCAATTTTGTGTTATTTATTAACCATACTGGTGTTGATCTACAGGCGGAGCTTGTGGATATGGAAACGTGTACAGCAGCGGTTACGGGGCGAACACAGCTGCATTGAGCACGGTGCTGTTCAACAGCGGTTACGGGTGTGGGCAGTGTTTCCAGCTGCAGTGCACCAACTCCAAGTGGTGCACCAAAGGCTCCAGTACCACCGTCACCGCCACCAACCTCTGCCCTCCAAATTGGGCGCAGGACTCCAACAACGGCGGCTGGTGCAACCCCCCACGCACGCATTTCGACATGTCTAGGTCTGCTTTCACCAAGATAGCCCAGATGCAGGCTGGCATTGTACCCGTCATGTTCCGCAGGTATATATATAATTTTAATTCCCTTTTTATACTCAATAACTCTAAGTACTTCATAAACATGCCTGTAGAATAGAAATATGAAATATAATAAAAAGAATTGGCGTTTAGAGTTTAGACAAATGCATGGAGCCTTGTGATAACCGACAAGAACCAACAATGAATTCAAATTTTTTGAAACATATATATTAATCACCCCCGTGCCTCATTGTAGGGTACCATGTATCCGAACCGGGGGCCTCCGATTCAACTTCCAGGGCAACGATTACTGGCTGCTGGTGTACGTAATGAACGTTGGCGGTGGCGGGGACGTATCAAGCATGTGGGTGAAGGGGAGCAAGACAGGGTGGATAAGCATGAGCCATAACTGGGGAGCTTCATACCAAGCATTCGCAACTCTTGGAGGCCAAGCTCTTTCTTTCAAGATTACTTCTTACACTAACCATGAAACTATTATCGCATACAACGTTGCACCTGCTAACTGGCAAGCTGGAATGACTTATGGCTGTAATGTCAACTTCCGTTGATCATGGATTTTGTTTAATTTTTCGTGATATACATGTAGCTAGCATGTCTTTTCTCTGAAATGTATTGACATAGATAATATTTATCTATAGATATATACATATATATATTGGAGGACATAGATTATTTTTAACTAATACATGTCATTAATTCAGCTTAGAAAATTATGGAATTGAACTAAAGATTGGAAATATCTTGGAAATGGATAGTTTCTCCTATGAATTGTTTTATTAACTATTCTTCTCGGGTTAGAACAAATTTTAAAAATCGTCGCTAAATTATCGACGAAATTCAAAAACTATCGCTAAATATAGTGACAACTTTTTGAAAAACGTCGCTAAAATGAATTGGTGTAGTGTTTTTTTCATTCGCTTATCCTAAATTAATTGATTAAAATTATTTTATTTTATTTCAAACTTGAGATGTTTAGCTCATATTACAAAATAAGGAGAAATTTGTTGCATCATCGACTCCCATTGATTTTGTGGCCAGGCCGTGGGATCCACATGCTCACTTGGAGCTGTTGGATCTGACCTTAGGACACTACAACAAAATATCCAGGAATATGATTCTTTCTGACAATAATACAAATATTGAAGACTTTTGAAATTCAGTAGTAAATTATGACAGATTTTCCATGTCAGCATATACAAATTTGGATAAGTAATTTTTTTTATATTAGAAATGTATAATATTTTGATTAATTAAAAAGTCAAATTAAATTTTAATATAAATAATACTTTTCTTTACGATAAGTTTAGACATGTATTTATGTTGGAGTAATTTATTCTTTTTATTTAAGAATTGAGAAAGATGTATATTAAAGCACAAATATTCATATGTGTCAATCTCAAGGTCAATCTTATTTTCATTCGAATTTAACTCATGAAATTTTTTTACATTTCACTACAAATATATAGTCGATCCGTGATATCGTCTCACAAAATATTTGTTCATAATAAAGATGATGACGAATGGATTTTAAATTATTCTTTTTTAAGGTATCCTTCCTAGATTTGGAGAGGGAAGGCAAAGGTACTAATTTTTAGAAAGTTGGCAAATATTTATAATATTACTTTGGGAATGTTTAGTGTGAGAACCCGAATTTCAAGCAGTAGCTAGCATTTTGCAGCAGCTAGCAATACTCAGCAGCAATGCAAAAATTTCAGCAGAAGCTAACAATTCCAGCAGCAACTAATATTTCAGAAGCTAGTATTTTTCCAGCAGATAGAATCCAGCAGCAGAAGAGTTCAGTAGCGCGAAATTCCAGCAGACAGCTACTGATTCTGCTTATGACTTGTAACTGAAGCTTTTAACATGGAATAAAGGCTGTTAATAGCACATAATGTCACATTGTGGCCATTAATTGGGAGACTAACAGTCAGAATTTTGCCTATAAATAACATCCTCAAATATCTGAATTGGTGTTACACAAAGCTTGAGTTATCACTTGAAATTCGAGCTAAGAGGGTACCTTTTTCGAACAGTAAAATCCAGTAGCGAGAGCAAGCAGATTCCAGACTTCAACCGAAACTTTCTAGCAAATTACTGTAAGTGGGTTTATGTATAAATATCTTGAAACCAGTTTGATAATTTCTGTTTTGAAGCAAAGTATATGTATTTTTTATCTCTGATTTTTGAAGCACCGAAACCTAGTGAACATGGTAGGAATATATATTCTGAAACATTCCTAATTACTGAATTCTGATTACTGACCCCATCCCTTAGATGAGAGAACATATAGGGGACTGATATCAGTATAACCATGAAATTCACAAACGTGCTCAGTGCTTACTCGCTAAATTTTAAGTTCTGATTTCTGTTCTGAAACCTGTTATTCCTGAATACCGATTCATGTTCTGAAAGTAAGAGTTTATGTGTACTATTTGTATTATTGTTTCTGCTAAAAATGGTTTTGAAAACTGGAGTCATTCTCGCCCCCGCTTATTGAGTGACAACCAAATCACTCATCCACCAAACATATCTCGGATAAGAACAAGGAAGAAACATTAGAGGAAGGAGCAAAATCAGTTCTGGGGTTGGTGAATAAGACTGTTGTTTCTCAGTTTTAATTTATTTTTGTTTTCTGCTGCATCTGTTAAGACTTTGTTATGTCTGGTTTTTACATTTCCGCTGTCAAACAGTAGTTATTTGAGTTTATATCAGACAATGAAATATTCAATATTATGAATAAGAAGAACTGGTTTCTGAATTTTGTACTTCTGAGACTTGTTGTTTTCGAATGTAAATTTGATAACAAAGCCGGTGTCGATCAACCACGTCCCTGGGCGTGACATTTAGCAATAACTTTATCGTATTTAATTGCATAAAATCTTTTTCTGATATGACTCTAACTCCAAATTAAATTTTTATTCCATAATTCTGCTAAAAATTATTATTAAAAGAAGGTTAATATTGATTAATTATCCATTATTATTATTATTATTATTATTAATTAAATGCCAGCATATATAAATTTATGGTTTTGTTGCTGTGTCATTGATTACTGTTTCTCGATGGTTTGCACATGCATTTTGTATTTTAGGTTGAATTTAGCTTCGGTACATCAATTTTGTAGTTTTGATTGTGTCTACAAAACTGTTTTCCCGTTTGGGGTTAAATTTGTCCAGATTATGTGTTCCTGTGTGTGGTTTTCTCTTGTTTTGAACGCCTGTGCACTTGAAATGCTTAAAAATAATGGGTTTTATTGTTTTTGGCATAGGTTTTTGATACACCTGCACTACAAGATGAATTTTGTAGTTTTGATTGTTTACCTAACTTTTTTCCCTTTTGGGGTGAAATTTGTCCAGGTTACGTGTTCCTGTGTGTGGTTTTCTCTTGTTTTGAACGCATGTGCACTTGAAATGCTAAAAAATAATGGGTTTTAATCGTGTTTGGCTTAGGTTTTGGATGCACCAGCACTACAAGATGATTTTTATCTGAACCTTGTGGACTGGTCTTCGCAAAATGTGTTGGCCGTCGGGTTGTGAAACTGTGTTTATCTATGGCATGCTTCTAGCTGCAAGGTTGGACTTTGTTCTCTCAATCTCTTTATGCTGTTATTAATCTCTTGAGATGATGAAATATGCTTTTTCCAATGGTTATGCAGGTAGTGAAGTTGTGTGACTTGGGACTTAATGACAGTGTGTGTTCGGTTTGCTGGGCATATCACGGTAAGCATCTTGCTATCGGAACTAACAGTGGAAAACTACAGGTTTGCTTTCCATTTTTGGCTAAGCTGTTGCATTAGTTCATAGGACATGGTTGGCATCTCATTCTGTAACCTTTTCTTTGTACATTTTTTAAGTTCCTTTGACATAATAGTGTTTGTGAAACCAGAGTTTCCCAATTATTTTTGTTTTTTGTGATTATAAGCACACAAAAATTCACTTTTGATTTCGCTTAGGCTGTACACTTTATCCCCTGGAAAATGATTTCACTTTGCATCAATTTGATATTCGCCTTGAACCGGTTCATGGAACTATATCTCTTACTTGGATCTTTTTCTCTCATCACATTTTTGTTCTCCCGTGGTCCTATAGTTTCTGCTTCCATGCAGTTATGGGATGCCTCTTGTTGCAAGAGAATAAGAAGTATATATGGAGGGACACAAGTTTCGTGTTGGTGCTTTTGCCTGGAGTTCATCTCTTTTATCTTCAAGAAGCCGGGACAAGAGTATTCTTCAGCTTGATGTAATAGCTCAGGATAATTATGTTAGCAAGCTAATTGGGCATAACTCTGAGGTCAGGCCTTTATAAAGCCTTCATTTTGTTTTTGGATTCCCACATTATTTGGAACATAGTTCTTATGGCGATCAATCACACATGTTTTAGGTCTGTGGATTTAAGTGGTCTGGTGACAACCGTGAATTAGCTGGTGGAACGATAATAGGGTAAGTTAGTTGATTTCATTTAAATATTTCTGATTACAATTTTTAGATAGTGTGTATTCAGATTGTTTGTGCCTTTATCTTGTTTAGCTCTTCATATGGAACCATCATTCAGCTCAGCCGGTGCTAAAATACTCTGAACACACTGCTGCCGTAAAAGCAATACATGGTCGCCCCATATTCATGGAATCCTTGCTTCTGGAGGTGGCACTGCTGATCGATGCATTCATTTTTGGAACACAACTACAAATTCACAATTTAGTCATGTGGATACTGGAAGCCAGGTAAACTGCCTGTCCTTTATTTTTTATCTTTTTAAGTTTGTGAATGACACAATATACATCTTTTGCTTGTGATCTGCTAGGTTTTTTTAAGTAAAATCCTTTAGCTTGTGAAAACCATGATGATGATGTAATGACAAGTCTTGTTCTTGTTATTGAAGGGTGGCTATGTTGGATCTTTCTCAAAACTTATAATTTTGCTTTGTTGATGGAAGGAATGTCGGATACTGAGTTCAGATATTTCTTTGTTCGTTTTGTTATTTGTTTACTCTACGTTGGATCGAATATTTATGATGTTTGTGATTAAGCAAACTTTACCAACTATTTTGCTACATATCTCGTGTAACATGTTCTAATGGAGAAAATTTTGGTTATTTAAAAATTTAAGGATATTTTGAAAAATAAATTTGTGTGAAGTACTTAAAATTTGAAGTTTGGGGTTTTTAAGGTTCCCAGAATTGAAATATAACAGTTGCAGGTATGCAATCTTGTGTGATCGAAGAATGTCAACGAACTTGTGAGCACCCACGGATACTCTCAGAACCAAATATAATGTGGAGATATCCTATTATGTCGAAGGTACCATAAACTACCGTTATGTGGAAAAAATAGGACTGATGATTTGATTTTTCGCCTTTTTTTTGCTTGTTTCGATCATTGAAGTTTGGTTTGTACTCTTACAGGCCATACATACCGGGTACTTTACCTTGCCATTTGTCCTGGTGGAAAGTTTTGTAGAAAAGACTGAAGTACTAGTTTATAATTCATAATGCTGCTTTTAAATAACAGATACGTTCATTTTTGTTTGTGGGGGTATTTGCAAACTATTGTGAGCACTGGAGCAGGAGATGAAACACTTAGATTCTGGAACGTGTTCCCTTCTCCAAAATCTCTGGCAAGTGCTTGTATTTCACAGTATGTTAGTTTTGTATTGCTGTCATTTAATCTTACTCTTGTCATGTTTCAATTATGAAAATTTATTTAAGCTGCTGCTCAAGTTTTAGTAAATCCTCCAACACTGTTTCTACTTCTCTGATAATGTATGACATAAAAAGGTATTGATCTAAAAGCATGATCATAGTTTTAAAAAAAAAACGTATTGATCTAATAACAACCATCATGAAATAAATCACCGAATTCTTGGACCTTACCTACTAATGATAGATCGTCCATTTTTCGAATTTTCGCACTCAAACACGATTTGCATGTAGCTTTGTGTATGTGGAGCAAACTCAAAGCCTTCTCTTATGCAGAGTACTGAAATTGGAGCATCTGTGTCTCGGGAGAATGCAGATTCGATAACCTTTGATGCTGCATCCATCTATGCAGAAGCATTCGATTGGTCTTGCGCAACTCAGTGAGAAGAAGCACGTACAACTCGTGGCTCGAGTTCGCAAAGGCGATACAGGACTCTCTGATGACTTTTCTCACAATTTAGAAAGTTTGTAAATATGTATTACATACATTTCTTGAATGATCGATGATAAATTGTACAGCAAGTAGGAGTTAATTTTGATGCTCCTCAGTTCTCCAACGCGTCCGCCAGCTTCATTGTACCATAGATAATCATTTTTATTTTATTATTTTTCTAATGAGAAATATTATTTTTGCTCCTACATTGATTTTATTTTTAATCGCGCAAAATAACAATTTGACAACGTTGTTATTACAATTGCAGTGGCATTTTGCTTGTTTCAACGTGGATTCCATCTTATCAAAAAATCAAATATCATGATCGTGACTATTTTTTCAATAGCATAAAGACATAAAAACTGAATCGACGACAGCACAATACGTTGGACATGCGGGGGGCCGATAATTTGTTGTACAGTCAAGAATTCTTTAATTATTACGATAACTAATTCTAGACATATGATCAATTACCACCGACAAGGATGCAGATATTTGGAATTTTGCGTCCACGTCCAACCAGTCTATTGTTTTTTTCCCCTAATATTTTGTATTAAAAAAAATTGTGATTTTTTTCCTCAAATGAAATTGTATTATCTTTTCATCAAAATTGTATAATCTTCACTATAATGCAAGATTAGCGATATCGTGTTTTCTTTAATTAATTTGAATTTTTTTACTTGGAATGAGAGACATAAAAAAAAAAAAAAATAGGATCATTATAAATATTGCATTTTAGTATTTGGTGTCGGAAAGTGTTTTTTTAAAAACAAAAAACAAAACAAAACAAAAATTATTGGTGTCTGCTTGTTTCGAGATGGATTTGGATGGTTGTACGTATGGTTAATCAGTCTGTTTGATCAGTCTGTATCGTAATTAGTCAAAGACCAATTTCATACCACTACAATTAATAAATAAATTAAAAATTGACTTGAAACTTATACTAATTTATTTAGATACACAATTTTTCTTAAAAAATAATCTAATTAATTCTCAATCCGTTCCCATCTGATTTTAATAATGTTATTTTCTTTTTAATAAAATGAATTTCACTAATTTTGGGCCCAATGGATTTGGCTCATCGCTGGGAAACAGCATCTGCATTTCTCTACGCATATTTGTGGAGTATGTGAAGTTTTCTTCTCTCTGTGTGGCTCAATGAGCCCACCACATGCAGCCCAACTTTCTTTAAGTGGGCCCCAACATTCCATTTTGTTGAAGCGTGAGATGTTGGAATGGAAGTAGACCCAAACCAACGCGTCTTGTAGTTCGGGGTAGCTGTTGAACAACC
>NC_133311.1:19408918-19410866 GCF_012295235.1 Primulina huaijiensis | reverse complement strand
TATATATGTCGACGATGGAAGATAATCCTTCTTGAGAAAAATTTGATCACCCTCAATCGATAGCTTCTTTGAAAGAATAATAAGCGAAATACGTTTTACGATTTTGGTCTATTATGTAATCAGAATTGAGTTTTAATTATATATCTTTCAAAAAATTTTTGACAATTTTGGTCATTTGTTTTGAAATTTTGGTTATTCTTACCTCAAACTGGACATATCAGCGTCAAACACAAAGAAAAATACTTAAAAAAGAACAAAGATGACATACTAAAACTAAAATTCGACAAATGGATGATCGAAATAGGAAATTGACCAAATTTACAATTTTCCCAAAAAAATACTTATATTGTGAAATATCATAATGTTTTTATTGAAATATGCATGGGTTTCTTGGGATGTTAAATGCCAAAACTACCGTCAAGAGCCGAAATTAGATCTTACCACAGGGAGTTCTTTGGAGAAGATGTAATATCTGAGGCCAGCACAAAGATTTAACCAAAGGTTGTCACCACTAATGTGACAATGTACGTGAAGGGACATCTTCCCTTTGATTTTCTTCCATTCCGCCACCACTTCGTCCCTCTGAAATCTATTGTACCATCCTTGTAACTGCACATTATCATTTACCAAAATCCAATGTGTGTTTATTTTCGTAATCAATGAATAAAAAATAACATGAACTTAATTAATAAATATTATCAAAAAGATAAATACATGCATGTTTCCAAACTAGTCAACCTAATTTCGGGTCAGAAACTTAGCATTTCTTCTTCTTTTTTGGTTTTTTAATTCATTTGACCAAGAAAAAAGTTAACCTGGGAATTATTTACGGTATGAGAAATGGC
This sequence comes from Primulina huaijiensis, assembly GCF_012295235.1. NCBI lineage: Eukaryota > Viridiplantae > Streptophyta > Magnoliopsida > Lamiales > Gesneriaceae > Primulina > Primulina huaijiensis. The sequence continues at coordinate 19,410,021 of NC_133311.1, read as the reverse complement.
CAGGGTAAGCTTGGAGGTGATATCACTATGCGTGAGCGTGTAAGTTCTTGGAAGTTTTCTTGGATTAGTCTCCTCTTTGTCATCCCCTAAGAACAAAACTTTGAGCTTTGATTCTTCAAATATAGCTGGCCCAATTAATCTAGCAACCTGATGCAATCAAAGAACAAGAAGAAAATTAATTTTTTTTAAAAAAATGCTGGGAAAAAAATATAACACCCAAACTTGTTAGACTCTTACAGGGACAATGGGCTGTTTCTTCTTGTTTCCTCTTCTTGTTCCGTGAAGAAAGGAAGAGGTTTCCAGCTTTGTTTGGAACACTGAAGCAGTAGCAGCTAAAGTTCCCATTTCAGAGGAGTGATGATCTCCGTTTCTTTATATATTATTATTGCTATATTTCTCAGAGTTTTAGTGCAAGTAAGAAGAAGAGACTGAGATATATATATATATATTAGNGAGTTTTAGTGCAAGTAAGAAGAAGAGACTGAGATATATATATATACTATGAATGTACACGTGCGATACACGTAGGTGATTAATAATGAAAAATATAATCACGAAAATTAGATAATGTTTAAAATCGTTTGAATAACATCATTTTATAAGTATTTATCAATTTAAATATATCAAAACATAATACATAAAAATACATGATGATAATAAATCATATATATTCACTTATTTATATGACATTTTTCAATCTGCGACATAATACAGCTCTCTTAAATGATAAATCAGCAAAAATATTTTTTATTCGAATATCATTCAAAATGAAAAAACAATAAAAATAAAATTAACAGAATAGTGAATTTTACCAAAATCAAAACTAAAATTTACTTAAATAGAGTACACATAGACAAACGTCAAATAAAATTTTCTTAATTTACTAAATTATCATAATAATGTTAAAATAAAATCATTAAACTTGTTATAAAGGTAAATATTGCTTTTGCTTTTGCTAACTTTTAACACATTGCGGATTTTATTTAATTTCTAAGTTTTTTTATAATACATATTATAGATAATTAATTTTATATCAGAATCAATCATTTATAAATTAATATTTGTGATTAATAATTTAAGAGAAATAAAATTTTAACATAATA
>NC_133311.1:19401080-19408570 GCF_012295235.1 Primulina huaijiensis | reverse complement strand
ATTTAAGAAAATTCACAATTGAAGTGTGGTGTATATATATATATATATATATATATGTTAGAATGTTAGATTAGATATATATATTGGTTGAATAACTTTTCTTTGGTTTCTTCTTTTTCCTCGATCGCTTTGCTTGGAAGCCTGAAACGTTCCCTTAAAAAATGCATGTGATTAACTTTCGCCAAACTGTGTGAAATATGACCACCGACCAGATTGATATATCTTTCAAAGAGACGTGTATATCTTGGGAATAATATTAACTTTCGCTTTTTCTATTATTATTATTTTTTGAACCCAACCTTATTATTATTAAATCATTTTAATTAATTGGATGAAACATTAGGGTTACTTTAACATATTTATGGAGAATGCTGATAGTGAAATTAAGCTAAAGACAAAAAGTTGGTCGATTGTTAATTTTTCATTTAGTCCCTACGTTAATTAGCACATTGTATGTCTGGCTAATTGTTAAATTATATATGACTCAATATTTGTCCACATTATGTAATAATATAAATGTCGACACTATCATTTCCGTAATAAATTATAAAACCACTTATATTAGTTACAAAAATTGACCAAAAAAACTTAAAACGCGACTGTTTTGCTAGTTTTTTTAAAATATTTTTGTTATGTTGAGTTTGTGTGAAGGCGGACATTAATTGAATTATTAGCACGAAAACATATTTCTCGTGTAGCCTCGTGCGTGGTCTGTTTAAGTGTCTTTTTATTATTTATATTATATATTTTTGTTTGTACAATATTTCGATTTGCGGGTGTGTCAGGTGTAAAAATGTACCAATTTGTGTAAAGATAGATGATAAAAATCTAATTTCTAAAAACACAACGATTTTAGATACCAAATTTGACCGTCTGTTATGATGTCCTAAACAAATATGACGTCATTAACAAAGAAAACTAGAAAAACACTACTAGAAATTGAGAGATAAACTTCTAACATGATCTATATTTTCAATAAAATGTATGAATTCACAAAATATTGACATATACCAAATAAGATTGCTGAAATATGAAAGAAGATTACTCGAACTACTGGAATCTGAAATGAAAACTATGAAAAAGATTGACTAAAACTATGAGAATTCTGCAGAGAGTTTGCTAAAATTTGTGTGAGAGATTGTCTGTGTATTTCTTCTCTAGCTGAACTCTTTTCTTCTGAATGATTGGCGATTCTCTCCACTTTTCTATGACCCATGATCTTCTCCTCTTATTTTCCCACGATCCTTTTCTTTTTCTTCTCACGATCTTCTCATCTTTTAGCGCTTTCTGATTTATCTGAATTAATTTGAATAGATGAAAATTTGTCTACTACATTTAATGGACTTGCATCATTTAATTGGACTTAGTATAATTTAATTGGACTTGCAAAATTGCCCAATTTAGCCCAAACAATTTTATTAATTTTCAATTGTAATTGTGTCGGATATTGTAAATTTTGAGACAATGTACTCATCCCCTTTGCGCCGCCCGCCATCAATCAATAATAGTTTTTTTTTTAAATGAAAAATCATTAAAACCCATTAAAACAAACCTTAAACTCTATACTTGACATGTAAAAGAGAAAAATAAACGTGTGATATAACATGTTGAAGAAGTTAGATATACAACCTTATGTAATTAACAGTCTTTAAATCTAAACATGATTCGCCTTCGTTTTCGGAGGTCCGATGAACAACCCCGTCTCCACCTCCATATCTGGCGATAATGGTTGGCTTAGGGGGATGCTTGACATCGCCACCATCTCACACTATCACACGTACAAATAACAAGAAATTAGAGAACATAGTACATCATAATCAATTGTACATGCACGAAAACACCATGTCGATGTCAACCTCAATCACTCGTTAATCCTACACAAAAATATATACAAATCGTATATATCTAGTATATACTGAGTTCGATTTGAATAGCTCAATAATCAATAGATTCAAACTCAACCGCGAAAAACACCACTCAATCGATTTGAGTTCGAAGACTTGACAATCGTGAAGTCGTGTACTCAAGCTCGATCGCCTGACACTACATTCCTCTAGCCTGAATTTAACAGCTTGATACATATTTATGTAAATTTGATCATTTCATCTCACAAAGTGCACTTTGGCAAAAATCAGACTGAATGTACAAAAAAAAATCTCGTTGAAAACAACATTTTTGGCTAATCAGATAACCAAAAACATATGTCCTCAAGTCACGTGATGAAATTTTTGAATTTTCTCAATACATTTGGTTAAATACTGATGATCCACTGTTTCTAAATTTAGGACGTTCAAATAATTTATAAGTAGTTAAAAAATAATAGATAAAATTGCATATAGATACTATGTTACCTGAATAAGCTAAAACCCTCCTCGTGAAATAAGCCAAAATCCCCTTCATAATAATTTTACATCGACAACTAAAACCCTCACGACTATAATTTTCTAAACAGGCAGTGTCATTTATATGCTTATAAAATAAGGCTTAAATTAGAATACTCAAAATAAACAAAAAAAAAATATCATTTAAAACATAATAAAAGCATTAATATATTTCCTCCTCCTTTCAAAAATCAAAAACTCCGTAAAAATATTCGACATTTTTGGAGTGCTACGATAAATATTTTTTTATTTTTGTTACGTTCTTCAAATAATATTTTCAATTTGACATTGGTATTTCAAAATAATTTTGTTTATCGATCCCTTTGATATAACACAAGGAGTCAGAGAATAATTGATTAATTAAGTACCAACCTTTTCCTTTAAATCGGTGTTTACTTTCATTAGCTTCGCCTCCTGCGACATCAAACAATTAAGGTACTAGGTATTAGCACTAAAACAGTACCAAGAAATCAATTGTTCCTTATCCTTGAACTCAGTTTATATATACCTGCTCTTTTAGGTGATGGATCTGTTCTTGAAATAAAGTATGCTGGCCAAAAAAATTTGGGAAAAAAAAAAATTCATTCAGATCATTAGAATTCGAGATTACATACATATAATAAACGATGATATATAAATGCAGAGGAAGTTGAATCATCTGTGCATGTCACATTATACAATTAAATGTTGTATATAACATAATATATGTAGTAGATGATTACCACAGCCGAATACATAATCGATGAAACGAAAAAACAAATTGACTCACATATAACATAAAAGGATCGTAGAGTACGTTAACTTGCTCAGATTATACATTAAACAAGGACACTTACGGACATATTAGAGAAATATGTACAGAATGCTTAAAAAAGGGTAAAAAAACGTGCAACGGAGACAGATGACTTCGGATGAAGAATTGTATACAAAAAAACATCAACGAGGTTACCTTTCTAGCTCTGATTTTGCATAAACTTTTTTCCAACTGTTCTTCCACCTGTACTAACTCAGCAATAGAACAAGAATCTATATTTTCTCCCAAGAGCGTTCTGTAAATATTTATGCAATATTCTGAGGTAACATCAACTTGTTGAACTTAATTATATAACCGCTGAGTGGCTCATGAATACCTTTTAGCATCTTCAAGGAGCTCAAGTTTCTTATACGAATCAGCCGCCTCATCTTTCAGTTTCTGCTTAGGATTCGATAATGGCAGAAGGTAATATATTGTCCAAATCACCTCTTATTATATATGCATGGGCGATATTTATAATTCGTGTTTATTATGTCTTCGGTAGTTATAATGCATGTATAGTTTGCTAAGAATTTTTTTTTTCCTCCAAGACATGATTGCACTATCTATCAGTATTTTAGGCTAATGACAGCCAAAACATATTTCGAGGAAAAACTAAATTCATGTAACTTTCATATTTTTTTCATTTTTTTATTCCGTTGCCAGTCAATTTACGGTCTCAGTCAACGAATTTGCATTTTTTCCGATTTTGATCATTTTTCATCGGAGTGCTAAAGTGACACTGGAAAATGACGACGTGTCACCTAAAAATGATGACATACCATCGAAAATTGATGACGTGTCTGATACCACTTTAGCACTCCGATGAAAAATGATCAAAATTGAAAAAAAAAACAAGATAATAGACTAAGATGGTGAATTGACCGACAACAGGACAAATATTAAAGTGAAAACATGCAAGTGACTAGACCAAAATATATATATTTAGACCATAACAAAAATTAAAGTGAAAACATGCAAGTGACTAGACCAAAATATATATATTTAGACCATATAAAGGGAAAGATTCAACATACTTTCCAAAAGTATAAGAAAGGAGAATGGTTTCATTTTATTGCCTTTCTTTATAGTTGTATTTGGAAGGATAGAATTGAAACTAATGATTTCAAATCTATTGGTTTGTTTGGATAAATTCATTTGATAATATTGGATTTCAAACCTCAACTAGTTATTTTTTGAAATCATTGAATAGACATTTCAAATATTTCCTTCAAATATACCTCCTCAATCTAAATACAACCAAAGATTTAAACATACATCGGATGTCCCCGCAAGAACAAGGTTAAACATATATGATAGAGCTAAAAATGAATAAGAATCCTTACCTGCGTATATACTTCTTCAGTTATTCTCAGGTTGGCTAGGGTCCTGGCATTCTTTTGATATCGTTCAATTGTGTGGCTCATCTGACTGCCAACAGTTGCAAAATAAATTGAATACCAAGAGAAATCACTCGGAATTAATAAATGAAAGTCCAGGTGTAATGCACACTTAGATTTTACTCAAGGGCTTGTAAGCTATGGTCTTTTTCTTCTTCGAATTGTTGTGAGGATCATAATAATAGCATATTTTTCCCCTTTTCATGATTCTCTGTGATTTATTATATTTAGAAAAAATCCGAAGACAAAATTCATGTTACTAAGTAGTTAAAAAAAAACATAGGAAAGGCTGCTTAATTTTCCTTCGATTTTTAACCGTCGAATGTCGATAGTCTTTTGGAATAGCGTTCTACAATATATAACTTCTCTTGAATTTAGAATACAAGCAATTGTATTAAACTTATTCATACTTGGAGGAAATTAATGAAGTGAATGTCCTCGTTAAAAAACGATTAAACAAGATTCGAATACACATGCTTGATATCAAATAGACATGATTGATCACACATGGATATACCTCTGTGCGGATTGATAGTACATATTGGACATAAAAAGAGAGTTCGATATCTATTAAGCAAAAGAAAAACACGAAGATGAATAATTTATGAAGAATAACTTTGTAATAAGAGTTCTTCAACATTTTATATAGTACTGATTACAGTAAGTATATTGTATTCAAATTTGTGGAAGTGCTTGATTTAATCTCAAACTTAGCCCAGATTTGTTAAAATTTTGAACACTTGATTGAATTGTTTCTAACAAACTCGAGCTTTATTATATGCTGTTTCAACATGGTGTCGGATCAAGAAGTTCAAAGGTTTGATTCCTTATGAGGGAAAATCTCGGCGACATATTTGATGAAGTTAGTCTGAATTAGGTGGTCTTTTTGGTTTAAAGTCCGATTAACTTGCATGTATATATATCAATCCAGAGATATATTCTAAGTTTTCCAGCTTATACATATATATTATTAGGCGCAGAAAATAAGACATTAATTGATCATACATCATTATTTAATTCAATGTTTGACTGAAGTTGTCGAAATTATTAAATTATAAATCATCGTATCATCTCATCATTCGAACCAAATAGTATTTATGTTAAAAAAAACTAGCTTTTGAGATATATATTTTCAAGAAACTTAATATGAACGAAAATATCAAAAGTTTATATAGTTAATCGTACCTGTATATTAACTTTAAAATCTACCCAGAAATGTTTGCTTTTAGTGTAGGATAAGGGATTTCGTGACAATATTCACTTACAATATGGGATTTCAATACATCTAAAATCCACATAGTTAAGCCCGTTCTATGACATGACACTACAGAACAAGTACGTATGTAAACTAATAAATCGTGTATATATATATGCTGCAGACACACTCACACACACACACTCACTATTCTTAAAATATCTAATTTAGTATTCTAAAAAGAATTACTAATTTAGTTAAATTTTATATCTGTCCCCATATTTTCACCCTGGCCGTAAAAACTTTAATGAGAAATGTTATTTTTTTCTGTGTCAAAATTAGTTAGCCAGCAAAAAAAATAAAGTTTCCCCAGCACATTTGGCCTTTTAATCATGGCAAAATTTAAGTAACATGAAATCATGAAAACGACTAAAATATTATTAATCATTTCATGGATTTTGCGACAGCAGTACTCCAGTAGACTGTATGTGTAGAAAACATCTATGGAGGTGGGAAAAAAACGTTGGAGACTGATATCATATATAAATTTGGAAAAGAGTGGAAATTTATTTTAATTTCACAAAAATAAACAAACCCTCCACAGAAAACACACAGAGATGAATGTAAATTATCAATTTAATCATTTCAGAAAAATCTTTCTTATTTTTTCAAGAAAGAAAAAAAGGTCAACGATTTTAGTACCACTCCATCCAAGCAGGTACCGAGTGATGAAGTCCATTAAGATTCTACAGAAACTTATGCAAAAAGGCAGCTCGATAATTAATCAATATCAACAAAAAAATTAAGGGAGATTTAATTTCAATAATACCTGGAACTTGAAAATTCATAGAGTCTACCAGAAGGTGAAAAAATTATAAGTGCGACTTCTGCATCACAGAGAACTGAGAGCTCGAAAGCCTTCTTCAAAAGCCCACTCCTGCGCTTGGAGAAGGTGACTTGCCTGCTACTCGCATTCTCGATCCTTTTCATTTGAGTCTTTCCCCTCACCATTTTCCGTGTATATATGTATATATATGGTTACGAACACCGATTACTTGAAGATAAAAATAGGAAGTAATTTTGGGTTGTTGATTCACAAATTTTTCATGGGTTTCTAAATATTAACCGATACCCGTAAAGTGTTAGAGCATAGAGGTAATAATCACCAAGAAAACAACGAAAGATCAATTCCCGCAAAAATTCATAAACCTAGGTGGGATACCAAATATTAAATATAGAAAGGGTATCGTGTCGATTGGCTCCAAAAATAGCAAAGAACAGACAAAAGTTTACATGGGTTTCTCAGATCTGCGAGATTTATAAGCTGGAAAAGGAAAAGGGATACACTAGATGTGTCAAGTGAGGTGAATCTAGAAACCCTAGATTACAAATCCTCCAAGAAATGATGATGGGAAGTGTCGGTTGCTGATCTTTTCCATATGGATTTGAAGTGATTTCAAAGATTCAACCACGGGAACAGTGGGAACAGATGGTTTAGGAAAGACTTATAACCTCATCCCTTTCTTCTTTTGGTAAACACAGCGCAGAAGCACTAAATATAGACAAGATATAGAGATAGGAAATGAAAAAGAATATGAGTGTCACAAAGATCAAGTGGAAAACTCTATGGGAATTATTTATATTATTTATTTGGGTGTATTAGTTCAAGAGTGAGATATAGATGCTTTGGCCTTGTGAGAACTAGGCACCAAATATATATA
>NC_133311.1:19331783-19398756 GCF_012295235.1 Primulina huaijiensis | reverse complement strand
TTTTTTTTTTTTCTAAATAATATTAAATTTATAGTATCTTTTTTTAAAAAAATTAGTATTACCAAATTTGTATATTAAATTCTTCAACTATTTTTATTCTTTTCGTTAAAAATTAGATTAAACAATACTTTTAGATATCATTTTTATTGGGTTTTGTGTAAAAAATTTTAAAGGCTTTGTGTTATTTCACTTAAGAATGTATTTGAATAAATATATCAACAAATATAAACTCATAGTTTATTTCATGTTTATATTTCAAATCTTTATGAGATAAAATAAGATTTTCGAAAATTATTAAAGAATTATTCATTTATTATGAATGACTGATAATCAAGTTCTTTTTTCAGAAAATTCTTGTTAATTTTATCAGAATACCAAGGAGAAAAACTAAGGGGCGATTTATTGTTATTGTTCATGTTGATAATAATAGAGAGTTTTTTTTTTAATCACGATAGAGAGTTTTATACATATACTTGCATATTAGATCTTATAATTTATGAAACCATATGCCGGGAATTTTCCAGGCAGCGCTCCACGCGTTAGAGCAACAATAAATCACCGCTACAATGCAGAATGTTGAAAATTTGAAGTAAATTTAAATATTGAATAAAAATTATGTCTCATGAATGTGGGAGTGTCTTTTGGTTTTCCACATTCTTGAGTTAATTGAAGAGTTTTGACTCTTCATATTCTTGAGTTAATGAGAAGATTAATTGAGTTATTTAATCTTGCATGACTCTTGGTGTGCATTTTGGGGCTTATAAATAGTGGGGTTCATTTCCTCATTTCAAGTACATGAAAATCTTTTCTCTTTCAAGCATTCTCTTGCATTTCATATTGTTAGTTTTTCATTTGGTCTCCGTTAAATCTCGGTTATAAAGTAAAGGTACGTTTTCAGTTCGCCGTAGTAGTGTCTCGTGCTAAGTCATTGCTGGTTGTTACGTTGTATCCTGGGAAACAGACGTCCAAGACGATCCTCGAAGCACATACAGGAGGGGACGTTTGTCCCCCAGTACTATCGTATCAAGTTTTCCTTCAACTTCGGCGCCTAATTTACATTCATTAAACTTAAAAATTCCAAAAAAAAAAAATATAAACCAAGGATAATGATAGGACAAAAAATTTATGTCTCCTACACTCTTTCTTTGATACAGCATTTGCCATGAAGATGTCACAATATTCGGGGATGCTTCCAACAACACCATTATCACCATCAGCACCCTACATCGAATAACCTACCTGCCACAATAAAATGTAAGAACAAAAATTTAAATGAAAGGCCAATTATGAACAGATCAAGCAACAAAAAATACGGCATAGCAGTATGTATTTGAAGTATCATACAGTTCAAAAAATTCATGTCCAATCATATAAACTAGTTACTTTGCACACGCAGTGCGTGTGTGTACAAATTTTTTTATCATTATCGATGGACTAAAGTGAAATTTGACAAATTATGGAAGGACTAAATTGATATTTGAATCGTTGAAATAAAAAAATAATAAAAATAAAAGTGTGTGTTGAATTTTTTTTAAAAAAAAACAAAAGTGTAATATTAGTATCATATAAGGGTAAAATTGGAAGAAAAATTTGATGTCCTTTCTAGGTAGTTACTGTCATGTCCTCAACTTTAATAAAATAGAAAAGATGATAATAGAGTTATTGTTGCATGCCAACTAACTTGGTGAAAATCCAGCATATGTTTATAAATCTCCACTTTGGGCTGATTATATCTTTCACTCGGCCCGTTTGCTCCAGGTTGACGAACTATTAAGGACAAAAGTTATTGGGTCAATCCTTGATGGTTGCCTAACTGGACAATTGGATCTGTTCGTGGGCTACTTTTATCGTTACATTAGGCCCACGATCACCCTTCGGCCTTTTCTCCCATACAAATAGCGGGAGACCCGATCTCATCGTTATCTGGACAAGAACGTTTTACAGTTTGTCCGACCCGATCACAAAATTTTTTTATTTTTTTTAAGATGATCACCCGATGACTGGTAAAGAAATTTGTTTTATTTTAAAATATCATAAATTTTTTGTTTTTAATTTTAATCATAATATTATTTTTAAAAACAAATATGGTTAAAAATTAATTCAAGCATTTATTATAAATGAAAAAGAAAAGAACGATTGATAAAATATTTGCTAAAAACAGTAATAAAAATTTGTTTTATTTTGGGAAATAAAATATATTTTGGAAATATATCTAAATATTAAAAGTGATTTTTGAATTATAATTATAATTAAATTTTTAAAAGGGGAAAAATGAAAATGATAATAGGGGTATTTTGGTCAGCACGAAAAAATTAACACATCTTGTTAAAATAATATTAAACATCATAAAAATTATAACTCTATTATTTATCCTTATTTTATAATTACTTATCATTTGATTACACATATTTTTTATTATCCTGTCATTTAAACCAAACATAACCTTAAGTTATTGATAAAAATGTTAGTTACGTAGTTCGTTGAATATTTTAAAATTGACCCAACTAATCCAATAATTTAGTGAGTATTACATTTGTTATGTTATCATATATCAATATTTATAAATCAATCGACTCGATATATACTTAGAGTGAAAAATAATGATTTCGATATAAAATAATTTTTTCATAGATCATGTCGGATAGAAAACGCCCGTGAGATTGATTTGTAAAACGGGTTTATAAGAATTTTTGTGATTTAATATATCTAATCGAAGACCTTGATAATTAATTTTTAAATGTAAATCCACGTATTTAATGAGTAAAAATTATATTTTGAGTCTTGTAATTTACAACTTTTATACGTTTGATCATGCTAATATTTAATTTATATTTTTAGCCCTACAACTTGTATTCTTTCATATTTAGTAATTTCTTGATCACAGTCCAGCTTGTCGTCCGAAAATTGCTTATGCAACGATCGCATATGTCGACATGAATTTTTAGAAATCCATGTGATATTTTTAAAAAAATCATGACTCTTATGCAAGTTTTCTTAAAAAAATGATATCATTATTTACGTGTAACACATAAATTATTCTTGTAAAAAAAGATAAAAATATGCAAGTTATAAAAATAAAAATCACCTTTGGCAAAAAAAAAATACAAATAAACAAATGTAATTATTTCTATCTCATTAACTTGTAAATTAAAATTTTAAGTTACGTAAATTATGACCCAAAAATACAAATAAAAAAATGTAATTATTGCTGGTTGTTACGTCAATCCTACCCATATTCACAATAAAAAGTAATACTCTTAGCATAAAAAGTAATACTTTTTCATGGATGACCCAAATAAGATATCCGTCTCACAAATACGACCCGTGAGACTGTCTCACACAACTTTTTGCCTACTTTTATNTATATATATATGTTGTTATTGTTTCACCTCACCTTCTGTTTTTGGACTTAGCAGAAATCGATCAATTCAAAATCGGTAATTACTGAATCTTTTCTTGGAAAATAAATGGATTCTTCTTCTACTTCTCCGCCTTCTTCGAACTCCGCCTCGGCTCAGCCGCAGCCCGATGGCGAGGCGAAGAGGGAAGAACGCGAAAAATCGATGGTGTACCGAACAAAAGTCGTACAATTCTTAGGACGGACGACTCCGATCATTCTCCAGAACGACAATGGCCCTTGTCCTCTCCTCGCTATCTGTAATTTCATCCCTAGGGCTTTATCACAATTGTTTGTTTATGTATGCCTCCTCGTAATATGTTTGTTTTATGTTTTATGAAGAATTTACTCCTTTAATTGGAAGAAGAAATGCTAGAAATTGGAAATTTAAATGGAATTGTGAGTTAAATTTTTTTTGGCTCTACTCTTCATTAGAGGGGGTACTTGCGAATGTCAGATGGTTTTATTGGGGTGGGTTGAATTGGTGACGTTTGGGCGAGAAGTAAGAAATGGAAAGCGTTTGCAAAAGAAGCTTAGTTGCACCCCAGAACTCGATAGCTTTTTTTTCCCAGTTAGAGTATGTCTAGGTTGGGTATTTTATTTTAACTTAAAAATTATTTAGACCATTTGTGGCCTTTTATTTTATATTTTATCACGTGGCTCATCATTTCTGATTGTTGATAGCACCTTGGAATTTTATTGGCACTCGTCTGAGGTTGAAGGAATTGTTATCACATCTTGACAAGAAAGCATTTCTAAAATTGTGAATTATGGCTGTATGCATATCAAAGAAGACTTTGTACAGCGGCTGATATTATGAATTGTTGATTTACTAATTTCTGTTTTCATTCCATTACTTGCAATTTGAATCTTGGATTTATTATGTTTGGTTCTTGCTATTGATGACTCTTGTTCTGCGTATTCAAAGCATGTCATAAGTCATTACAAATTTACAATCTATATTGGGCTAGGTGTGTGCTCCGATCAGGCATGTCTTGGCACTTTGGAAATTCAGTGAGTTATTTTGACAATGGATTTCTATCGGTCAAGCTTGGATTAAAGTTCAGTAATTTATCTGAAGTTGGAAATTAAGAAGGGGGTTGGATCTTGTTGAACTTCATTAGTCTTTGTCACATGATTAAATTTTCTTTCGCGGGAATACTTTTGGAAAAACTGTGTGTGGACTTCCATTTCTTTATATCAACCTATTTGTTCAATTACTAATTTCTTGGCACATCGTTAGTATTTTCTGTTGGTTTTTTGGTCCCTATTGCTAGAATGGATTATTGTAGTCTATTTTAGATTTGGTATGTGGCATAGCATGTTTTCTGACTTTGGATACAAACACATTCTTACTCATTGGATGGTAATTTTTGTTGTATTTGAATTTATGAATATCCTGCATAAATTTTACTTTTTGAGTGTATACAGTTCCCATGAAATACCTGAATTTTGTTTGTAATTTCTGTCGTATTAATTTGATGTTTCATGTTACGATAGGTAACGTTCTTTCACTAAAGAACAGTCTGAATTTGAGCCCAGATATTCCTGAGGTTTCGCAGGAGAAATTGCTTTCACTTGTTGCAGAGCGGTTGATTGATTCAAACAGTAACAATGAAGTAATTGCATTTGGTGCATTATCATCTTATTCATTTACTAGCATTGACAAATTGAATATAGATTCTTCATTTCAATATGTTTACTCCGTTTTACAGAACTAAAGCGATCTTTTTCCTTTTTTTGGTGGTTTTCCTTTCTAATTTGATTTGTTTGACCTTGCTAACTGTTTGGCAGAACAAAGATACTGGTTATGTTGAAAATCAACAACAGAACATCGCTGATGCAATTGATCTACTGCCTAGACTGACCACTGGAATTGATGTGAATATAAAATTTAGGAGGTAGAACCGCTCTTATTATCTTTTTATTATTCATCAAAGATTAGACTCTACTAATTATATGCTAGAGGTTATGTCGGTGGTGGTCCTGATGCGCTCACTTTATATGCATAATAAGTAAAGAATATACTATTTATTGTGATCTATTGTGATTTGAATGAGAGCACCCTTTGTTTTTCATTGTAAAATTGATGGGTAAATATTTTATTTTTCAGAATCGATGATTTTGAGTTTACTCGAGAGTGTGCGATATTTGATTTGTTGGATATTCCACTCTATCATGGATGGATTGTTGATCCACAGGTATGTATCTCGTGCCTCACCGCTCGGCAGGTGGTATTTAATTTTGAATTGAATACTTCGGCTGTTATTTTCTTTTATGAGTTTTATTATCTTATTTACTTTCAATCACCCGAGGCATTTTGTGTTCTGTATCATTTTGTTAATGTGTGCTTTAATGGCAGAGGATATTATTTTGCAATGAGGGTTTTTAGAGATTACATATGCTTATTTGCTATGTCTCTCTCGGTGTATTTGTTTGCATCCACAGATTGATAAGTAAAATTCGATTTCGATGTATAGGTTTACTTAGGTATGTTGCTTGGAAGCAGCCTTCTCAATTTAGAGTCGATGATTCTATGCTCGTGAAGAAAAATTAACAAGGCTATTAACAAAAGCGTAGCTCCAAACTTGATTTTTAGCCTGTACTCAATCTTTGGATTTTTTTCCCCTCCCATAACCTGTATCTTCACTGTAATCTTTGGCCCTTTCCTCCACCTTGCACAGCTTCTCACATAACATGTTTTAATCCAGAAGGCATGCAGTAAACAAAGATCCATAAAATTACTCTCAGAATAATGTGTTTAACGATCTTTTGCGTTGACTTAACAATGTTTGAATGCAAACTATGCTTTGAGTGGAACTTCTGCTTTAAGATCTTGGGTTTTGTATTGGGTGATTTGTCTCCTTCCAAAGATGATATAGTGTGAAGAATCTTTGTATTAGTTTAGGACCACTCTGTCCAACCGACCAAAGTGCCAACCTACTTTGCGTAATTGCATAACAGAGATGTAATATTGAGGGGTATTGCAATTGGCAAAGGGAGACTTGGATTCAGACATGAAAAAATTTAAGGTTATTTAAATTAATAACTTTCATTATTCTTCTAAATGATGCCAAAATTAATGGATATTTTCAAATTTTGTGCTATTTCATTATGTTGCATGATTGATTTGACTCATTTTCAAGCCCAGAAGTTTACCATGTAATGGTATGAGATTAAAATGTTTGAAGTGATATATCAGAATGTAGTCTAAATTAACTCGAGTGAATAATCGATTCATAGCTCAGAATATTCAAACACGGAAAACTTGATTTTCCGCCAGGCCTGGTTGAATGGTAAAACAAGGGATACGCGACAATGTTTTACCCCATTCAGAGACCTCAAAAATCAACGATGCATTGCCGGGGCTTATTGCAATGTGAAAATAAATCTGTTAAACGGAGAAAGAATGTTGTCGAGTTGTTCGACCATTTGTTTTTTATGGTATTTCTTGTTTGTTAAAACTTATTTTTCTAGCCAAACTAATTAGTCTATTCAAACATGTTATATCTCAAACATTTTTTCCTTGATAAATTGATTGGCAAAGAAAAACATGTATTTTGCACTAAAAATCAACCTTCTCAACAAGGCTAGAATGTTAGGTGGTTTGAAAAAGTAACTGAAATATTTTGATTTCTAGTTCACATGAATATGTTGTTCTTTGCTACCTTTTTTCTTTTGAACGTTAATTATTTATTGGATGCCAAAATTTTATTCATTGGCGGATGATAGAGCACATGTGAATCTGATTATTGATTCAGGGTCTTCAAATGTCAAGAAATCAGCTTCCAGCAGAAAATGTTTTGATGATATTTTCATTAGAATTAAGGTGGAGTGCAAAAGTATTGAGAGGTGTGGTTCGTTGATTTTTGGGTCAAAATGATTTTAGTCAGACTAATCTCTCCTGTTATGGTGCAATGGCATCTGGCTGTGATTCTTATTTTACCTTTTAAGCTTTAGCTGTCGCTGATTTTCTTCTTCAAAATCTCAGGCATTCATGCTTATATTTTAATGATGGTTTCTTCTGTTGATGTATACCAGGACCATGAAACTGCTGATGCGATTGGATCAAAATCATATAACTCTCTCATGGGGGAGCTTGTTTCATTGGACACACAAACTTTGGAGATGAGTGATGATAAAAACAATCAAGAAGGTGATAGTGTTGATTTTGTGGCTGCAACAACTGCAACTCTTGGAGTGCCTTCACCTTGTCTTTCCCGAGGCCAATCCTTTGATGATTCTCCTCATAGGGCAAAAAAAGCCGACATTGAGGAAGAAGCAGAGCTCCTCAGAGTCCTAAAGTTGTCAGAGGGCGAAACTTCATATCCCCCAGTTGGTGGCGTCGTTCCTGATGTAAATTTCCATGAGATTGCACAAATCAATGAAACCGAACTGGCAACACATTCTGAAGCATTGGAAAAAAATGTTACCGATGTATCTGTAAAGACAGGGACATTTATGTCAGATAATATCAACGTTCTGAGCAATGATACTATAGATCTAAAATGCCCTGAAGAACTTTCACCAGAAGCTGATTGTTCAATCTCAAACGCCTATCCGCAAAACTTCTGTATCCAACCTACTCATGAAGAATCTACTGGACATCATAAAAATGTGGCTGAAAACAGTGGTTCTGGAGCTGAGAATGAAAATGTTCATTCTGTTTCATTTAGACAAGATCCTCCATCTGTGTCCGATAGCTTTCGAGATAAATCCAGAAGTGAGCATGCTCAGAGTGACTTCACTTCCACTACTGACTCAGTGAAACCAAGAGAGAATCAGAATGGTTTTAAAGCAGGAGATTCTGCTAGCATGTTGACCACCACCATTGTTATGGATTCGGCTAGCGGCCAAATGCATATCAGTGCTGAGCCTGAAGTATTCATTCCAAGCATTGACAGTGGTGAACCCATTTATGAAGGTGAAGAATGCATATTCAAGCCAGAAGCTGTAGTTTATGAAAATCGAGAGCCTGTTTATGAAGGTGAAGTGGTGCTTGCAGAGCAATTGGATAAAGATCACGTGGATGACAGGGACCTTAACAGCAAAGACAGAATATCTATAAGACAAGGTGAAACTGCCACAAATGAATGAAAACATCGATTCATTAGTGTCTGACCTAGTTTATTTATACCATTGGAAAAAGTAACACTGTCATTCTTGTTTAATTATTTTAATTCCTAAAGTTGTAGGACATTTGTGTTAATTCATCTCGTCATTTTGGATTGATCATTAGGGGAACTGATCCAGAACTTTATGAAGAACAGCGCTAGTCAGTTAACTATATTTGGGTATGTTTGTTTGCTGTGTTGCCTCATGGTTTAGAAGATTAGTTTCTGATTTTTTGTTGTGTTCTGCAGCCTATTTTGCTTACAAGACAAAGTGAAGGAACGTGAGCTTTGCGTGTTTTTCAGAAATAATCATTTCAACACTATGTTTAAGGTTAGTATGCGGCAACTGGCATTGTCATCTATATCTGTTTCTTCTAGCAACTGTTTTCTTGATCCCCGATAAACTATTGCAACTTGTTTACTAAGTTTATACTTTGTAATATTAACTATTTTGTTATTGATTGAGATATTTACCATATTAGTATGACAGTGCGTGGAAGATGCTCACCTTTCTGGGGTTGATGTATTGGTTTGAATAATGATGAAATTATCCCTTTTTTGTGTGGTTGATGACATGCCTACATCACTAGGTCCAGGATGTTTAACAAGGGATGAGAGATTACTGAATGGATCCAAATTCTACTCTGACCCATCTTAGACTTTTAAAAAAATATAAAAGTGTTGGCTGCATGATTAAAGAAATCAAGTTGCCATAATACATCATTTTGACTTTTCCTATTAATGCTTGTTGATTGTTCGAGTTTCGTGAAAAAATCAGAATCGTTTTCTCCTAAGTCATAATGAACGAGAAACATTTGCTACATGAGACAATATCAACATGGTACATTTCACATTTGTTCATAGGTTTATATATTTATTGCTTGAAACACAAGTCTTCTCTTTTTAGTCAAATTGTTACACTGTGATGGAACCATTATTTTATGTTTAAGACTACTATTCTTTTGCTCTTGACAAAAAAAATGAAGTTCCTACATGGCCTGCTTGCTATTTGTTATTCTACATAAATGGAGATTTTTTTATAAATTAATAAATTCAATTTTATTATAATATCACAAATATTATTGACGTTGAAGTTTCTCAATTAATCTGAAAAACAACATCATTTGAAATGAGTGATGGGATTGTAACCTAAACTTATATGGATTTTTTAATATAAACCTTCTACTGCTTTGTTTATTATACAAAAGTTATTGATGTTGAAGCTTCTCAAATAATGTAAAATCTCACATTTTGCTTCCCAAAAAAAGAAGTCATAATTTCAAATGAGTGATGGATATCGTATTGAAATGCTGAATAAAAAAATATGATAATATTTGATATTTTCTACTGTTGTGACAAACTAAATGTTAAGTAAATTATTTTTATTGATACTTGATGTTAATAATTCATCGGAATGTTAATTTTTAAAATTAGAAACGTCTTCTGAAAGTCCAGTGAGTATGCTGTAAAGCTACTACAAGCTAATTTAGCGAGTTTAACAATTTTATTATGCCCATATTCACGATTATGTTTCTTAAAATCTTGTTAGGTGAAAGAAAATGGCCTTAAAAATGAAAAAAAAAATCATAAATATATCATTTGACTATATAAATGAGTGCTAATCTATCTATCAATACGATTTTCAAATACATGAATCAATTGCCTATAATATTCTCATGTCTCCAAATGCTTTAGGGGTTGAAGTTTGTGTTGATTCTAATTTCAAAATGTGCCATATGGTTTCCTCTCTATTTTTTTATACTAAATTACAGCATGAACTTTGTTTTGTTTCTTGATGCAAAGTTGTTTGTTTTGTACCTTATGACTTTGTTTGCAGTATGAAGGCCAACTGTATATTTTAGCGACAGACCAAGGTTATATAAATCAGCCAGATTTGGTGTGGGAGCAGCTGAATGAGGTGAGCTGATAGCATGGAAATTATTCATTCTGTTTTTATTATTGGGTGATTGGAATACCACTGTTACAAAGATGACAACATTATGGAAGGTATACCATGTCGTGTTTCAGAGTTCTCCACACTGTTTGTTTCATATTTATTCAGTTTAGGTATAAGCTACCTTTGTATTGTCATGCATAACACCTTCCACTTGGTTGAAGTCAAGAGACACTTCTCTAACATTTTTAGGTGATCAAAGATCGACAAAATCATCAAAAGATGTTCAAATCTTGGCTATTCGGATTGTTTAAATTTGTATTCTGAAGCATTTAAACTGTATCAGGCACCTTTATGATACATATAAATAAAGTTTTAAAAGCTAAACAACTATAAGTTGTCCATAGTCGAAAATTCAGAAGATTCTGAATGTAGAGACACTTCCATATGTGACATTCTTCAAAATTCGAAGTAGCAACAAATCCAGCGCCAACTAACAGGTTACCAATTCTTTCATGATTACAATTGAAACACAAATCATGGAGGGGCTTTCATGGTGACAAATGTACCATGAATGGACATATTTTCTCTATTTCCTACTTTCCTTGCCTAAACCTTGTTACACGTATAGATATTATTATGCTTTGCTTATTGCTCCGTGTTCATTAGTGTTTGAAGAACTGGAGTAGACATCAACTTCTTCTCTTTTAGACTTGGTATTGCATCCATGCTTCACATCTCATAACTTGATTCCCATGATTAGGTGAATGGTGATACGGTTTTTATGATGGGGAACTTTAAGGTATTCAAGATGGATGACAATTCCAACAGCATATGGGATGAACAGAATGCCATGTCTACTACTGCAGTATGGAACTTTCAATAATCTCTGTTTCCTGTTATTTCTTTTTTTTTCTTTCCGTATCAATTTGAGCTTTTGGTTTCCAGGACTATCTAGCTAGCATTGACAGCACCCCTCAACAACATTCAAGTTTCAAGTATTTCTCTTAACTTATCTGCGGCCTGTTGTCCTCAATTATCTGGTTTTGTGATGAAAATTGACAAGTCATTTCCGACTGTGACCTTGTACTTCATCCAAAGTTTGATATTTGTCAAATTGGGGCTTGGGCCCCATGTTTCCAATGTTTAATTAACATATGTTTCCATTAAGATTTGTTGTGATAGTGTGTATCGTTGTTTGTGGTATCTTTTCCTGGAAAATTTTTTAGATTTCTCTTTGTTCGTTGGTGAAACAATTCATATTTGCTGCCTATCTTTTTATTCTATGGTCTATACTCTATTATTCGTTTATGGATATGAAGCTGTTCATCGGGTTCTTCTGCATCTGTAATGCATTTTTATATTCTGGGTTCTTCTTTTATTCACCATAGCACTTTTTCAGCTGTTGTCATTTTCTAAATTTCAATTTCTGACAGCAGGAAATCTTTTGTCATGGGAATTCTTTTATGTAAATAACTTGGATGCTGTTTTTGGCAGTTCTGATTTGCAGTTGGCAATAGCTCTCCAGCAACAAGAATTTGATCAACAACAGCAACCACAGCGTATTTCGCAGCAATCAGCTGTAAGTGGCAGTTCAAGGATGGTCACTGGTCCACAGGTAGTTTTGTGTTTTTCCCTTGTGCACGTGCTTACGTATCTGGTGTAATTTTATTGTGTTTCCATTAATGAATGTGCATGTCCTGTATATTTCCTTCCAACTTTTTGCTGGTTTCACAAGTTAGAAAACACCAGTTGTGGTAGGATAACTCAGTGCACAAGTCTCTGGTAACTATTACCATTTCACAGTTGCTGGACCTTTTACACTAAATATAATGTAATGACGTGGTTGTTTTGTATCATTGAACAATATTTCTAGTTTATCAAGGTAACAAGTGTTAGCTAAATATCTTAATGTTATGAAGTTATTTTGTAAGGACCAATACCATGGACCTTGACCTGCTTAAGCCTGTGTAGCTTGTACAAGCTTACTCTTTCTTGGTTCATAAAGTTAAAAGATGTTGGTTTTAATGCTCTTAATATAGGGAAGTTGTATCATATGGACCAAAGTCACTCTCTTGGACTTGGTTTAGACTCCGATTATTTGTACAGGATAACCATACTTTATAAACTTATCATGCTTTTGGTCCTTGACCAATATGAGATGAGAAGTGTTAGACTCTCTCCCCACTTAATCAAACACATGGTGTTAAAATTGTGTCCAAACCTTGACCATGACTGTGTGGATAGCACCTAGAGAGGGATTTGATTTGTATGGACCTGTTAACTTGGGTACCTATCAGCATTTTATCATTTTACGTGCTAGAAGTGCTAGTCCCACTTCCCCCTTACAACGAATTGGGGTTGAGTTTTTACGCATCTAATAGTTTGTGAAGGAGATGATGAAAAGAAAATTTCTTAGTCAGACATTGAGAATGTGCTCAATCTAGTTCATACATTTGGTTAGAGACTTCAAATTAAATAGTTCTTGACTTCAAGAAAACTGGGTGTGAAAGTGGTCAATTGATGTTCGGGTGGGACTCCTAAAGGCTTTTTCAATCTTTGAGTGAGAAATTGTGAACTTAAAAAAAAAATAACATAGAGCTTTCTGTGCTTCTAGAAAACCCTTAAAAAAATGGTTTTCAACTATTACAACAGAATACGAAACTTTTTCAACTTCGTTTTTGAGAAAAGAACACTTCATAATATATGTTTGCAGAGGGACCTTATTGAGCTTTGTGAATTTACACAAAGTACATGAAAACACTGTTGGATTTCCCTTCTAGTGCCTCTGGTCGTTATAGTCCTGAACAGGGTCTGATCCCGTTTTTAGAATACTCAACTGAAACAACAGGCAAAGAAATGAGTCTGTGCTCGTATACTCTTGTGTAGCATTCACACAATTATTTTTCCTCCTTTGTTTTATTCTCTTGGGCGTTGTGTCACCAGAATGTTACTTCATTGTGTACTTCTCTGTTGGATGCAAACTTTTGCAGTTACATTTCTCAAATAGTGTAATACGTGCAGTGCGTACACATATTTACGAAGAAGAAACAGCACCGGAAGCAAATAGACAGTTCTATTCGATCCAATAGAAAATTCTGACCTTTATTACTATGCTCATTTGCTTGAACTTAACAAATTTTCAGGTACCACGAAGTAGTGGGAAGTATTGCACCTCTTCCTCGAAGCAGGAATCAAAATCAAAAGACAAATGCATTGTGATGTAATTACTTGTTCTGCACAAGAAACTTCTGTGAGTGCTATTATCAGTTTCTTGATCCCATAGCAATGTAAACCAAGCTTAACGCCATCATGTTGTTTTTTCGTGTAGATAGATATCACATTTTTCAGCTACATAAATTTGCTTTTGTATCTCACAGTTGTAAATTATTCATTCTAGTCGTAATAATTGAGATGTTAATGGCATCCTCTTGATTTTGTTTTCTGGTCATGCTCAGGTAGATGCTAAGAAAGTATGATCTGTTATTTCATGACTGCATTTAGAGCTTCATAACACTACTTGTATGTGTGTTAAGGCAAATGGCTTTGCAAGTGTGACGTATTATGCAGTGATATTGGATAATGTTGATTTTGAAAATCGTTTACGGTGGGGGGGGGGGGGGGGGGGGTGTTTATTATTTCAAAGCCCGAACACTGGGAGATTGGATTTTTCATACTTTTTGTCTAAGAAAACCTTCTGGGGTCAAGCATACCGAATCAAATTCAGTCATGTTATCCCATAACCGATTCATTCGGGCACACATGGGAAACGTTTGAGTCATGTTAGGTTCCTATGTATCACACTCGCGCACAGATGCAATCCAAGCGAACTCAGACACCATGTCTTTCAAAAAGTGTGCGTGATTGTGTGTGTATCTATAGACAGATACGTACATATATAAAGATTAGAATATCTATTAGATATTTATTCACACGGACTGTACATATCAGAAGTTGGAAGAACGATATGCCAGCAAACGAGTAAATCTGATTAACAAATTTAATCACACTTCGGAAATAACAAGTATGGAAAATGGTGAAAACAAGAGAGATCATACATGTACGTACTAATGTACATGTTCTGTCCACGCATGCAAAATCCTTGTAGCATTTCTTGACTTTTCGGCTCTCCACGTTCTTCAACTCGAGGAAAATTAAAGAGAAAAAGATGTAATAATAAATAAATGTTTATCCGTCCTAAATATATATAGAAAAATCATTGGTTATTATATCATTATTTAATTTAATTTATTAAAAATGGTTGTATATTTTTCAAGAGTTATTTAATAGGGATACATTAGTATGTACACAAGAAATCCTGTGAGATGATCTCATTGGTCAATTTCGTGAAATTGATATTCTTTTTGAGTCATATATTAAAAAATATTATTTTTTATTGTAAATATGGACAATGTTGACCCGTATCACGAATAAAGATCTGTGAGACCGTCTCACAAGAGACCTACTTTATTATATATTAGTAAAACTAATAAAAATTTTAAAAATTATTATTTTTTATTGTAAATATGGACAATGTTGACCCGTATCACGAATAAAGATATGTGAGACCGTCTCACAAGAGACCTACTCTAGTATATATTAGTAAAACTAATAAAAATTCTACTAAATATAAGAATTGGACTATATATTTGAGACGATTGAAAAAAATGAAGCCTATATAATCGAGACGGAGGTAGTATTATATCATGCTGAAAATGTTAAATTGTTTCTTCTTCAAAATAAAAAAGAGAAATAGAAAATGTTAAAAAAAAAAAAAAAATCAATGCTTGAAAACAACCCTTTGTATTTATATATTGCTTTCTCAATTTAAAGACTTTTTCGTAGAATATGGTTAGGATTTAATTACTTTTGGGTCCCCTCTCCACTTCTCTTCAACCTTCCAAACGTGAGTGTGACCATCATTTCGCTGTCCTAACCACCATTACCATTCCACACAAGATAAATTAATTAATCGTATTACCAACATATTACTCCATGTCTCAAAAACATTAGACTCGAAAAAAATATTAGATAATTATAATGGATTAAAAATTAACATATATCATGAAGCAGTTAATCGTGGGTTTAGTGATTCTATTACACATATATGATTTTTAAGTAAAAACAAAATATTAAGCGTCATTTGGTTCGTGTATCAATTATATACGTGGATAACGGTGAATGGTAAGTGTATATACATGTGACGATGATATATCCATGTTTTTAATCTCAGCTAATTGAAACTTGTGAATATGCATAATCTTTAAAATACAGGTACAACTGAAACAGGATGAGGGTTGTCTTAGAGTGACAAGATCTTTTGTCATCTTCATTTTGTTTGTAATTTAAAGATTCGCCAGTTATAGTATAGTTTCTCAAGTCTAAAATCCACCTCTTGAGTGTACGCATCGACCACTTAGTAATGATTCTTGTGGCCCTAATTCAATCACTCGCAAAATATTATTTATTTTGATATATAAGCGATCGAGCCAATAATGTGGTGATGATTATTTACTCAGTTATTGTAATAATTACTATATAATAATATATAATTGTTTAATTAGAAGTTGAGAGGGAAAAAAAAATAATCATAGACTAATATCTTAGTGGAATTTGAAATTTCTTATAGTGGATTAATTTCTTCATTCACGAAAACGCATACAGACTCTAATCGGTCTCTAACAAGGAATAGAGACTGATCAACGACCGATTTTTCAGATATAAAAAGTTTGGTCATTAATTGTTGGAGATCGGCGTTATCTAATATAATAACTTGATCATTCAGTGCACATTAGATAAATTTTTGAATGAATACAATAACGTGATTTACAAGTTATTGTATTAGTTCTAAAGTTTATTAATGTGCATTGAATGATATCGACGGTGAATTTCATCGTTGTCGAATAAAAAAAAGCTATTGAATTATTAAAAAAAAAGGAATAGAAAATTTTAAACTTTTGGATTTTATTCAAGGGCAAAGTTTGATAACAACGAACTTATGGTTTGAGCTTACAATCAAGAATTGGAGGAAAAATAAATACTCGATAGAAACGAGAGTTGCATAGTTGATCCTTACTTTGAAGCTTTGGTTTATTTGTATCAATTTCAATGCTTCATTTTATAATTATTAATATTAATACATCGGCCCGAATGATTATGGTCGAATTGAGTAAAAATAAGTCGAAAAGCCAAATAAACGAATTACAAGATTATATAGTATCCGAAACCAAAAATCAAATCAATTAAAAATAAAACACCAATCGCAACATAGAAACAAATAAGAAAAAACATATTTAATTAAAAAACGACACGATATATAATTGATCAAGTTTGATAAACTCAAAAATTAAAAAAAAAAATTAGAATACAGTAAAAATATTCTACCTTATAGTAGTGTCAAATAATCCCGAACTTACAAGTACAAATGTAAAAACTATTTCGGGCCGGTTTCCTTGGCCCGGCCTTATGACTGTGCATTTGAGTATTTTAATACACGGTATCAATTATTGGGCTTAATTAGTGAGCTGATATTTAATTTTTAAATTGTTATATTAAAATAAATTATATTTCATGTTTAACTTCCAAATTCATAGATGAAGTCAAAAGATAACTTGTATGAGTGGGCAAGCAAGATTTTTTCTTTTTTAAAAAAAATCAAAATATATGATTAGCCATTTTTGCATATGCAATATAGATTTTTGTTGAATCTTCTATATTGTATTTTTTAGTAAATCTTTTATGAGATGGTTTCACAAATTTATATTTATGAGATGAATCGACCCAATCTATAGTTATAGTAAAAAATAATATTTTTGATATAAAAACAATATATTTTCATGAGTAGGATCATATAAAATCGACCTGTGTGAATCTTATAAGAGTTTTTGAGTTTTTTTAATCAAGAAAGTTAAAGGTTGATAAGGACATTTATTTTTTAATTTTTAAACAAAAACTTGTCCCTGAAATTTTAATATTATGTTTTTCATTTAATTATTATAGTATTAGCATAAGAAATTTATGGAGTGAATTTAAGGATTCATTGGTATATATAATAA
Source organism: Primulina huaijiensis (assembly GCF_012295235.1). Classification (NCBI taxonomy): domain Eukaryota; kingdom Viridiplantae; phylum Streptophyta; class Magnoliopsida; order Lamiales; family Gesneriaceae; genus Primulina; species Primulina huaijiensis. Next base: position 19,381,296 of record NC_133311.1, on the reverse strand, counting down.
AAGTAAATATAATATTTGGTAGGAAGTCATATTTGACAAGTTAGGCCAAAACTGAAAAGCAAAATAAAATAGTGACACCTCAACCACTTTTAGCCGACTTTCTTAAATACGATTGAAAAAAAATTGGAGTTTGTACCAACCATTCTAGATTTTACCATTGTTTTCTTTAGAATCATTGATTACTAAAAATTAAGAAAATAATTTATTTATCTATAATATGTACTAGCAATTACCATCACATATTGTGTGTTATTAACGTATATATTATATATTTTACAATACATACGTATATAGATACATATATATATAACCTGTATTTTTTAATTTCAATTTTCTAATAAATAAAGACTGAGTGAGACTATCAATAATACATTTCACAAAAAAAAAAAACCATAAATCAATCTTACTCATAATAATTTTTTAGAAGTAATTCAAATAAAGGATCTTACAAAATTGACTTGTATATCGTCTCACAATTTTTTTTTATTTTTTGTATGACGTAAATTATCACATAAGGATTTATTTAATATATAATAAATCACATATCATTTTTCACTCACGTTCGAGACATACTCTCTTTTTATGCACTATCACTCTTTAGTCTTTACAGTGACTTCGCCTATCGATACGTAATTACATGATAAATTATGAGAATACTACGCATTTGTAAATATAATTTCAGGGTAAAATACAGCAAAAATAATTTCAAAGATATATCCAACTCTGTCCATTTTTTTAGTACTATCTGATTTTTAAAAATATATGATTGTAATATTATTTTATTTTTTATATTCTCCGGTGACATAAATATCAGCAAGCTCGCTGACTCGGTGCAGAAAGTTGTCTGTTTGTGATCCCGATATGGTGTATGCCCCCATCAAGATCAAGAAACAGCCTTTGTTTTTCCTCTCCCTCACAGAAAATTTACACAAAATTATCATGCAAAATCTGAAGTAAATCCAAATATATATATATTTTTCACATGAAAACATCGTTTGCTTGTCTGAACAAGGAAACCCTTTTTCCACCCAGTGGTCCTCACCTGTGAAACTCTCTACTTTTTGCTTTGATCTCCACACAGCTTCCTCTTTTTTCGTTTGTTTCTACTTCACTGCACTGTTCCACTACTTGCATATAGGAAAAGGGGGTAATCGTGTAGTGTGAAAAAGACCGGATCTTTGGGGCCACGAAAATATCTGTTATGCAAGAACAAATGATGGGTTCTGGAGGTACTGGTGGATTTAGTGATGGGCCCATGGCGGTTTCTGTCGAGCACCACCACCAACTCAAGGCGGAGATCGCCGCCAACCCGTGGTACGAGCAGCTTCTGGCTGCACATGTGTCATGCCTTCGTGTGGCCACGCCTGTTGATCAACTGCCGTTACTTGATGCTCAGCTCTCTCAGTCTCACCACATCTTGCAGGCTTATGCCCACAATAACAATCATTCACTCTCTCCACACGAAAGGCAAGAGCTTGACAATTTCTTGGTATGTTTTTCTTCTTCTTTTTTTTACTTACTTTAACGAAATCCCGTGGCGTGTTTTTCGTTTTCTGATATGGGTTTCTTTGAATTTTTTTCCTTTTTTCCCCTTCATTTTTTAAAAACTTCTCAGTTGTTCACTGCTTTTTTATTTGAATGATACAGGCACAGTATTTGTTGGTATTGTGTTCTTTCAGAGAGCAGCTGCAGCTACATGTCAGAGTCCATGCTGTTGAAGCTGTCATGGCCTGCCGTGAAATCGAGCAAAATTTACAATCTATCACTGGTAAATTAATGGTTTCTTCTCATTTATTTCGAATTTTCTATCTGTTAATTCATTATTTTGGTACGAACTTCGAATGGCAGTTCTGTCTCTAGTTGCGTAATAAATTCATCCTTAGACAGTACTTCTGAACTTTTTCTTCCTTAAGTTCCTTTCTTGTCCTTGTTAACTTTATCCATGACTCAAATCCAAGATTTTAAATGTTAGCGAATCAACTGATCAGCCTGTATACCCATTGATTGGGCACTAGTATTATGCCTTTTAATTTCATCCAACCAGGAACACCAACTTATCAAAGCACTAAAAGTGGAAATTTTAGTCTTATTTTTGCAGATAATGAGAAGGCATACTAAGATGATTAGGGAAGTGTCGGTTGTGTATCATTTAATGTAATTTAATTTATGGGGTGTCTTAACAGTCCACGCCTAGCAAGAAATTCATAAATTAGCATTATTGTTTGGTGAGTTTAGAGATGTGATACAACCAAACCTAATATGAAATACTATAGTTTATATATATTCCAATTTGGCAGGAGATTTTGCTTATTTCATTTCGTAATTCTTATGTATATATTGATTCACATTTGGTAGTCAAAGGACCAGAGAAGGATTTAAGGATTCTGTAAGGTATTGTGACTATACAACTACAGGTGGGTGTGGTGGGATCCACTGAGGATTAGTTTATATGGTTTGGAGAGTTACGGTTGGTTGGGGTGATGGATGTAACAATTAAGTGACAATCAACCAACTAATATTTATAAATCTACCTCTACAAACCAATGAGGATGTGTTATGTTATATCTTAATATTTATGCTACTTCCCATGGTCAAAATTAACGTTGGAACTTACATCTCAAACTATACTTTGATATATTGAATGCAACCCCGATAAACTTTAGTAGAAATTAAGGATGTTGATACAAATGAGAAGATGCAAAATAAGATAGACACAAGTTTGTGATGTAAGTAAAATTTTCAATGTTTGAATTTTCAGGACTACTGCTTTTAGGTGAGTTTATTCACTAGATGAAATCTTACTTTAGAGTAACTAGGAAGCATGAGTGGAGTTAGAACATCAGTATTCTTATATTTTGACATTTAAGATTAAGCAAAGACTTCTTAGTCCAATTTGACAATCATATTTAATTTCTGGTGGCGATCATAAAAAGGAACACCATTCTAAGTCTGATAAAAATTAGTTAGATGCTCGAGAAGAATACTGTTCTTGGCACCCTTCTTTTAAAAAGATAATGAATTATCTCTCATTCTCTTGCCATACAATTTACGGTCTCCAGTGTAAAGTAGAGTTTTTTGTCAAAAATCATCCTTTTCTTGATCGTGCCAGCCATTTTCCAACTTTCTTCAAGTGTTTGGTCATCTCCAAATCGCTGACGTCTTCTAGTGGATGAATTACGTGACTTACAATTTCATCTTTGATATGGTATTACATAAAGTTTTAGATCAATCTTAAGTTTTTATTCAATTTTCAAAAGTTAAAACTGAACATATTGCTTAAATGTGTATGTTGTAGCTTAATGTTGGCCAATTTCAAAGCAAAATAATCTAAAATGATTTACTATGATGATAAAATAATAGGCACAATACTGGTGAGTGATGGATAGAGTGATAAGTTGTTGCACATTCTTTAGCTGTATATCTGGTTTCTTGTAACCACTTCCGAGCAGCCTGCAAGCATACTTTGCAGATTTAACTAGAGATAGTTCTCTTCACTTTGGAAAGATATTTCTAGCCTGAGAACCAACCAACTATTATATTAGAGCATAAATCAATTACCTATAGGGCATTTTGCCCATATTCTCTTGCTCTATAATCGGCGAATGTTCTTAAGAACATATGTTTGATATAACTAGCATTGTTCCATTTAAGTTCTTGCACTAAATCTGCATACTGCTTGTCAAGATTTTAATAACTTAAAGTGGTCAAGAAGTAAAAACAACTTGCGGTTGAAGCTTTCCAGGCCATGACCAAACACATTGAGAATTTGGTTATTTTGTTCCCTACAGGTGCAACTCTGGGAGAAGGAACTGGTGCGACTATGTCAGATGATGAAGATGAGCTACAGATGGATTTCTCTTTAGATCAATCAATGGCTGATGGTCATGACTTGATGGGATTTGGTCCATTGCTTCCAACAGAATCAGAGAGGTCTTTAATGGAGAGAGTGAGGCAAGAACTGAAAATCGAGCTGAAACAGGTGAATTTTTTTCTTTGAATAAAAAAGCTGTTTCAAAGCAGGTAACTCAGTAGATTATAATGTATGAATGCGGTTTGATTCAAGCTATGATTTTTCAGGGATTTAAGTCGAAAATTGAAGATGTGAGAGAGGAAATATTAAGAAAAAGAAGGGCCGGAAAATTACCTGGTGACACCACTACTACTCTGAAGAACTGGTGGCAGCAGCACGCGAAATGGCCTTATCCAACTGTAAGTGTCTTTTCTAGATACCTTGTTTCTTGATATCTCAAAACTAGCTCCTGCAACTTTGAACCTATAAATGTCTGGCTACTTATTCATTAAACAATCCAATCATTGGAAACGAACCAAAAAAAATTATGTATTCTCTACAATTGAAATCTTGTTATTATATTTATTATGCATAATTCCGATAAAGATAAAAAGAACCAATGTCAAAATCTATATGGCTAATAGTTTATATTGTCTCTGCTGATTCACGTACAATTCTGGTCGACTGCAGCAGTCTTTGTGTCATATCCAAACTTAAGTTAGAGTCAAGAAAGAGCAAAAAACACAGCGATAACCACCCTGACAAGTACCATGTAATTTTACCACTCTTGCAGGAAGATGACAAGGCAAAGCTTGTGGAGCAGACAGGGTTGCAGCTGAAGCAAATAAACAACTGGTTCATCAACCAACGAAAGCGAAACTGGCACAGCGGCTCACAGTCAGCTACATCTCTCAAGTCCAAACGCAAGAGATGAAAAATTGACTAGTCTTGGATCTGAATGCACATCTGTGTTCGTAACTGAATCTTAGGCAATATGTGAATAAAATTTCAGCGTGACAAACTATGGAAAATTGGGAACTAATACATAATTTTGTGGTAGATGAGGACATGGGGTGAGGTTGGGGTGATACATAAGTATACATGTTGCTACATATTATTTTGTATAAGTAAACTTGCTAACAAGTTGCTTGTAAGAACTGGTGTCACTTCATTTATCTTTATTGTAAAAGTGTCACGGATTTGTTTGATGATTTCTTTGGAATGCCGTCGTCTCAGTTACATAATTACAAGACAAGATATCAAATTAAATAGAGATATATTAATTAAAAAAATATGATTAAATATGGATACATGTTTATATATTTGAGATAATCCAAGAAAAAAGAAGAGTGACTTGTGTAATGAGAACAAATGGAGTAATTATTTTAATGGCTATTTAAGATTTGATACTCTATAGAAGATGATGAGACGGTCTTGTGAGGTTTCTTGTGAATTATTTTAATATTTTCTTATATTTAATAAAAGAAAAATGTATACAAAAACATTGTATGTTTATATCAATATTTTAAAAAATCATTTGAAAATATATTAGGTATTTTAGACTAAAAAAAAAGAAATACGAAGAGTTTTTTTTTAAAAAAATGGTGTGTAAATAACACTCTCTTAAATCTTTACATTGGTCGTATCATTTATTTAATTTCGATCGCGATTTTGGGTTTTTGGTATATTGATTGTTCATATATCGATTTTATTATTATTTAATTAGAACTTTAGCATAAATATTTTTCAAAATGTTCAAAAAATAATTAAAATTTTCATCTAATAAATGAAATTTTTAAATTTTTTAAAAATATTTATTTAATCTTTAAAATTTTCACAGACAAACAATGTATGATTTTTTTAATATTATTTCAGGTTTTTTTTATTAGTAACAGTTCCATTCTATCAATATATCAAATGAAATGATAAATAATTTAATTTGATGACAAGATTATTATCTTTATTTGAATATAATCTCAAATGATATTAATTTTTTTTTATAATATTTAAACGTATTCATTATATCGATAATATTAATTAATTATTTAAATATTCATATTTATTAATTTTAATACTTCATGTATCGCACGAGAGAGTTACTAGTTAATAAATAAGCGACGACTATAATAACTAATTTTTGTTGAAGATCTGTTTTGTAATTACTAATATAGCCCTTATTTGAGGGTTTTTTAAATGGAAAATTGAAAACAATATAAAAAACCATGTCCCAAAAACTATCCCTGCATTGACTAAATTTAATATATGCTATTAAAATATTTTAGAAAATAAATATTTTAAAATTATGCAAAATAATATATACATTCAATAAGCGTGCTCCAATTATCATTATAAAGAAAACCAAAAAATGCAACAACAAAGACCAACACAGGATTATTTAAATTTATTCAATCGAGCTGGCCACATTTCCTATTTTACGTGCGTGCCTATTATTAAACTATTACACAGGATATTCTTTGGGTGCATAAAAATAAGATTAAGTCTCATGTGATACAGTCTCACAAATTTTTATTTGTAAAACGGGTCAACCCTACCGATATTCACAATAAAAAATAATACTCTTAGCATAAAAAATAATACTTTTTCATGAATGACCTAAATAAGATATTCGACCAACGAAATTGATCTGTGAGACTGTCTCATAAGAGTTTTTGTGTAAAATTAATAATCGATTAAAATATAAATTAACATATTTTCAATCTTTTTCACTGACACACAAATTAAAATTATGAAGTTTATTTAATAATATCCGACTAAAACCCTCAACTCGCATGTCAGCACCAACGCACTAACAATGAATATCTTTAATTTATTATTATTATTATTATTATTATTATTATTATTATTATTATTAAGAATAATTATTGCTAATAATTTATGGACAAAAAGGTAATAAGGTATCTTTTTTTCAAATTTAAATATTCATAATAATATATAACATACTTATCAAATAAAAATTAATTAATTTGATTTCTTGACTCGCACTGAAAATAAATTTTAGTTGAAATCAGTTGTAATGCGAATTGTATGATTTCAATTCCATTCTCAGTCATGCCAATTACATTTCACCCTTAAAAATAACAAATGTTTTATACTTTTCCACAATCTATTTATTAATAACATTTCTCAACAAATAACAATTTTGCACAACTTTCCCTAACAACTTAATAAAATAATAATTAAAACAATCAAATTAAGTAAATCAAAATTCTTAAAATAGTCAAACCAATGGAATTAGCCAAGCTAAATATTAAAAATACTATTTACTATATTCTAGAAATTTAAAAATTATTATTATTACAAAAAACATGAGTGAATCCCTATCAACTACATACTTATATATGTATGTTCTGATATCAAAATTTCAAATGATTCGATTTGAGACTTAATTATTACAAACAATCTCGATTCGAATTTTGTGTAGTAACACTAATATCTATTTATGGAATTAAAAAAAAAAAAAAGACAGATAGCATTCATATGTATTTATTTCCCCACATTCATTTCACTGTTTATATTGCATAATTTATTAGGAATACTCCACACAATCGGTTTTCACAGAGGCGACACACACATTATTTTCCGCAATGGGCGCCACTGCAAATGGCTCATCAGCTCAGCCTCTCAACTTCCTGATCTACGGGCGCTCCGGTTGGATCGGTGGCCTGCTTGGGAAGCTATGTGAAGCTCAGAGCATACAGTACACCTACGGGTCGGGCAGGCTGGAGAACAGGGCCTCACTCCAGTCCGACATCGCCTCCGTCCGACCCACACACGTGTTTAACGCCGCTGGTGTCACTGGCAGGCCCAACGTCGACTGGTGCGAGTCCCATAAGGTGGAGACTATCCGTACGAACGTTGCCGGGACGCTGACGCTGGCTGATGTATGCAGAGAGAACAATCTGGTGCTCATTAATTATGCCACCGGTTGCATTTTCGAGTATGATGAGGCGCACCCGCTCGGGTCCGGTATCGGGTTCAAGGAGGAGGACAAGCCCAACTTTATCGGATCCTTCTACTCCAAGACCAAAGCAATGGTGGGTTTTCTTTGATTTTGTCATGTATATATGAATTCGTTGCATATTCAAGATTTCTTGATCTCAAAGGCGGATCTTTGTTCGTTTATATTGTTATGTGGTCTAACCGGTGGATTTTTTTATGGTGACTTGATGCCGGCTGCTAGTGTAATTTATTGTTATTGTTTTGCTGAGTTTTGATTCGAATCTAGTAGATGCTTGTATTGCTGGATTCGTCCATTTAAGTGTCTTATTTTAGTTTAAGAAATTGGTGTATATTATCTAAAATAAGGTAACAAATTCTGTATTTTTTACTCGAGATCTTGGACGTTTATCCTAATAGTGGTTGTTTAAAATAATTTGGCTTAGAATAATATTTTTCTTGGTTCTGCATCTATATTACATATCAATTATCATGTAATATTGGAAGAAAAAGATTGTTTTTAGAAGATACAAAGGTATTGTAAATTCAGTGTTTTTCTTTGAGATGAAGATTCTATCACGGATGAGGCATTGCCCAGCATTAAAAGTGTGCGGTTGTGGAAATTTAGCATTGTGAACCCAGGGGATTGAGTCCCACGAAAAGTGTGTTGTAGTTGATACTTAGTGTGTTCAACACTGACATTCTGATTAACGATGTTGATTCCTTTACTTAAAATCAAGAGAAGAAGTTAGCTACCAATGCTGGTTGCATGATTTGATTTTATTTGGCAAAGAATTGTCTTTGATTTTGGATGAATATTCTGCAGATGGTTATTTATCTCAATGTTGTATAGCTTCTAGTCCTATCCTTTTCATCTTAATCAGAAACCATGATTGAGGTCTGAGGCTGCTATTGTGGTTTCTTTAAGAAAACACATGCTTAGTTATGGTCTTATAGGTGCTTGAATTATTTTCTCTAAGTGCGTCAAGAACAAATATATGGGGATGCATTAGAATGTTTTGAGGTGGGTGCTTAAGGCTTATGATTTGTATTGCTCGAATTGAAAAAAGATAATAATAAATTGATAATAAATTTAACTTCTATTTTCAATTTTTACCTCTTCCTCCCCTTTGATGAACTTAACATAATGTAACCGCCAAATTCAAAAGGTTCTTGTAATTTCATGGTTATGTGGTATATTTTACATTAATAATATACTTTAATAGAGTTAAACGTTGCGAGAAAATTTAATATATGATATGCATAATTATGCCTCCTGATTTTTGTTGTTTCTTCAGGTTGAGGATTTGCTAAAGAACTACGACAATGTTTGTACACTACGAGTTAGGATGCCCATATCATCTGATCTCTCTAACCCACGTAATTTTATAACGAAGATCACTCGGTATGAGAAGGTTGTGAACATCCCAAACTCCATGACAATCTTGGACGAACTGCTTCCCATTTCCATTGAGATGGCAAAGAGAAATCTCACTGGGATCTGGAACTTCACTAATCCTGGAGTGGTCAGCCATAACGAGATCCTAGAAATGTATCGGGATTATATCGATCCTGACTTCTCTTGGAAGAACTTCACCCTTGAGGAGCAGGCTAAGGTGATTGTCGCCCCAAGGAGTAACAACGAGCTTGATGCCTCCAAGCTGAAACAAGAATTTCCTGAACTCATGTCTATCAAGGAATCCCTCATTCAGCATGTGTTCTCCCCAAATCGAAAGACCCCTGTAGCCTGAATTGAGAATCTGTGCCCCGACGATATTATAATTGTTATTGGTCTCTTTGTGTGGTCTGATACATTTTATGACCACAATTTTCTGTTTTGATGTTGATGAACGAGTCTTGTCTTATGTTTTATTGTATTGATTGGATTTCTGAATAAATGGTCTCTTAAAGTATTGGTGTATTTGATTATAAGGAGTCAGTTACTTATCTTTTTCATTTCGGTTGCAAATTTAGAAGCCTGTTACTCATTCTAAACCAGAGAACTTGTTTTACCTTCATTGAATTTTGTAGCTGTCAAGTGACTTATTGACGGTGAAAATGGTTGTAAACGAGTTGCAGTTGGATTCAATTCTGGGAAAACGACTTGATTATTGCAGTGGCTTACAAGTACATGACAGTTTTGTAACTCATTTGGAACCAAGGACTTTACGCCATTGTGACCGAGGTAGCTGATATCTGACATTATTATTGAAATCGGAAATATTAAGCTATAAACCTTTAAAGTGAATGTTGAAGAATGATATGCTGCACAGTGCATCCAAGTGACTGAAAATTATCGGTCGGTTGGATCAAATATGATAACATTGCGGCATTATTTCACGAAGTCCGGTGTAATCTGTAACCTGCCTAAACGAAAACAGGACACCCATGAATTCATGGCTTTCATGCTGTGGGGATAGGCTGTGTCGAGAAACGTTAGTCTTCTTGGAATTGGAGGCAGACTTTTGTTTACAGTTGAAATCATGATTATCTTTTCAAGAATTCCAATCAAGAATGAAATTCCTTGAATGATTTCAGGCAATTTTGTTTATATTTGGTTTTTTAAATGGCCACCACAACTATTAGTCTATTAGCCATTAATAATCCTTGTCACAAGAAAAATTGTTCAGGGGAGTATTAGTTACATTCATGGAAAGTGAACTGCAGTAAAACCTCATTGTTCTGAAGGAACACAAGTTTTGCTTTACATACGAAAGATACAGATTCTATCTATTTAAAGCATGAATTATTGGAATCCTCAGGACAATTCCAGAAGAGTCAATCGAACTTAACACCACTTTTATTTTAGTAGTTTTGTATAAAATTTCAGGTTGCTGTCAGGACACTCCGGTGCCTTAGTTGACACTTTGCCTTTGCAAAGATGAGACTTCAAGTAAAAACACATTATGCTGCTGACGACTGTTAACCAGCTAGAGGAACATATAAACTAGAATTGATCTCCCTCACTAATGGGGCTTCAACCATAAAATTACTGATGCGACATATGGTTCCGGAAGTTCCCAGTTCTTGGATATGCTGGTGAACGCTTCAACTTTGGTTTCTTTTCAAGCACTGAAGACTCATCCGAGTAGAGGCTATAAGGGGCACCCGGAATATAATTATAAACTACAAGAGGTGTTCTTACGGCATGAGTTCCATCACTCCAAGTAATTGCTCCTGACATAATCGGCTGCTGTGAAATGGTAGGTCCAGTGACCTTAACAGTGAACGACTGTGTCTCCCCAATTTCTGAGAATGTCAAAACCGATGGTTCGATGGTGACACTAATAAGCGCCACATCCCGCGCGGATGCGCGCCTATTGCTGCACGTAGGAGCCATCGCCCAGAACAGGGCGCACGGCCGTGCAGCTTCTCGCGCGGGCGCGCGCCTTGCTGTGCGCGCTGCTCAGGAAGGCAGAACGCTGCGCGCGGCCGCGCGTGTTGTTGCGCGGCTGCGCGCGCAGCGCTGATTCTGAAAGCATGCGCGTCCCTTGGCTTAGATGGCATCTGTTTTTGGCCCAACCAATGTATCCCTTGACTAGAATTGTGTCTCTTCGAAGCATCCGGTCTGGAGAAACGTGTCTCCTCCACACATCCGATGATCATCTATAAATAATCCCTCCAACCATTGTCCAAAGTTGCTGAATTTTTTGCTTCATCTCATCCTCTCATATTGCTGCATCAATTTCGAAAAAATACTTAAAAGCTCTACATATTTTGTTGTTCCCTGTGTTCAAGAGTTTGTAGTGCTGCATTCTCTTGTTTGAAGTCGTTGTATCTTGGGGACGATTGCTTGCAACGTATAGCACTTTAATACGGGCAATTTCGTCTTGCGGAGAAAGGATCTTCCTTGCCTCGACTTGATCTTATTGTTGCTGTGATTTGCTCGTGATTCAAGTTGCTGCGTTTTGCTCGTGTTTAAAGACTTCCAACATATCCAGGGTAATATCTCTCAAACACCAGCAAGAATATCCACACCGGGGGCAGTAATATCAGGCTATTTTATCATGGAAAAAGGCAAGAAAAAATTCTCAGAAAGATACAACTGGCTGGAACATACAAGTAGTCAATCAATAACCTTGAGAATATATGGGGAAGTAGGATTCGGCCCTCTTGAAGAAAATGAAACTACCAATGGAGCCATAGCATCTTTCCAAGTCTCACCAACCAAAATGGTCGCCACAGGATGACTAAAAAGTATGCACGAATTAGTGAAATTTACTTAAGGAGCCTTTAGAAGCAATTCTGGAGAAAGAATCGCTTACTGGGTTGATCTTATGTAATCGAGAACCTTTCTGCCATCTTGGGGACTGATCAATGTAGCTGGTAACTGATAACTGAATGCATAAGTTGGATTAATGATCAATTCATCGGACATAATGGTTCCAACTCCATTGGCTAAAAGAATTGTGGAACCGTCTTGATGAGCTTCACAGAATACTAATTTCCCAGCCAACATGTCAGCATTCATGGCATCTTCGAAGCAATATCTTGCAGAATCGGGACTAGAACCAGCAGTATAGTTCACCGCATCTCCTCCCCAGATTAAAGGATAGGTTGTTCCATTCAAATCGTAGGTGTTAATAGAGATCCCCTTCATTTTTTAGATGAAATTAGCCAAAAAATGATCCAACTGCAAATACTTATCGATGAGTGAGGATCCACGAACGGAAAATTCCTACTTACCGTCAAGATTTCACCATTTCCAAGTGCTAAGTTAGAGACAAATCTTCTATCAATTGTGCTAGCAGCAACTGTCAGTGTCCAAGGAGCATAGTTTGAAATACTAACAGGGTCAGGGCCATCATTTCCGGCTGAATTAGAGACCAAAATCCCATTCTTCATGGCGTGGAAAGCTCCGATGGCGATAGGGTCCTCAAAGTAATCTTCGGGGCCCCCTCCCAAAGAAACCGCTATGATATCTACTCCATCTGCAATGGCATCATCAAATGCTTTGAGTATGTCTGCTGTTCCGCATCCATTCGCCCAGCAAACTTTGTACACCGCAATTCTTGAATAAGGCACTCCTCCGCGTGCTACACCCTCCGCTAAGCCGAAAAAGCTCGTTTCTGGTAAGTACACACCAGCAACTGTTGATGATGTATGAGTACCATGCCCTTCAGAATCTCTTGGAGATGGGATATCTGTTTCATAGTATGAGTTGTCACTGTTGTAGTATCGTGCCCCAATCAGCTTGCTGCGACAAAGAGTGAAGTAAATCCTACGGATTTATGATATCTAATTTTTAAGTAGTTACAATCTTGGGTGCATACTTGTTGCAGGTGAAATTTTTGGTCTGGCATGTACCCTTCCATTTAGCTGGTGGAGAGCCATATCCTGTGTCATTGAAGCTAGGATGCTCCGGCCAGGCTCCTAAAATTTGTAGATACAAGACATAAGCAGGTACATATAGGATTTTCAGTACTAGTGAAATTTCACGTACTTTTATCTGAAGAAGCTACTGCCGTTGAAGTAGCGTGCAAACTCATTAAGGAGAAAGGTTAATAAATTAACATATCCGTTGGTTTACCTGTGTCGAGTAGTCCAACAATGACCTCTCCCTCTTGAGCAGCTCCAAGTTTTCCCTGGCTGAATCCCATGAAATCCCAAGACCTTGTGGAGTGTAGTTTTAATATTCGGTTCGGAATTACAGAAATTACTTCTTTCATTTCTGCATCCATTTTTCATGTCACTTTCTGCAAAAACTACATATATATATATAGATTTTCTCATGTTTGCTGCTTTGAAAATTATTGTCTCACTTGATATGCTTTCTGCCTCGTCTTTTGTAAGTTTTGCGGCAAATCCATTGAAACTTCTGCCATAACTATATATCAACGACTCTTTGGCCGATGAAGCACTGTAATCAGATATTAAAACTTGAGTAACAGAGCAAAAGCCCCACTCAACTGATCAAATATTTTTTATTAAAAAAAATATCAACTTTCGTCCCCGATTCCACCAATCTTGATGTATACTCGGAAGCATTCTACCTGCCAAGGACACTGTGCAGCATGGAGAAATGTGAGTGATACCCTTGTAAGAGCCCGGGTCATGGATGACCCGGGATATCAGATGGATTCTCAAATCAAGGTCAATCTGCAGGATGGATTCTTGTGAAGCCGGGCAGGTGCAAGCCCGGGCTCTACTCCCCGGGCAACCAGACGCCTGGGCTCTTATATAAGCCCCCGGTAGGCATTCTAACCGGACCACCTCGATATGAGCACCGCACTCGAGTACACTAGCAGAATAGGATGTGGGCGATTGTCCTATCTCTGACAATAATCCAAGTGGTTGACAAAGTCAGACAGGCGGGATGTGACTAGTGTATGATTTGACTTGTCAGAATGTAGCCGCCCTACTATAATTAGTAGGTAGCACGCAGAACGAGGTCATCATCACATCTCCTACTATAAATACCAGGTTTCATCTTCACATTTACAATTCATTTTATTGCCTACACTCTTACACCAATATCACAACAATCACTTGGTTACATTGGTTTTTTGTTGAGTCATTCACTGACTTAAGCATCGGAGTGGCCACGCCGGACTCCCCTCCGGCGCCCATTCACGAGTTCATCTCCTTGTGTGCAGGTTACAGCTGGAGCCATATTACAGAGATATATCTTCATCACAGATATACTCTCCCTTGCTCTTATTTCCTTCATTATCTTGATAGCAGATCCGTTGGAGCTCCTTACCCAGCTCGTCCATTTCACCCGGATCGCATCATTGGCGCCGTCTGTGGGAATTTGAGCTCAAGACGTAGATATGGTTTCCATTCAAAAATAAGCCCAACTCTGCTTGGCAAACATACAAGTCCGACCAGCTCGGCACTCAGATCTTATATGTAGATTTCATATGGGCTCAAAGCTCAGCAGCTATCCCGGATTGGCATGAAGAGCATTTGCTATGTACTCAGTAGCATACAGTTATATTAGTCACCTAATTTAGCTCAACCAGAGAAGTTTCACTCTATCGGAAATGAATTCAGATTCAGTATTTCCAGGTTAGTGATTTGGTTTTTAATAAAACTAATATAGCAGGAGAAGCAAAAATCTTTTAAAGTCCGGGAGGCACGAGGCCCCGGCACATTATCTTAAGCCCGGGAGATTTGAGACCCCGGCACCGTATATTCAAAGTCCGGGAGATATAAGGCCCCGGCACATTATTTAAAGTCCGAGAGGTATCAGGCCCCGGCATATTGTCTAAGATCGAAGGCACTATACCCTGGCTCGGGGAACCACACCTCGATCAACAAAAAGCCCAGGGTTCTCAAACCTGGCTCGGGGCTCCGCACCTCGACCATTCCCAAGTCCCGGGACATGTTCCCCGGCCCAAGGCTCCGCACCTTGGTTATCTATAAGCCCAGGGTTCTCAAACCTGGCTCGGGGCTCCGCACCTCGACCATTCCCAAGTCCCGGGACATGTTCCCCGGCCCAAGGCTCCGCACCTTGGTTATCTATAAGCCCAGGGTTCTCAAACCTGGCTCGGGGTTCCACACCTCGACCACTCCCAAGTCCCGGGACATGTTCCCCGGCCTAAGGCTCCGCACCTTGGTTATCTATAAGCCCAGGGTTCTCAAACCTGGCTCGGGGCTCCGCACCTCGACCATTCCTGAATGCTAGGACATGTTGCCCGGCCCAAGGCTCCGGACCTTGGTTATTTATACGCTCAGGGTTCTCAACCCTGGCTCGGGGCTCCGCACCTCGACCATTCCCAAGTCTTGGGACATGTTGCCCGGCCCAAGGCTCCGAACCTTGGATATTTATAAGCTCAGGGTTCTCAAACCTGGCTCGGGGCTCCGCACCTCGACCATTCCCAATGCTTGGGACATGTTGCCCGGCCCAAGGCTCCGAACCTTGGATATTTATAAGCTCAGGGTTCTCAAACCTGGCTCGGGGCTCCGCACCTCGACCATTCCCAATTCTTGGGACATGTTGCCCGGCCCAAGGCTCCGAACCTTGGTTATTTATAAGCTCAGGGTTCTCAAACCTGGCTCGGGGCTCCGCACCTCGACCATTCATGAAGGCCAGGGCTCCGCACCCTGGTTATCTATTAAGTCCAGGAATCCGTACCCTGGCTCGGGACTCCGCACCTTGACCATTCATGAAGGCCAGGGCTCCGCACCCTGGTTATCTATTAAGTCCAGGGATCCGTACCCTGGCTCGGGGCACCATACCTCGACCATTTCGAGCCCGGGAGACACGAGGCCCCGACATCTTATCTCAAGTCCATGAGACACGAGACTCCGGCTCCTCATCCCATCTCTGGGAGACATGAAGCCCTCGATGCATTAATAAAGTCAGATTGATCATCTCTTTGGGAATCCAAGCATGACTAATCGGGACAGCGAGTATGACTCTAGCCCGACTATTTAAGAGATGTGTGATGATACCCTTGTAAGAGCCCGGGTCACGGATGACCCGGGATATCAGATGGATTCCCAAATCAGGGTCAATCTGCAGGGTGGATTCTTGTGAAGCCGGGCAGGTGCAAGACCGGGCTCTACTCCCCGGGCAACCAGACGCCTGGGCTCTTATATAAGCCCCCGGTAGGCATTCTAACCGGACCACCTCGATATGAGCACCGCACTCGAGTACACTAGCAGAATAGGATGTGGGCGATTGTCATATCTCTGACAATAATCCAAGTGGTTGACAAAGTCAGACAGGCGGGATGTGACTAGTGTATGATTTGACATGTCAGAATATAGCCGCCCTACTATAATTAGTAGGTAGCACGCAGAACGAGGTCATCATCACATCTCCTACTATAAATACCAGGTTTCATCTTCACATATACAATTCATTTTATTGCCTACACTCTTACACCAATATCACAACCATCACTTGGTTACATTGGTCTTTTGTTGAGTCATTCACTGACTTAAGCATCGGAGTGGCCACGCCGGACTCTCCTCCGGTGCCCATTCACGAGTTCATCTCCTTGTGTGCAGGTTACAGCTGGAGCCATATTACAGAGATATATCTTCATCACAGATATACTCTCCCTTGCTCTTATTTCCTTCATTATCTTGATAACAGATCCGTTGGAGCTCCTTATCCAGCTCGTCCATTTCACCCGGATCGCATCAGTGAGGATGCAACCGAGCTAACATCTTGAAGCCGATCTTCCATGTAAACCACATGAAGCTACATATAAAAAGAAAAAAAAAAAAAGAATGTCGATAAAAGGTGACAAATCAACAACGCAGCGGCCCTAACCAGTTCGAGTTAGATATACCTTTCTTTCATCGCATTGACATTGAAGCACAAGGTTTGTAAGAAACAAAGAGTACAAGAACAAAAGAATCCCAGATTCTGCCATCATGATTATCTGATTATCTCTACTATGGTTAAGTTTAGTTCCATTTTGTATTTTAACATCTGAAGTAATATAGCATGGTTGCTTGAATCGTTTTCTCCGAATGTCACAAGAAATTTAGCTGTAAAAGTTCTCATTGGGCAACTTGTTTTTGAGATTATCGTTCACTTCTAATGCCTAATCATCCTTGTATCATTGACGGATAACTTTGTCTCAAATGATTTTGTATGATTTAATTTGGGAGTTTTAAGAACATAAAATATCCTATATTTTGTTGCTTTGTTACTCGTTTGTTATGACCCAGTGAACGTTGTGCAGTAGATAGCGGAATCGCTGTTGTCTTTTTCATATATATGGATATTTGAACCGAACAACTCTTCCGTAAAAGAGAGACATTATGTCATCAAGTCAAGAGGTTTGTGACGAATCGTTATTTCTACAAAGAAAAAAATGAAATTTACAATTTGTTAAAATATAAAAATTTCAACCTTCCGCTAATATTTTCCGAGTGTTATTATATTTTTACTAAGTATATGTGTGTGTGTGTGATTCAGTGTGAAGTAAGCAAGAAAGAAATAAATAAGTGGTACAAAGTAAGTGTAGAATGATTCAATTTTTAAGGTGTTGAACTCGCTCCACTACTATAGAAATAGGTGGAGGTGACCCTTTTACGTAGACCATGTATCCTAAAAGATCGCTTGACTAATGGTTTCCGCAAAATATTACATATAGAGAATTGAGTAAGTTTCATTACATATAGAGAATTGAGTAGGTTTCTTGTGAGGCGATCTCACGAATCTTTATCTGTGATATGGGTCAACTCTATCGATATTCACAATAAAAAGTAATACTCTTACCATAAAAAATAATATTTTTTCATGGATGACCCAAATAAGAGATCCATCTCACAAAATATAACTCGTATGACCGTCTAACACAAGTTTTTGTCTAGAAAATTATGCCAATAATTTAAGCACGGAAATTGTGTTTTAAAAGTTTCCATCTTCAAAACGTTTATTATCCAGTATAGCTATATTATATAAAAAAAACTATGTAATGTAATTTTATAAATTTTATGTAAGTAAATTATTTTGAAAAATATAATTTGTTGTGCATACAAATTGAAATATAAAAAATTATTAGTAATGTTATAATAAAATATATCTTTCTAAAAATATATTATATTAGTGAATCTTGGTTCACACTATGTGTATATTTCCTCGCTAAAAAATAAAAAAAGGAGTAGTTTTTATAAAACTTTTAAAATAAAATTTATTAATTTTTTAAGTTGTAATGATAGGAGAAAAAAGTTTATAAATAAAAATATTATTATAATATAGTAAAATCATATAGTTATTTTGATAAAATGTCAAGTGCTCTTGTATTATTAAATGAAGTACACCATACAAATTATTTTCGATCTTTTCCATATATGCATTGTCTGTACGAATCAAGATCTTGACATGTGTCATTTTTTAATAGGATGATTATGGCCCGTACAAGTAATACCTGCACCGATAGTACGCTGGAGTACCTAAAGGAAGCTCAACATTTTTTTATATAAAAAAAGTGACACATTAATTGAGAAAGATAGTTTGAGAAATGATCTTTTGAGTTGTGACTTTTTTTCCTTTTGATATAATAGGGTGGGGGATTTTCTTCTAACTAAACCCACGGTTGTGGGATTCAAACCCAAGATCTCTGGAGTGTTCATCCGTGCCAACAGATTAATACCGCTTGGATCTTGAGTTCTCTCATAATTTGTCCGTAGGCCAATAGATCCTTGGTTGAATTGTGACATTTTAAGAAAAAACAAAAAAATTTGCAAATGACCTTCAAAAGTCTCTAGGTATTCCAATAAAAATATAATTTTTATTTTTATTTTTTTGTTCTCTCAAACATAAAATGAATAAAAATGGCGATGTGATATATAAATCTTTAATCATATATATCTTCTTCTTTCTGTTAGAATCGCCTGTTTTCAATTTACTAAGCGATTTCTTGAACTTACTAACTTATCAATGTGATTATTATGCGATTCTAACTTTGCATATTCCGTTTGAATATTCAATTTTCCGCAAAATAAGATCTTTCTGCCGATGAACTGTTAGAACGACGCTTTCAATATTTTATAACTTTGAATTGTCCGATTAGTAAATTTTTCCTCTTGAAACATTTTTAAATAGATTGACTGCGCTAATTACGAATCTATTTACTCTTTTCATTTTGAACACGTCTTCTACACTTCAACTATTTGCCTGCTAATTCAACATAGAAATGGAATTCAAGAAACCCACAAAAAATAAAGTAAAAACTAAAATAAAATTGAAAAAGGGAATATCAATTTCCAATAAGCCAAAAGGGGAAAAAGAAAAAGAAACTCAATCATTTGCTTGTACTTGACAATGAAACAAGGTTATTTTTGCACGTGCCAGAATAAGTAGACACAAGAAACCGAACCATTCAGACTTCAGTGGCCATTGGCGAGGGTGCCGTTCTCACTAGCTTTCTTGGAGTAGAATCGTCTGTACTTGGAATCCACTTCAGTGAGATAATATGTGCCTGGTGCAAGAACACTGCAATCCTTGCTCGTTACAAAGTCCTTGCCCCCGTACCTATGCTCCATCACCTTCATAGTTTCGACGAATTTTTCGGGAGGGAACTGCAGGATTTATAATCATTCATATATCAGAAAACCAGAAAATATTGAATCCAAATGTTGGCAAATGCACCATAATGCATAAAATATATAGTTTGGTGGATTAAATTTTGAATCGAGGAAAAAATGGCCTACCTCCTGTCTTGACTTCAACTTCTCTGATATATTCATTACGGATGCAATGTTTGACAAGTTAAATGGGAGTTGAACCTCGTTAAGACGGACAGAAAACATGGATGATGAGAGACCACTCCCATAGGAAAACAACATCACTCTTTGTCCAGCCTGAAATTAGGGGGGAAATATCAATTCCAAGATCGCAAAATTTTGCTTTTGCTAAAATTATCGAGGCTACAAGGATTTTAAATGAGCATATTGGTTTGTACTTTACCAGAGTGCTATGTTTATTGTGAATGAGGGATGCAAATGCAGCATAAATCGATGCAGTGTACATGTTCCCGACTTGGTTTGGTACTAGGGTAGATGGCTGCACTTTTGAATCATAAAATGGTTTTGCAACTTGTTGGGACGCCTGTAGATATAGTAAAGTTAGGGTTGAAAACGAAATTTTGTTAATGGAAATTTCTATAGTGATTCAAACCTTCTCAAGATCACGGCTTTGATAGCTTTCATCGCTTGTTAACGATGCAAAAGGTGCAAGTTTTTCCTTCGCAGACTCGTTAATAGAGCTGAAAATCAATAATAGACAAAACAACTAAGCAGAAACCTTTTAAGCAGATTACTGCTCGTTCAAGGCCAGAGAAAGTTATTACCTGGCACTCCTTAAAAAATCATTGAATAGCAATCGAGCGAAGCTTTTCTGTACTAGCTGCATTTTTCGAGTAAAAATGTTAACAAAACTTAGATCCGGTAGCTCTAAATTTCAATAAGAAAAGAAAAACACAATTTCTTGTCAAGTACCCTTTTTCTACATGTAACTACCTTATTGTATGGAGAATGGAATACAAAGTAGTCAACATCAGAAACTGAAAATTGTTTGCCCTCAAGCTTTTCATACCTATATGCATGATATGCAGTTAAGAACCTGGTGACAAAATTTAAGCAGGTTAAGGAGGAAGTGTACAAAAAATTCTTACTTGTCGCATAAGCTTTTGTAACAAGAATCGAGCGCCATGAGGTAACAAGTCTGAGAAAGTTTTCCATCAACAACCTACAAACATAACATTAATTGCATGAAAAATTAATAGGAACAAAGTTCTGTGATTCAATCTATTGCCAAATAGTATTTATGGTGCCAAGGTAAGGTCATCGTCGAACAAGAAAATTTAATCAGTCGCAAAGTAAACTTGCAAAATGATTAGCACAATGTAAAAAGGGAGGTAAAAAGGGATTTAGCAAATAAACAGTAGGAAAAAAATCACAGTGAGGACAAATACAATACACGAAGTATATACATGGTTGTTTAATAGTCATAATGGTTCTTAACAATTATGACCCATGTAGAAATACGACCTTGCATAGGGTCTATATAGAATGAGACAATGCACAGTATTGACTGTAAAAATAACTAACAAAAGTAGTAGTTATTAGAGGTTAAGAGGAAGATTACCGGGTATTCACTGGCAAGATCGGGCTTGTAAAAATCATAAGCATGAGCCATGTGACTTGCCCTGAGCTTACTTTCGAAAGAAATAGGTGCATTTGGCCCTATGAGCATGGCAATTGCAGCAGCTCCCCCAGTTGGTCTAGCTGGTCCCTCAGCATAGACCTGTTACAAATAAATCGTTGGTAAGATATTGAAAAACAAACACATTTATTGTTTTAATTTAACGCTAACGTTTGTGAGATGACCATACAATAGCGACCTTATCATAAACTTTAATGAGTTTTTACAAAAATGTCACCTCCTATTTTACATGTTAATCTAGAATTGGAAAATATGTGATGATAACTGTCATACCGCACTGTCCGTACAGACAACGAGGCCATATCGTCCATCCCACGAACTACTTTCCACCCAATTCACACAGTTAAACAAAGCAGCAGTTCCTCCATAGCACGCATTGGTCGAATCAACACCTTCTATGTCAGTATTTCCACATTTCTGTTCATTCGAACGGACAAAGACATGGATGAATACCCTAAACACTCTAAGGTAAATGCTCAGACCACATGCCTCAATACCTCAAAAATAGGCATCAAGAAGGTTTTAATGGATTTGCTCTTATCAAGTACGGTCTCACCTCCAACTTCCAGACGACCATTCTGCTTTGGATCAACCCCATACTTCTCAAGGAGTGAAGAGACAGCGGTCAAACTGAATGTCAAAAAGTTAACTAACAGTTACCAAGAAAGCAACTAGTAATCAACTAAATTCACAAATAGTTAACCACATTAACCTGCCACCAGATTTCTACTTAACAATTTTGAAACACAAACAACAAAAGGTGGCAGTTTCCATCCATGAAACCCATTAAGCGTTTCAGTCCTTCCAATAATGCAATTACAATGACGCAAAAGATATATAATTCGTTATTCATTGTATAGTTTCTAGCAAATATAGCAGCATAACAACCTTTAAGAAACAGAAAAGCAGCACATGCCTTTACATTTTGAATATTCTCTTGCTTAATTACAAAGGGCACATCTCACAATGAATTTGCAAAAAAGTTCAACCAACTTCCCATCCGATAGTCTAGTTGCACGTGGCAAGATGTTCAGGAGTTGGTCGATCATAACTTCAACAACTATGTCTGCTTTTGTGTTGGCCAAGTATTCTCATACTTGTCAATCATGCTTTAAGAAAAAGACGGTGTAGTCTTTACATGCAATCTGCCAAGATTCTCAATAATAATGGTAAAAATACTTTTAAAATCCTCTTTCCCCAACCCTCTCTTTAGTATTTGTTAACATTTGCAACAACTGAATATCTATTAATTATGACATATAAATTAAATTTTTAAAATGTTAATTATTAAGGAATAAACTATATGGGTCCTTCACCCAAAAAAATAAAAATATTCAATTTCTCAAAAGCGGTAAAAAGAGATTGGGGAAATCTCTCCACTCCCTCTGCTTACTCAGAGGTAGAAAAATATGCGTTATTTCCTCTTTTTCCCAACTTTCCAACATTTAATATAACTGAAGGAGAATTGAAAACCTCATGGAGATCACATCTTCAACATCAGTACAAAATGCCATGCAATCTTGGCCAAGCCCAATTGTATATTTACCCTTGCTTGCTCCATCATGAGCCTCCAGCACTTCCTGCAGCAATTACACCGTTATTCATTAAAGGGCACCGAGATCTGTTTTCCTCCATTGCAAAACAAGCAAGGATTGCAGTAACAGAATGGAAGAAAACCAAGGAAAATTTCTGAAAAACGAATCTGAAATCACAATCCTAGGAAACACAGGCGTTAAAAACTATGCGACGAAAACGGATCAAAAGTTCATGGCTAATAACATCAAAATCATTAGGCTGGTCCATCCTATCGATTTTCTTCCCCATTCAACGTCATTCTTGAATCCCACAAAATTTCTTGAAAAAGACCACAAAAATAGAGGCCAACAAAAAAAAAAGAGACACACAATCACACGCGCAACTCTTCCCAGACGTGTACCTACATGGCACGTTTGATTCCCAATTGAACTCACGTACAACAAAAACAAACAACACCCATGATAAACGAAAACACAAAATCAAACCTGCTGGATGCAAGTACGAGGAAAGTAAACTTCCATGGCGAGAATTCCAACGTTCTTGGGTTGCAGGGCCATCTCTCTTTCTTCTTCTACCCTTTCCTGGCTCAAAAATGCAGAAAAAAAAAACAGATCGAACGGGCCAAGAAACTAGTATTTCCTGAGTTTAAATTCAGGATGTATCCACAAAGACAGGCGCGAGTGAGTAGGAAAACAGAAGTTGGAGAAGGGATAAATGGGTGGATGAATATGATGGCGTCAATGGCTTCTTTAGTTCTTTATTTATAGTAGAAAAATTAAAAGGAGTCGTAAATAATATTACCTAACTTTTAGCATCGATTCCATTTTATTTGCTTTTTACACCCCTCTTTCCACTCAACAACCAACTTCGGACCTAGTACAAAGTCCATTACCATATATTTTTTAAAAAGTTAAGTCGGGTTAGTTTGAGAAAATGTTGATATGAAAAATCGAACGTCTCTAGTTCTAATTCTTGTTCCTCAAAATGTTTATCTAAAATTCATAAATTGATATACATATTGAGGCAAAAATGAATTTCGGACTCAACAAACACAAATATTAAATAGTTTTCAACCATATTATTGGATACAAAGATAAATAATTGTCTTTTCTATGAGAGCAATCAAATCTTTCTGTTTGAGTCATTATACAGTTTAAGAAATTGAAATTGCAACATTATCATCCGTTATAATTTTTTAATAACGCATAATTTCAAAATTCTTGATCATGTTAGTAGAATTAACTCCACCACAAAGTTAAAACATAGCGTTTCATAGCTACTGAATTCACTGGAGTACCAACAGAACTTTCCCATTTAATATATAGCTGATATTCGAAATTTCTTTAATTTAGCAAAAGAAGCCTATTTTTTTCTCAGTTTTTTTTATCTCGTATTTAACTTTTAGGCTGGCACTTGACATATTGAAATTTTAGGAATAAATCAAATTCGTAAAAATTAAATTAAGAACTATAAAATATAAAATTTGAGAGACAAGAGATGGCCCCGACAACCGTTATAAAATTAATGAAAAATAATCAGAATTTTGGATTATTTTTAGGTGGCAAATCTATCACATGCACTGAGTTCCATTTCTGAAAATTGGTATAAATATTCTGAATTATATATCTGTCTATGAGGACAAATTACTTGTGACTGTTTTGAGTATTGAAATTATATCAAATCTATAATATATAAAAATAAATTTAACCTCAATCAAAATAGAAAATATATAAAATAAGTGGGGGCATCTTTACATTAAGGTACAGAAAAATAATTATAGTCCACGGTAAGAACAATTTCTAAAAAAATTTGGCGTTTGGTGTTTGTTTACCAATAAAAATATCTTTTCAATAGCCTTATTTTTTTCTTCCCTCTAGGAATACCAAAAATTGAATCTTATGAGTATAAGGAAGTATATATAATCACTAAAAAAAGGTTTTGGCTTTTAACTTAAAATAATCGATTTTGTATTTCAAGGAGAAAAAATTGAAATCTAAAAGTTGATGAGACGTTGATTCTGGTTCTACAAAAGTGATTTTAATAAAAATTTAGTGTTTAAATAACTTATTTATCAAACACTACGCACTTCTGATTTTCAATTTTTAAAATTTTTTTTAAATACTACTCATTTCTTATTTTTCATAATATATATATTTAATAATTTCTTTAGAGTTAAAATAACTTATTTATCAAACACTACTCACTTTTGATTTTCAATTTTGTTTTTAAATACTACTCATTTCTTATTTTCATTCATTTTTCATAATCTATAGATTCAATAATTTCTTTAAAAGAAGAAATTATTGATAATATTCTCTACGATTCTTATATTATTACAAGAGAGGATCACAACGGGGTAGATTTTGTCAAATCTGGGAGCTACCCTGCTTCATTTTAGACTCGTTCATCTTGTGAACTCGACAGGTCCAATCTGAATTTTAAAAAAAATGCTTTAAAGATTTTAGTCAATACAAAATAAAAAATTTAATAAATCGTTAATATTTAAAAAAAATATTATCACAATTTAAAATCTATCAATTTATATTCAATTAATAACAAAATGAAAAATATAATTATATATTTTCATATTAAACTAAATAAATTTATTTTAATATTAAAATGTTATAAACTAGTTATAGATTCAGGTATTCACTATTCAATAAAAGCAGCAATTTAAATATATCATTAATAATATATAGGTATACAATAGAGGATCTGGCACGAGTCTATTAAATCCTAAGACTTGTTTGTTAACATGCTTAATCAGGTCTTAACTGCTCTAGCGCAGAGGTGGATCTATATTGTGAATAGAGGGTGCCACGAAACCCAAAAAATTTTAAAAGTCTTATTGTTATACACAAAAAAAAAAAAAAAAAAAAAAAAAAAAAAAAATAAAAAAAAAAAAAAAAAAAAAAAAATCAGTATGTCTATTAATAAATTACTTTTAAGTCAAATTAATAATCAAATATGCAACTTAAATGGTACGAAACTAGTTTTCTATACTAAACTAGACTAGTGTTACATGGTTCAATACCTCTCATTATTATTTTGGAGGATGGAACTTGTAAGTTATAACCGCTATTTTTCGATCATACTGATTAAATCTTTGAGTTAATAAGATAATTTGTAAATCACGTCAATCAGATAAACTGGACAAACTATGTGTGACGAGCTTATCAGAAAAAATAATGTTAGGAAATCAAACAGGCAATCAGATAAACTGGACAAAATATGTGTGACAATTCTTTTTTTATTATTATTTATGGGAAAACAGCAGTTCTTTTAAAAAATTATATGTGCAAATATAATTAAAAAGAGTTCAACAAATTTCGCATACGTATTTCATATATGTGATTCACATTTTGAAAATCGATCCCGAAAGATATGTCGATATCAAATTTATCGTTAATTGAATAAATGTCGGGTGGCGAAGTCAAGAGAGGTGAGCTCCAATCATGTCAGTTTTGTTGCGTCATCTTCCATTAACTAATTACATATTTCACGCAATCAAATATCAAAGTGATATTAGTCGCAGTTTTTATCATCTAATATATATTTTATTTTACAAATCGTTAAATCATTATCATATTATTTTTCAATATAAAATAGTGATGTATTATAAAAGGTATAACATTAACAACCGTCGCGATTTAAACCGGTTCATGATGAGTTCATCGGTTCTAGATTGAATTTGACTGATAAAAAAAAGTTTATACGTTTGATCTGAACCAGATCCGTGACTAAGTTTTAAAAACACTGAGCACACATTTGGTGTCGTGTATTTTTTTAATACAAAATTATCAATTGAGGATCTTGCGTGTCTCTCATTTTGTTGTACGAATTTGAAAAATTGTAAGTTGAATTGATAATTGATGGTCTTATGTAAAAATTACATAACATCACATGATGTGTTTATCCCTCAGCAGAGAATCCAAGTCCACACACCCTAATGCCCTACATCATACATTTATATGACTTTAAGCACCTCAACTATGAATTTTTCTTTGGCATACATGCAGGGAATGTGAATGATTAACCACATCTATTGATATGTTGAGATTCGGAGATAATTACTTCATTTTGTTCATAATTTGACTTATTTATTGGCAAGATAGAAAATTGTGGCTTGAATTTTATAACAAGACTGCAGATTTTAAACGTTACACATTTCAAAGTGGGACAATCTAAAAGGGCACGCCACATTCAATGCAAGCAATGTATAAATCTATGTTGGTGGCTTACAAAGAGTCGATAATTAATTAATTTGTTTATACAAAAATAAAGATAATAAAGTTAGGGGTAATATTTAACTACTAAATGTGCCACGCTACTGAATTGTAGGTACTAAACATTTTTTTTTTAAAATATAGAATATTTTTCTAAATCAAAATTAGTGTATTATTCTAAACAGTAGTATGAATGGATATAGTGGCTAAAGATCTACTCCATAATTGGAAAAGTTAGACACTTTGAAGTTCCTCATATGGTAATGGAAATTTATTCAAAAAGTGACATAAAATAAAATGGTGTGAATCCACTAATTATTTTCCATGAGAATTCTAAGAGATCAACAAATTGACTTGGTTGGTAATAGCCCAATGAGTCCGACGCACACNTTTTTTTTTTTTTTTTTTTTTTTTTTGAGTACGTAGAAAGCATAAATTTCAATAATTCACTAAATTTCGAGATACAATGATACCAAACCAACGAGGACAAACATCATCTAACTACTCCAAATCCAAAACAAGTAACAAGGCTTTGCGAGCTAGTGGATGAGCCACACTATTAGCTGACCTTCTTGATTAATAGATATAAAAAGAGTAGACTCGATTAAATATCGAATTTCTAAGACCAGAATACCGTCTGGACTTAAAAGTCATAATCAGGGTTTTGTATGGCTGTGAGTGCTTCTATGAAATCTGAAAATATACATACATTAATGATATTGCGGCAGAAATCCATTCCACAACTAGGGGATGTATTCAATGTATGAGATTTATTGATTTTTAACAACTTTTGTAGATTTTAAAAGTCTAGATGTATTCAATTAAGACTTTTACATATTCCATAAAAGTCTAGTGGTATTCAAAATAGACTTTCATAGAGTTTTAAAAAGTCAAGTGGTATTCAAAATTGACTTTTAAAAACTCTATAAAACTCTATAGGTATTTAAATTTTCAACAGACTTTTAATAAATTCATTAACATACAAACATTAAAGCTTAAAGTACAACCGTAAATTGTCAAAAATTGTATTTGATTCAACCCAAAGATTTGGATGGATTTTTAAAACTTCTAACTCATACACAAGCTATTTATTTCTCTATGTCGCTTCACACCTACTCTCTTCTTATCTCCTCTCCTCTCATCTCCTCTCATCTATCTCTATCATTCTCTCAAATTTTCGAAGTGTATCTCTATATATATTTTCGTCTTTCCTTTTCAAATTTTTCATTTTTTGGCTGATTGTTCATTTAATAATTTTTTATTTTAATATCATAGGAAAATTTTGAATTCTAGAATTGATTTTGTAATTTTTAATTTATGATTTATACAAATTAATGTAATATTCAATAATAATAAAATATGATCTAAAAAATATCGTTTAATTCTTAATAATTGAATAGCCTCACAAAAACTATGATTTTTAAAAAAAATTTAGTATTTTCAATTAATATATAAACTATGATATTTTTATGCAAAATTATATCCACACAATGCTAAATAATATTATTTTCACCTGTATATTATCAATTCAAAAACAAAATTACAGATTAATCAATTGATGTATTTTAAAAAAATTTACAAACATGCATACAAATCCACATATATACACATGTAAGGATTAAATGATTTAACTTTTAAATAAGTATATTTATTTATTAATATAAATATTGTAAAACTATTTCAAACTGAATATGTTATACATGTCAATTAATTATTGATTCAAATAAATTAATAAAAAATAATATGTGATAATTAAGTACAAAATTTATAAAATTCTATAAAAAAAATTTCACAAAAGTCTATAAAAATCTTGCAAAAAAGTCAACATGAATCCACATAAATCTGTTTATAAATATGTGAGAATCAATAAAAATCAATAAAAATCTATCAAATCTATAAAAGTCTAACATTTGAAAAAATTATTAAAAGTCGTCACAATTCTAAATTGAATACACCCACTAAGATGCGTATTTTCGGCGGAATATGAAGTTTCCAATCCAATTGTCGCCAAGAATAATTTGGCTACATTGATTGAGAAGGTGGGGGAACCAACTAATTAGTGACCAAAAGATAGCCGGCCTATTTATACAGCAAGTTTGTGATCAAATAATGTAGGGATAATATGCATTCATTAGTCTTACGTGAAACATGATATATTAATTGACACACATTTTTATTTCGTTTTCATCTAACGTTTATATTATACATCAATCATCATCTTATCTCACGAATCTAACAGTTATCTATATATGAATAAAAGACTATTTTCTCTCCAAGTTATTTTTAAAAAATCTTATTTAATCCGCTTAAACATCAAACTAGGTTTTTATTATTTTTAAAAAAAATCATAGATTAACTTCCCAGAAACAAAATCTAGAGGTTATTATTATTATTATTATTATTATTATTATTATTATTATTATTATTATTATTATTACTTTGCTGTAGTATTCTAATTTTAAAATGTAAATGCATGGTTCTAATAAAATATATAAAATTGTTCACGCTAGCGACTTGATTTAAAAAGGTACATGTGTTGAGACTCGTACCTATATATATATTCAATCAATACAACTTTGGACCGCAGAGAAATGGTTTATTATGAAATTCACATGTTCGCACGATTGTCTGCAGACCATAAACTAATGAAAGTACACCAGACTTCATAATTATTAAACCAATTAGTTCCAAAATGTTAATATAATACAACTTAAAAAGATTTAGGAGAATAATAATAAAAAAAGGATATATGTAAGAATAATATGATTTGTTTTTTTTAAAAATATTATTACCAGTTCGGCTTAAAGTTTAAATTCATTGGATTTAAGTTAAAATCCTACGTTTATATATTGAAATTTAAAAAGAAAAGAAATATAAAAGATAATATTTGCAAGATTATGATTTTATGATAATGATTATGCTAATAAATGTAAAATGATATTATATTCAGATTGTGTGAGTGCGTTTGGATCGGTATATCAGAATTCAGATTGTATTACAATTCCAAATAAAATAAAATCCTTGAATTCGAAACATTATTAAGAAGTAATGAGAACAAAAGAGAGAAGAAGAAGAAATGTCGTTTGTGATACTTTGAAAAACATGAAGATGATGAATGATATTTGTACAGCAAATGCGAATTGAGACATGTGTTAAAACATTATTTCCTTAATAAGAATTTGTCGCGTCTCGATGCTTGAGTTCTGTGATAATCATTTCTCAAGATATAATAATTATTTTTGCAAATACAATACAATATTTTGCAAGAACAATAACTAGAAATAGAGTATAATATCTTTTGTATAAAAAGAAATATGAAAACTCGATATATTAACACACATGTTCGTAAAAACAGTCTACTGGGTGGTGGAATTGCTAATGCGCTCTTCACCACCTGGTGTACCCCACGCTGGGATGCCACCCTGCCTGGATATTCCAGGCAACGCCTCAGCCCAGACCATGCTCTTTGGAAAATTTTCAGACAGCTTTTTTGTATGTTATGAATCCAGGTTGGAACTCTGATGCTAACTTTTCTGAGTTTTTCTTAACTATCTTACTTAGTTTTCATTCATTAAACCTCTAAATTCCAACAAAAAATACATGGGACAACGAGCATGGATTTCAACAGACCAAAAATTAAATCTTGCTCAAATCTAATTCCAAACGCAGGCTAAGAGAAATTAGATGAGAAAGAGCACCGACAGCTCAATACTGAGCCATATATAAAAATAAATGGTCCACATTTGGGCCATCTATAATGGGCCCGAATGACACAGAACGCAAATCAACCCACATCAAGCACTGGATTTAAATGGCACACTAGCAATCATGATAGGGTGGACCCATTTCTCATTTCTAGCTCAAATATTTTGGTGTTTTCGGTTTAGTTTTAACATTTCAAAAAGTTTGTCCGAGTCTATCCTCCCGTCAATTTAATGATTAAAATTAATAAGATAAAAACTCAATTCAGTCTCGGATATTTGGACCCTTTCTCAGTTCGGTCTCAAATATTTCGGCGTTCCAAATTTTGTCTTAAAAGTTTACAAATTTTGATTAGTTGATCATTCCGTCAATTTAATAGTTAAAATTAACGATAAAGTCACGCTCCTAAAATTCCCAAAACAACTCCACTCGTTGTTTTATATGTTCCACTCGCCGTTTTATCACATCAGTTAGCCTCACAACCTTTGATGCATGGATGCGATTCTATTTCTAATTCTAACATCAAAATTCAACTTCATCATTTTTTCACATCGAGTAAGATTTTGTGTTGAACCGGTGCTGTAAGTTGCACAATTTGCATTTGTTGTAAAGGAAACAATTGGTGGTGGTTGTTCATCTATATAAGAGTTAAAAATTTTTATTGTCTCGTCCCAGCTCTAATAAGAACTATAGGCAGCGCTACCGAATTTGTTTATTTGAGTATGTAATTCATCCCTAGCACTCATAAACAAACCGGGAGTTTATTTTAGTTTACTATTTTTAATTTCCAAGTTGCAATTTTATTTTATGAGTAAATAAAATATAGTAAACTAGAAGTTCAAACAAAAATTATGTTTGAAAAATTACTCTAAAATTATTTCATTTGGAACCAGAAAAAATAATTGATGTTCTTGTATAAAATCATACCTAGTGTAGCACAATAGACTAAGCTCTTGATAGGTTTGATATGACAACTTCCTAACTACGAAAACTACCTGATTTTTTTAATTAATTTTTAATTTATTTTATGTATATTTTAACCCTCATATTTACAAAAACGACCCTTTTGTTTAATTAATTTATATTTTATGTAATGTATATTTTAATACACATAAAATATATAAAAAAAAAATTACTCCAAAAATTGTTTGAGAAAACTGTATACACAATCGTGGACGAGATATTTTTGACAAATTAATTAACTATTTTTCAGCACACACAATTACAAACATATATAACACGTAGACCCGTATCACATGCCAAAAATCACTATAAAAAAATTCATATTTAATCACTTGATATATCATTCTTGATAAATAATATAAAATTTCAAGTTATCTTTATTAGTATATAATACTTGAGTACCTCATATTAAATATTTTGACTTGTATAATTTGTTATGTAACTTTGATGCTTTGAACTTATTAATAATATGCATTTCTCTTTTTTCTTCCCACTTTTTCTTCGACTTCCCTATTTTATCTCAAAACTCAAATCTTTTTTCTCTCAAAAATTTTTTTTTTTAAAAAATATTTCTTTACAAATTATTAAATTATATGAGTATGTGAAACTCACTTGCAATGATTATTAGTATATATATTATCTTATTAAATGAGAGTGGTCTAGAGAAAATGTTTGATATGGATTATGAAGCCAATTTGGAAATTTCATAAATATATGTTACTACTTTATTTTTAATACACAAGTTAATCCAAATTTCAAAAAGAAAAAAAAAACCTAGTAAACAGTCTAACCACAAGTTAATACCAATTTATCATTGTCGGAAAGCTTAATTAATGAAGATTAAACAAGAAAGACACGAAAAAATACAAAATTATTGTAGCCGTGGGGTGCCACTGTTTGGGCATCTCTATGCCACTGGAAAATTTTCAAACGAGTTTATTCGAAAGATGAGCGTTGGGTCCCTCGGAAAGTGGCGCGAGGGCGTCCATAACGTTTGTTCGAAAGAAAAAAATATTATTGTAGCAATTGAGGAAGCCATTGTTTGGGCGCTCCTAGAAAATTTTTTCGGGTGGGTTTATTGAAAAGATGAGCGAATGTGAGTCCAGTAAGGGGGATGAAGGTGTCGGAAATGTTTGTTCACAAAAAAATATTGTTTTTTTCATAGATCAATGCTTCCAAAAGGTGTCATTTGACATTGTGGTTAGTTTTTTGCATGCTAATAAGCCTATATCTGATTGAACTAACATATATATCATATACACAATGCACTATATAGAGGATATATAAGAGAGAAAAAGAACATATTTTTGCATTTATATCGTCATTGAAGATTTTTTTTATTCTTAAAGAGATTTTGCTACATTTTTTGTTGTTGGACTTGTGATTTGTAGTGCTACTCTCACAAGCTAGAAGTCGTTGTATATTATAATATGATTGCCATATCTTATTAATATCATGTGCAGAGCAAATTTATCTTAAGGAGAAAAAAACATCTCTTGAAGATATTGTATAAAGATTTTATCTCTAGGATACTCACTAAATTTATCTTAAGGAGAAAAAAACATATCTTGAAGATATTGTATAAAGATTTTATCTCTAAGATACTCACTTGTGGGATGATTATTTAACTAAATGGTTTGAAATCTAACATTCTTAATTTTCACATTTAATTTAGACTTTGTATTTTGTATGTTTGAAGATCATATTGCAAAATTTTTTTTAAGAGATCATAAATAAAAAAATATTTTACCAAACTCATTTTTCAAACTACCATAACTTATGGACACATATGTGAACACCATCGAGGTGAAATTCATTCATCAAATGTACAATTTGAATCAAATGTACAATTTTATAATACGATGGACGCTACCTCAATGATGCTCACATATGTGTCCATAATGGGTTCCTAGGAGATCAAACATGTGTGTGTATTTATAATACGTTGTTCGCCCACTTTGTCTAATTCTGTGTCTACCAATGAGATAACACTCATCTATTAAATACGATAAAACGTATCCAAATGATTCATTCAATAAATGAATGACACACTTATGTCACTGAAATGACGTCAACTGTAATAAAAACACATCAAAACTTTAGATTTAATAGGTGGATTGACACCTGATGCACCTCTCTAATAACAACGTAATAACTAGATTCATGTTGCGTCAATCTGTAAATGGCAAAAACTTATGTGAGACGGTCTCACGTGTCGTATTTTGTAAAACGGATATCTTATTTGAGTCATCCATGAAAAAATATTACTTTTTATTGTGAATATCGGTAGGGTTGACCCGTATTACATATAAAGACTCGTGAGACCGTCTCACAAGAGACCTACTCTCTGTAAATATATTCTACAAAATAATATAATATTTTTTTTATTTAGCATACAAATTAATTAATAATTTATTATTATTTAAATTGGTCATTTGGACGAGGTTGTTCATGAATGAATATATGGAGAAAGAACGAGGATTTGGAAAGACTCTACACCTCAACGGTTGTCTGATTGAGAGCAGTGTAGCGCCACCGT
Organism: Primulina huaijiensis; assembly: GCF_012295235.1. Lineage (NCBI taxonomy): Eukaryota > Viridiplantae > Streptophyta > Magnoliopsida > Lamiales > Gesneriaceae > Primulina > Primulina huaijiensis. The sequence continues at coordinate 19,346,947 of NC_133311.1, read as the reverse complement.
TCTTTCTCCACGAAATCTGCGTCAAGAAACCTGGAAACGAAGCTCCACAATCTGTACACATCTTCGAAATTTGTTTGGAACCCTATTGAAATCGATACCACTCCTAAACCGTAATCTTGCTTCCCGTTCTTCGATTTTTCCAGCATTTTTTCCTTTTCTTCTTGAAAATTTTCAGAGGGCAGTATGTTTTTCAGGAACCCACAAGAAACAGAAATTTTGTTTCGATCGGCCAGTTTCTGTACTAAAATGGGGTCGACCCTTTCGCCTTTCCAGTCGTATACGTTGAATGCTATTGATGCGCCACGGTTTAGTTTGATTTTGGGACCGAAAATTCTGATAAGAGGAATACCGTTTCCTGAATGTGGGTGCCTGAGACAAAGCAATGCGTTTAGTAGCCAATTTATAAGGCATCTGTTTCTGCTGCTGATTAGGATTAGGCCTAATTTGTCTGCGTGATCTAAGCCGCGGAATTCGATTCCTGAATCGCCAGAGTCATCAATTTTTTTGTCCACCTCCATTATTTCGGAAAATAACGGCTGTTTCTGCTTGCTATTGGTACCGTTTACTGGAGATTCTTGATTTCTGTTCTGGTGGGAAGTTGAGCTAGAAGGTGTTTGATGAATGGTCTGATCAAAGACTAAATTTTCAAATGGCCCCTTTGCTGGAATTAGGCTGACAATTCCCATGCTCGTGGAGGATTGTCTCAATTCTGAGATACTGGATTTCTTGACAATCAGGCTGCAAAACCCTGATGGATTTTCCCCAAAAATCTTGAAAAACGATCCAATTAGGAAATCTGGTTGGAAAAGAGAGAGGCCTAAGGTTTCCATTTCCTTGGCACCTAATGCACACGCATCAAGCAACACATGCCATCCATTTTCTCTTGCTAGATTCATCCATTGATAAGAATACTGTGATCCGGTCACCCTAGATTGAAGGGGGAAAACGAATAATCCTCGGTTTTTTGGCTTACTTTTCGTCACGATCATTTTTCTCAATCTTTTTGAGTTGACCCTGAAACTAGGCCATGAAAACACAGCTGACAGTGTTCGGGCACCTTTCCTCTTTGCGGTATCGATCATTGCTTCCACAGCCTCATTCTCATAGTCATACACTGTGAGAAGGTTTTGATTAGACATGAAGGGATAAGAGTCTGCGAGAAGCCTAAATGCTGATGACTGGTTAGCTGTGAAAACTAACGTGTAGTCCTCTTCAAGCACATTCATGTATCTCAAGATTCTTTTTCGCGTTCTGCCTTCAAATTCCGATTCTTGGCACCCATAAAGTAAGCAAGAACTCAAGTTCGCTGACTTGTATGAAATATCGAAGAAGGGCACATCCATTTCACCCTGGGAAGGTGATACTGCTACGGATGAAGATGATGAGGCAATTTCAGCTGTTGGATTACAATCTTGTCGTTGGGAGTACGAGAAAAGGCCTTGGCCAATGTAATCAAGACAAACATGATTCGAGAGGGAAAGATGGTAGTATTCCTGAGCTCGAATTTTATCGGCTAGAATGGTATTCAAGTACTGTGGCAAGGCCTTTTGTAGGCAAGAAACCGATTCGGTTAACGAGGGAAGAGTTTCATGGTTAGTGAAAAAGGTGTTGGGTTGAATAGAGGAGAGTACGGCAGTGGCGAAATCAGCACGAGGATTTGCTGCAGTCTTAGGAGGAGAACTACGAGGATCAGGCAAGCCAAGCAGAGGATTTACACAACAAGCGTGGAGACATGTACTTGATGCTTCTCTGATGCAATTTGATTGCATTTTTGTTTCTGATATCTGACTCAATCATAATCTTTTGTTTTCCCCTTCGTATTGATTTACCTTGTTTTCATCAACTTCCTAGGCTCCTAATCTTTATCGTTATTTATTGTTGCTGCTGCTAGAATTATCTATAACCGTAGCTTTGGCCAGGTTGTAGAATGAAGAACGTGCTAGAGTTGACAAAGTCAATNTGTTTTTATTGTTATTATCAAATTAAAATTCCAGATTTTGACTTGGTCTAGCTCACTATTTTTGTAGATTCTTAAATAAATGCCATATGGTGTCCGAATGACTTGAGAGAGATTAAGTCTATACCCCTCTGATTACATATACGTATTAGTGTTTCTAGAATCAATTTGGCATATATGCATTGTGCTGCCATAGGGTGAAATTAAGTTAAGACGCCTGTAAGCCTTGGCCTAAATTCGATTTTGTCTAATTCATGTGCATATACTTCGTCATCTGACACCTACATTCTACGCATCCTGTGAAAATACTTACAAAATCATCACACGATAGGACAGAAGACCGATGGTATCTAGGTCAACTACCTCTTCCAAGTTGTGGGGCATGCACTTTTTCTTGCCACTCCTTTTTGTGCTCAAAAATTAAACTGACGACTCCATGCAGTCCACTAACGGATGATGATATCAAGTAGCAAAGTGATGCAAGGTGTAAAGTAAAGTTGATTGGTATTGTTGTTTGTTTGATGCAAAAACCAAAAAAAAAAAAAACAAAGAATATGATTTTTCAAAGTGGCAGTCATCATCACCGCTGGCCATAAGCTTTCTTGAAAATGGCTTTTTCTTTTGTCCGTATGAGCTGGAGAGCCTCGTCAGCGTAAATATCAATTCATTTGCCTATTGAAAAATAACTGATCACTTGGCATGTCATGGAAGGTTTTTTCTTTGGGCCTTCTGAGTTCAGGTGACCTTTCCTAGCTGCCTCTCTCGACTAGAACAACACCATCGTCATGTTTTAAACCCAAAACTAAAGGTGAAATATGGTTAGATAGATGATATTATGGCCATTCAATTAGTCCAATGCCTTTTTGAACTGCTTTTATTGATTAGGGTGCCCTACTAGAGGAAAGGCAAAATTGCATTCGATGAAACTGACAAATGACAGTAACGTGAATCGTTGGCACATTTCAAGTTATGTAAGCACTCTCTTCTCCCTTCTCTTTTTGGGCACATGAACGAATTCAATAACTAAAATAAAAGGAAACCTAAAAACAAAAAATCACATTAACATATAGGATGGGCCAAGAAATCAAAGAACAAGGGAACGGAACAACGGGATAATTCTATATACGATCAAGAAATAGTAAGAATTGCTCTCAAGAGTGTCCAAATTGGTAAAATATATGAGTGTATGATCAATGATAATGAGTTTCATTTATCTACCAACACTTTCTCGAATGAACTTGTTGCACATTACTTGTTTATTGTGGTTTACCCGACTAGCGTGTTTTGCAGACAACTCGTGTCAGCGCGAAGGTTTACATCAGAGTTTTCACGTCGTGAAAAAAAGAGAGAAAGAAAATAAATAATATGAATTTCAGAAAATTAATGTACAAATTATCAGTTCCTTCGCATAACTAAATGCTCTCCTACTTGTGTAGTCACTGATGAGAAATTGACAATATTTGATAAGACCCAAATTAGAGGTAATCGTGGATCGTGAGTGATATAACCATTAGAACTTTATGAGAGTGTAGTTTTCTCCATTAATATAATTTATCATTTACAGAACTTTCCATCGGACAAGGGTAATTGTTTTTAATGTAGTCAATAGCGATTTATCATAATAATATTTGTGTCACAAAAGTGTGAAAATTAAGGTATTGAAAAACACGTGTCATAGTTATTAGTATGATTTTACATAATATTTATCTCAATCTACGATGATTTATTACAGATATCTCTTGTCACGCGATATGTGCATACACAAACAAAAAAAGCTTGTAAAAATTAATTACAATAAAAAATTATATAGATTATTTTTATATGATTTTGGTTTCTTATAATAATAATGTGTTGATACATATTCGATTATAAAAAATTAAATAACGAGTTTTAAATAAAATAAAATAAAATAAATCTGATACTGAATAAAAAGACGAATATTGAGACCAAAGTTTGTTAGAACAGGAGTGTTTAAGTTTAACAAGATATTATAGATATAAAATCAAATCACCAACAATTTGTTTTTTGTTTTTTTTTTCCCATGTATCAGTGGAGATGATTGAGACCTGAGAAACGGCTAACCGTCGGGAAAATTTTATAATATAAGCTGAAGTATTGCCCTCTCTTATGTGTTATTGTCTATTTAATTAGTTAGAGTACTTAAATTGTACTGCATGAATTAAATATTACAATTTGTTGATTTAGTAATTAGAGATTACTAAATAATTAATGATTTTAATGAATGAAATATGACATAATTTGGTCATATGAAGTACAAATGATTTGAAATTTTGATATAACGTAGAAAACTCAAAGATATAGATGTTTCATGTTTTAAGTTTTGACAAATTTGATCGTTTGACTGATCCAAATAGATATACCGTGTTAAAATGTTAAATATGATATATTATATTATTTTATTTTATTTTATCGTAAAAAAATTCTTTACAGAAACTTTCAATAGAAAGATGAGAAGTGAGAGAAAATAGGTTTTGAATTTTCTTTTTGATCTTGCGACTTATCGGTTTATCCAATCGACGAACCGACTTCAGTTCTGGAATCGTTGACACGAGGTCTTCGATTTGAGGTATAAATTTTATAGTTTTGGTGATGTTTGAAATTCGTCGATATTTGGAATAAATCCGATAAATTGTTAAACCATACTGAAATTGAAGATTGTTGAATAGTGTATGATTTTAACGAAGAAGAGAAGATTATAGTGGTGTTGTGTTGAAATATTCTCAATTTATTATAATTAGGGATTTTTAATCGTTGGATTGAGATTGGAGAGTTGTTTGTCAATTGTTATTAATTCTGATTGTATATTCGGAGTCTACGAAGTATAAGCTACACGTTGATATAAAGTTTTCGCAATTTGACGGATGTTGTAAAATAGCCTATTATTTGATGTTAAATTAATTAGTGTGTATTTGATGGTAGTATTGTGAATTAAATACACTAGAATATTAAATTGATGAACGATAAGAATTTATAATCGAGTTTATATGTTGTGAATGAATTATTGTTGGGCTATTTGATGTTGTATATTGAAGATGTTATGATTGTATTGATACAATGATAATGATCTGCTAATTGTTGTTGAATTATTTAGATACAACACAAGTCTCGGGATCAAAGAAATAGCCAGATTATATATATACTCGATTATCAGATACGTGTTGACGTACGAACATATGTTGTTATTGTTTAGTATCGATGAATACTATTGCGTTGAACGATGATAAATCACTGGTATTGGGTGATTTGATATTATATCTGTTGTTGTTTATTATCGTTGATATTGTTGGCTACCCTTTGTTGGGAGACGTTACGTTGATGTTGTTCGCTCGACTATATTGCTGTCGCCGGAGTAGGGGTGCGACGTGTCGTTGATGTTATTCGTTCGACGATATTGCTTTCGCCGGTGTTGGGGTGCGACGTATCGTCGATGTTGTTGTTTCACTAGTATGGGAGTGATGACGTTGATATCGTTGGTGGTTTGATTGTCCAGAGACATCAAATGGAGTATTTCTGTTATCATTCCAGTTATATTTTATATTGTTGATAATATAACTGTTATGTATTACGATGATGATTGTTGTGTATGCTCACCTTTTGGAGGCTGTTTCTGTTGGACAGGTTAGAAGACTATGCTGTGAGACAGGATAATGGTAAAGGACTAGGTGTGTCTAGTCAAACAGTCCTGTAGTTGCTAGTAGATAGAGACAGTATAGTTTATTGTCTTACTTGAGTTGTATGTGTGTATTTATTATACTGTTTCTGCTGCATTGACGTAGATAGTGTGATGATTGCACTATTTTGTCGTATATANTATATATAGTGAAGGCCCTAATTAAAAACTTTGAGCCGAAAAAGGTTTTCGTATGCTTCAAGCCCATCAAGAGACATGTAAATAGACCATTTTTTCACATTGCAAATGTAAGCTCTAGTAATTGCTGATTTCAATGTCGGAAAGTTTACGTCAAACACACCCCAAGGCCTTCAGCGTTTTATTCCCAAGGCCTTCAACGTTTTATTCGTCGCATATGATCATCCACTTTCTTTACTATTTGAGTATGTAAAAGCGACAACTGCATACTTAAATTTGTTATTATAGTGTTTACCTGAATCTTCTTAATTCGATTCAAGAAGCGCTTTTATTTGGCTACATCACTCTCGAATTTTATTTTCTTTAATCTTAGCACGAGTAGGTTTCATTGTTTATTTTGTATCTACAATTTATAAATTCCTCAATGATTTGCATTGTTTTTGCAGCAAGTTAATGGAAATTTCAGTTCATTAAAAAAAAAAAATTTGATTAGAGTAATGTGTTGGATGACTGAAAACCAACTCGAGCTTGAGCCTACAAAACTATCAATCGCCAAACTGCTCTCTCCAAGAAGTAAAGATAAAGAATGGCAATGGTGTTTCTTCCAAATCTACATTCCCATGACAATAGTCCAATCTCATAAAAATACTAAAGAAAATTCAGACAAAATCCTTATATTCACACAAAACCTCGTAAATTCGAAAAACTCAAATAAAATAGATCATTTAACTTCAAACAATAATAACCAGATCTCACAAAAATAAAAACCACACACAAAATTGATGATTTACATTCACATGACAATATACAAACCTGGGAAAAACCCCAAAACTTCAAATGAAATATATTACAAACAACAATATTAAAGAATGAACCAAAATCGATGATCTCGGACGCTTGTCGACATGAGGACATCGATTCAACACACAGAGTGGCTTAGTACAAAGAATTGAAGGTAAAACATGTAGCTACTATAGACACCATGCAAATCACAAGCGAAGGTACGAGGGTGATGTTTAAGAGCTTACTCTCCCCCAAATATCCTGCTAGGGTGATTGTTGCATCTGCAATCACTCGAGCAATTGTCCCAGCTTCTGTCGATAATAGGCCACCATTGTATGTTCCGCGAGAAAGCCTGGATGACATGACTCTCGAGAGGAGCGACAGGTTTACCCCTACAACAGTACCAAATCAGTGCAATGTTAAAGCTACAAACTTGGGAACATACAAGTAAGCACGAACAAACAAATTTTGGTAAGGTGGCCATCTTTGTGTTTTTGGGGACAAATTATAGTTAAACTTGAAGATATTCCTACAGGACCTCCGCAGCTTGGATGTCCAAGCTTACCCCTCATAAAAACACTGTATACAGGCTCTATTGCTGTCCTGACACTCATATGATGAGAAGGTAACATGCATCATCGTTGAGAGGCGAAACACCGATATGGTAACCGACAATCATTTCCAAAAGTTTGCGAGTACTGAAAGAAATTATTTAAGATGGTTGAGAGCAACAGAAAGTAGAATTCTAACCTTCTAATACTTCAGCAGATACAAACATGATGAGACCTGAGCATACATATTGTGGCACAGAGTATGGGATTATAAACTGGAAGCTGAAAAGTATACCCAAGAAGACAACAATTTCTGCTGCCAATAATATTTGCCTGAAAAAGTCAATAACAATATTGATCAGTAGGTAATGATCAACGAGACAATTGGCTGACATGAAACTAAGTTGCAAATCTTCACAAAATAAAACCTACTCTATATCAGAGACATCTGCATAGAAACTTGAGCAAAAAGACAGTTTGCAAGATGCCAAAACACAATTGAACTCAATTTAAAGGACAATCTTCATAAGAACATTGCAGGTACCATTAATGAAGCCCACTTCATTCCTAAAAGCTAAACCTCAACATGCATAGCCCAGGCATAATATTGAGAATCATAAAGATCAATACTCCAACAATTTTCTTCAAGATGTTTTCAATAAAATAGAAGTGCTACGATAACGAACTTCGATCCCAGAAACTAGATCTAAGCTTGACTTAGAGAACCGATTCAGTGATTATATAATAACCGTAACCAAATTCCACCGAGCTTTCTAGTTCGTTGGATGCCAGTCCCACTTCTTCGAAGATTAAAAATGATAAAATCTAGATTTTTAACACATCAAAATGAATCTTCACAAGTATAATTTGTTGCAAAACCAGAAGAATTCCTCACAAGTTTGAGAGGAAAACTCATCATTATTGATGAAAAATATCTTCTCTTTCCATAGCATCTTGTCCTAGCATTTATATTTGCATAAGGAGCTTGAACAAGCATAATGGGCTTAAAATACTTCTTGATTAAACCCAAAAATATTTTAACTAAAGTAACCCGAAAATTAGCATGAAATAAACAAACGTAAGGCCCATAAACACTAAATAAGCCTTATTTGATATCACACGCATTCCTGAAATCTCTGATGTCAAGCACCACCATGCCGCTTGAGTCTTGACAGTTACCCATGATGCCACACAATTAGTCCAAGTTGTGTATTTAAAAAGCATATTTTCCAATTCATTGTAAACAAATTCTTTCACAAAAAATGAGCTCTACAACACAGAATTCAACAGTTACCATCTGCTCGCCAAATCAGAATTATCTTAATAAAAATCTGTAGAGATTACGTAAGAAGCACCTTTTAAACATTGAGGAAAGTATAATCATGAAATTACCTGTCCTGATACATATTGCTTATGTAACTTCCAACAATAATATTCACTGGAAGAACTGTTAGGCCAAGGCAAGCAAGAAAAATCGACACTGTGCTTGTTGTCCAGCCAAAATAGTAGGTTGTGACAACACTTGATTCTGAAAGTAGAATCTCCATTGCATATTTAAGCATAAAGTAGATCAACAGCTGAACCTGTAAGACATGATAAAAACCTTACTAGATCAAGTGAACAGAATCTTACCACAACTAGCCTGTACAGTGTACGCATTTAGTGTTTTATCAGTCACTTTCAAGACAATTTCGACTTTAGAGACCAATGATCTGAATAAAACATGTTCTTTTGTTCGCTTAGTCTTCATTGAAAATGAACAGTACCTACATGTATTTAAAGTAATGATTTTTCGGTAAATGCTGTCCAACATAAAACATCTAATCCATAATGATGTTAAAATTGAATCAACATGTATGGTTGACCTCAGGAAGTTAACCTTAGATCAACAAGTGGAATCCTTGGTACGGGGTGGTTTGAAATTTCCGTTACTCTATCTTGATAATACCTAGAGGCTGTGGCACCGTTGATTTACATGATGTAGTGTTAGCCCAATAAATATATTAAACTTTCAAAATTAAGAACATTGCCTACCTTTACAGAAGGTGTCAATAACCGATAAGCAGCTACCAGTGAATTGGCTGGTCGATGTGAGTCCTCTGAAGACTCTTCACTCTTGTCACATTCTTCATCTCCGTCACCATCTTCATTTTCAACTGATGTTAAAAGTAGTGGTTGTACAAGACCCTTTTCAACCTTATCGTGCTCTTCTACCAAACACAAAATATCATGTCACCAAGTGTCATTATTTGGTTCTGTAATTAACATAACCTCGAGAAAGTTATTTGTACATATACAAACTGAAGATATAACTAACTTTACCCGAATTTTAAAAGAGATATAAGATGAATAAATTTGTCAATCTGAAATTTGAGTGCATATTATATATTTATATTTAAAAAAAATTACATTAAATGAAGTAGATCTAAATACCCTGTAACTACTCGTAGATGTTAAGATTATGCACTTGAAAAATTAATCCTTTTTCCTTTCACACCATGTTATCATCATGAGATTAAGACAAACGGTAGAGAAAAAGAAAGCAGACGATACTTAGTTAACCAGTAGAAACAAAGATAACCATCAAGACAACAAAGTGGCAGAGACACACAAAAGAAAAAAAGGAAATCAGATCACATGATCAACACGAGTACAGACTCTACATAATCAGATTTTTGTAGGTAACTAGAAGACAAAATTCAAATTCTTTTGATAAAAAAATTCCTGGTAGGCTGGATTTTCTTTCTTGAAATAAAGGATTTTAATTCTAATCAATGTGTGATTTCATTTCAATTTTTTTTAGAACTCTGCATCTAGAACTAAGGATTTTGATTGAACTATGATCACAATTCAGCCTAATAATTCACTTTTAAGTTTGTAAGTAGCAGAGTGTATGTGATTTTGTCCCTGGATCATTATTCTACCCTCTCATAGCATCCTCAAGGATGAGTATTCATGATGCTATCACCTGTGAGATAATAAAATATTTGGAAGCCACAAGCTTAGGATGATAAATCTGTAGTTCGGATTCTGATTAGGCTCTATTCTGTTTAAAATTCTCTAAAATGTTTCTCGTTCTATTCAGGATTATGTTTTATGCCATCGTATAATGTATATTTGAAATATTTCTAATATTATGCATGCTTATGATGATTGAGTTGGCAACTTCCTTTTGCCTTGAAACAGGTTTTGAATGCTTTAAATAAGGAATCAGAAGGATAGGCCTAGAGGGGAGCTCGGGAAAATAAGAGTGGGGGAGAGCTTGGGAAGTTAGGAGTCGGGAAGTAGAAGTTGGTTCTGACTTAGATTTTTTTTTTTTTAGAGTTTTCCAAAGTTTAAAACAAATTTTAAGGTAATTTATTATGTTAATATCTGATCCATGAAGCATCAGATTTTCGATAAGAATTTTCTTGCAATGTGTTTAATCTTATTCTCCAACAAAAAGAATTCTGTTATTCTTAAAATTTTGCTTCCACTTTATTATTCCGTGCTACTTTTTTTGTTCTGTTTGTATATGTGTGTTCCGCCTAAGTAATTAAACCTCGGGTCTTCATCTGGTTGAGAGCTCTGAACTATTTTTGCTTTTGGTCTGTTCCACATAAACTTAAAAACGACACTTAAGCAATCTTTGAGAAAATATAATTGAGAAATCCTGATTTAAAGTACTGTTTTGGTTCGCAATTAAAGTTCAAGTAATACAAGAGCCTTGCGAGCAGCAAGGATCACGGCTGACTACTCGTCTCTTCCACTTCATCATTCTAGAAGGGCATGGCGTCACTGTCGCAAGATAACATACTTGCACGATTTGGTTTAATGAATGAGCCCAGAATTTTATACAATCAATCAACACAGATTCAATACTCACATTCTACACTTGTCTATCAACCAATAATTTAAAAAAGGACTCCGCATGTATGAAGTGAATAAGATGGCTAAATTTCAAAACAAGTTATCAATTGTAAGATGATAATTTAACTCTTCTTTGGTTAATGATGCAGACTAATATGGGCTTGCTAAACAGTACATCTTACTTGATGTTAAATGCAATTTTACAAATTTGTGATTTAATGATGTTAATAATCTGTTTGTTGGGAGGCACCAAACAACTAGTTATCAGTTAACTGACAGAAGACATGGTATGAAAGATAGATAGTAAGGAAACAATACCAGCACTAGATTCTTGTCGGTCTTGATTGGTTTCAGTCTCATGAGCAGGTTCTCTGAATGAGATCCACAGCCATACCAAATACATTAACCAGCCCAGAGCCATCACCCAACCAGGTAAAGTGTTTTGATTAAATGTGATTCCATAAATCTTGAAGTTAGTTTGGAGAAAACCAGCAAGTGCAGGGCCACAGGCCATTCCTAGAGCACTAGCACTAACAAAAGCTGCTGAAGCCTGCATGCGAATTTTAAGTGGTACACAATCACTTATGTAGCGGCGATTAACGGCCCTGGAAGAACCAAAACTGCAAAATAATGAAATGAGGGAAGCCATCTTGAGATCATATCCAAATCAATCACTCATTTACAACTTTATCATTCAGTTAAAGTATTCAAATGTATGCATGACTGTACGTGAATCAAAATTAAAATGTAAAAATTCCAGATCAGATGATTGAGCATATTAGGACAGAATGTGCCACCGTCATTCTTATGGTATGAATTGTCTAAATTGGAATTTTAAATCTTCTATGCTCGCTCTCTTGTTAAACATATAGTCAATACTTACAAAGCTATCGACATGCAGGAAGAGGTTGCAAAAAAACAATACTACTCGTTCGTAACAAAGTACTTGTAAAAACAGAAGAACAGAAACAAAAAGAATCAATAGGTTCAACAACAATATTTCACAAAATCTGAGAATGGAAGACTTCATTTGATAATTTAGTTAATCTCGTCATCTGAAAATAGATCAGATGAAGTGACCAAAACTATTTACATTAGAAGCAGGTAAATTGTAGACAATATCCAGCGAAAATGCTCCGTATCAGGCATCAAAGGACAAACATATTAAAAAATAGGTTTGCCATATAATATCAACACATGAAAATGAATCAAGCGCACACAATAGAGAACAGAAACTTAAAATAAATCACAATCAGAGAGAGAGAGAGAGAGAGAGAGAGAGAGAGAGAGAGAGAGAAAGAGAGGCTGTTGCATACCCACAAAATAGTCGACCAAGCAAAAGTACTGAAATTGAATTGAGATCATAAGCCAATGCATACATCAGATTTCCCACAAAAAGGACCATGCTGCTAAATATCAAGGGTCTGAAGTACGACTTATTAGACCAAGCACTGAAATACACAGAAGAAAATATTTGTGCAACTGCCATTGACCCAATCACAATACCGCAGACAGTTGCTGCTGCTCCAAGGCTCATAGAGTAGTCATCTGCTGTTGGAACAATAATATATGTATTAACCATGTAAAGAAAAGTGTTCACCAGATTCAGAAGAAGTGGCATGAAATGGTAACTCTGATCATCTATATGTTCTTCGGCGGGAGAAGGCAACTCGTCATGCATAATCAATGCATGTTGACCCAAAAAGTTGAGGAGATTCGTTGAGTTGGTTAATCTATCAACAGCTGATTGCATTAAATCAACTACTGGATCCTGCACATTAATCCTCAATGAATATGCACAGACCAGAGTACTTTAAAAAAATAACTAGCTGCAGATACGAGATGCACTAAATCAAGGAAAGTTAACTGAAAGATAAAGGTGTCTATACCTCAAGAGAAAGTGGAGGCTGGTCATAAATTGATAAATAGCTTCCTCGGAGGTCCTGGAGATCTGCAAGATTGCGAGAAATAGCTCCAACAACAGCTCCCAATCCCTGATATCAGAAGTCAAATCAGAGGTGCATGCATCACTAAGTTGCATCGAGATGATAATTTATTGATACTTTATGGTCCATTTAACATATCTATCGCAATGACATTATTTGACTAGTACTGGAAAATGGAAGCAGGGTGACTATTCACTTCAGATTATTACCACATGTTTGAATATTCCCTGAAGCTGGGAATAGGGATGATTAGCACGAGTTGTCACATAATCATCTGTGAACTCGTAGCCGAATCTCTTATCAAATTTTTTGAGTATCTTCCTCAGACCAATGGCGTTCATTTCAACGAAGAATAGAAGCTTTAGAAGATCTTGCGCCACTGCCCTATAAGCTTCTCGCAACTCAGATATTTTGGATAAGTCGCGCTCCTCCTGAATAGCATCTTTTTGCTCATTAAGCTGTGCGATCCTGGTTGCGAGGAGGCCTTGCTGTTCCAACATAAAGAGAACGATAGTTTCAATCTGCAAAGAAAGAAATTGTGTAAGCCTCATTATCAGTACTAGAGCAGAGAAGAGACCTTATTTGCGACTGTTGACGGAAAATTTTAGCATTTCCACCAAGTATGCATATTATTAAAATCCGTGGCTTGGCTTACTCGGGGCCAATATTACAAAAGGTTAGTAGTAATGGACGTGCTGTAGTTCATGAATTCAAAAAATTAACATCGCTTTTCAGACAGAAATTGGGAAACGGAAACATGTGAAGAAGTTGAAGCAACCTTTCATAACAACATGGTGAATAATAAAACAGATAAATGAAAACTTTAATATCTGGAGTTTGATGAGCAAAACATCGATGAGCAAAACATCGATAAGAACTTATATCTGGAGCTTGATGAGCAAAATGCTTACACGAATGCGCCTGATTTGCACGCATTTAGATTTAATGTTTTTACCTGTTTATCCAACATTCTTGAGAAATCCTTGAGGACATGACGACGATCCAGTGCTCCAGCTTCAATCTGATTAGCATACTGCTTCACTTTTTTCTTCATCAATTTGTAGTTGATGTAGTATCTGCAGCATACCATACTTTCTAAACCCGTATGCACAAGGACAAACTCAAAACTATATTGTCAATGCAATGAGCTATCTTTTAATTTCTGATCCCGTCTAACTTCACTTCTTTCAACCCTCACACAGATTTTTATCTAGTCATTCTTCTAAAATAAGTTATCAATTGTCCATTAAAGTTAAGGTAGAAGTATCTGCACGCTCTCCGTCGAGCACATCCACGTGTTTAATAATGCAATAAGCACTTAGTAGGTGTAAACTACGATGCTTTAATGGCTCATATTCCCAAACACGCTTTTTTTTTTCTTCTTTTTCTTTAAGTTGGAGCGTTCTCATATTTTTTATGAATTGAAATCATGCAATAACGTTATTCATAGAACCATCACTGTAAAACTAACATAAATTGAATCCAAATCAAATCAAATATATCAATACCCTTGCCATTCTGGAATTTGTCTTTCCTTTAACTTTTTACCGAATGCAACCATTTCTCTGTTCAAAACAATACAAGAAATGAATAGGAATATAATGCAATAAAATCACCCGATAGATTGGAAAATTTTGATTGATAACCATAATTCGAATGTTCAGTCACTAGAATAAGGATATGTTTCACCAACAAGAATGTTACATCTGCCGCAGTGGCTACCAAACAAACATCTCTAGATAAGCTTATTTAGCTAAAAAATAAAAATAAAACCAGAAAATGATCTTACATATTTAAGCCTTCTAATCATCCACAGAAACAAACAATATGTTAGCTCCTCATGTAAAACCACACCAATAGTTGCCTTGATTAAGTGTTGACTAAATTTGACAGCATTCTTTCATGGATTAAATCTCGATAAATTAAGTGAGGTTATATTCCACCCTGGCTAATGTTGCAAATCCTCCATATGCATGATAGCAATAACCATGCAAAACTACGACCGGACCTCTTTCTCAAATCTGAACCTTAAAAGCCCAAGGGTAACTGGAATGGTGGCACCTACCAAAAAATCAAGTGTTCAATTTATCATCACTTCCGTCTTTCACAGTTTGAGCTTGCCACATAGGGCAAGTGTGTGGTTTACGTGGTTAGATCTGGTGTTGTCTTCCTTGCTGGAACCCAGTGTGGCTTACTTTGAGAGCATAGAAAAAAAAGTAGCGACCGTGGATTCTCAAAAGTAATATATA
>NC_133311.1:19324960-19330843 GCF_012295235.1 Primulina huaijiensis | reverse complement strand
GAGAGAGAGAGAGATGTTCTGAATCATATGTAGGATCCGAGTTCGTTGCTTTGTAAGTAATTGTAAACTAACATGCATGATTGGGGTATTTGAAAGACATAATTCTTAGAATAATTTAAAAAACTACAATTGCCCCCTTGAACTCTGTCTAAATTACAAAAGCATATGCCTTTTTTAATTTTTTGCAATTGCAATGCTGCCATTTGTATTGACAAATCTTTTTAACAAATGAACAGTAACACCTGGCAGCCTTGTGGTTCGAAAGTATGGGCAATCCTGCAAAGTATGGGCAATGCAAAGTATGATTTGGTTTGTGAAAAATAAAAATAAAAACCTTAAATTCATAAATACAAGTTTATTTCAAAAAATATTGCAAATAATTATTCAAAACTAATATGTGAATTTTTAAAATGGATTAGATATTGTAGTAATTGATAAATTATATGAAAAACATTATATATTTAAATTAATTAGATATTTTCGTACAAACTATCTGATGTCACTAAATTAAAGATCTCAACTTTTATATATAATATAAATATATCTATATCTCCCGATTCTTATCCAAACTTTCTAGAATTTAAATTTCTCATATAATATTTCTTGTTTTAATTTAAACCTTTAAAAATATTTTAAAAATAGATTTAATTTTATTCGTGTGCTAGATAATTATATTAATTAATAAAAAAAATGTTATTAAAAACGTGTATTTGATCCCCACAAATTTTGATTGATCAACGGCGGACATCGTTCGAATTGGCAAAGTTGGGAAGGGACCGCAGCGGAAAAAGGGTGTTGCCCCGCGAGGTGCTCTGATATGTACAATTAAGTATATATCATTTTCAGGTCGTTGCAGAACATTAAATTCACTTTTCAAATTTTAATTCATAAATTAAAATAAAAAAATATTGTTTTGTTATTTGATAAAATATATATATATATATATATGCTTTTTTAATAAAAGAAATAACTTTTATTATCAGTTCTAGGTGAGTCATTAAAAAGATATATGAAATAATCATAAAAATAATAATAAAAACAACAAAAAAATAAGATGCGAAGCTCAAGTTNATATATTAAAGCTGAACATGGAACGTACAAAATATAATACCCATTAAATTTTGTAAAACTCATCCTGCAAACGTGCCTTTTAAAATGTAATGAAACGTAGATTTTTTTTTTTTAGAACTTTCAGATTAAATCGATATGTAATAAATTTTCAAAGAGCGTACATTTTGTGAAGTTGAAACTTTATCATCAATATCGAATGCATATAAAATATTAGGTTTCCTTGTTATGCTCCGTTTGGCCAAATATTTTTAAAAAAAATATTAATGTCTTATACGTGGAAAAAATTTCAGGTAAGTGTTCTGATAACAAAATTGTAAAACATTTTTTAAAAACGTTTTTAAAAAATATTCTCTTAAAATATAGTGTTTAAAAAATTACTGAGATGTGTTAAAGACGTGTTAGATGAATAAATTCTTTTTAAATTTCTCTTTAAAATCTGTCAAATAATGTGATCGATTTCGATGGTGTTAGCTATATAAGGTTTAAGAGTGCTCATAAATCTTTTCAGAGAAGAGTGGGTCTCATGTGAGACAGTCTCACGGATCTTAATCTGTGAGACGGGTCAACCCTACCCATATTCATACTAAAAAGTAATACTCTTAGCATAAAAAGTAATACTTTTTAATGGATGACCCAAATAAGAGATCCATCTCACAAATACGACCCGTGAGACCGTCTCACACAAGTTTTTGCCTTCAGAGAAAGCTCCAAGTGTGTAAAATCTCGATTTTGTTTTTTTTCTTGGCATTCTCTATATATAGCACTTATTGCATTTTTTTTATTCAATGTTCGACTGTAGCTCAATAAATGAGCATTAATTCAATATTACCATATTATTTTCCTTATATATCGTACACTTTAATTAATGAGCAATTTGACATTCATCAAATCTGAGAGAAAACGATCACTGGCAACAAAAAATAACTAGCTATGCACGTAGACTTTTAAGGAAAATATTCTGATCTACTTATATCAATTTTGTTATGCATGAGAAGTCTACCAACTTTTCTTATAGAATAGGTGAGATCCTTGTAAAATTATGTGTCTTGTATCTAAATATAATTTTACTCGACCGTTGATTAATATTCTTGGATTAAAAGAACATATGAGTAGTCCATGTGCCACAAATTGATACGCATGAATGGTCGAGTATATCAATTATGCTGATGATGATGAAGCGGTTGAATAGCTTAGCATCACATGATCAGTTGAATGGATTCTTCTGAAACAGTCGAGCAATTATAATGCAGATAAAATGACAGCTAAATATAATATAATAAGCTATTGTTTATTATTACGAAAACAATAATCTAACAAGAAATGTTTATATATATATTTAGAGATAAAACAATGATGTAAATCAAACATAGCCTAATTTATAAAATATTTTATAAATTTTTTGTAAACAAACACTTTTATAAAAAAAATTACATATATTTATCCAAACATAGCTTAATTTATTTCTTTATCATTCTCCTTTTGACAACTCCCACGTCGTACATGTAGAGTAATAAACAATAAATTGTCAGTGATTAAACATGAGTGATATAATGAAATTTGACAATGATAATTTTTGCACAAGTGAGGAAAATAATTACTGAAATTCTGAAATAATATTTTACTAATAATTAAATTTTCTCACCCATTTTGCCTATATTAAAAAGTACAAAACTCTAGGTTGCACTTTGATAGAAAAATTTGAATTAATTAATTTTAAATTATTTGATTGTTTGAATGAATTTATATTTAATGTATTTCAAATTAATTCATCTCTTATTAATTTATATAGATGTATTAATAATTACGATATATTTAAAAAATATCGAACGTTATTTCAAATTATTTATTTAGAATAAAATCATTTAATCCAAGCATGACCTCAGTGTATTTCAGTAAAATAAAACGATCAATTTTGAAAAAATTTAAAAATATAGCGGTGAATTTTGAAGTTGGAACCAATATATGGTAGAAATGGGAGATATCCCTCTTACAGTGATTAATCATAGTTCTGATTGCATTTAGATAATTTAATGGTGCATATTATGCATCGCGAAAGATTCATCAGTTATATATGGAGTAGTTTCATGTCTGGAAAAAAAAAACTGAAATTGCATAATTTGTTGGTGCTAGTAGTGGTAACTACTAATATGTACAAATTCCCATAAACATTTTAGAAGAATCTAGAATTAAATTAACCAATGAGTTAATTTATAAATTAAATACTGATTATTTAATTTGATTTACATATACATGTATATATTTTAAATAGTGAAATAAAATATGTATATATGATATTATTATTATATCATGTGTTATTAAAAGTTAATTCTCTCCCACCATTGGAAGAAAAACTCACGGCCCTCCAAGTTTTGGGAGACAAAAATTTCGGCCCTTCTAGTTCTTCCACCGTCGCGACACCGACGCTGTACCGTCTCCGGATTTTGGAAATTTGGAGACTACTGTCTCAACGCACAAATTGTTTAGATTTTCTAGTGCAAACCAAACGAGGAAAACAGACTCTGATCATGGACCTGATTAGACAATCAAAAGGAGATTCGTTCGTAGAGAATTACAAGAAAGGCTATCTCGCTCATACCAGAATAGTTTGGAGTCTAGCGTTTAATACGCACAGGTATAATCGCTTAACGTTCTATGAATGTTTTGTTAAACACACGACGCCCAAGAAAAAATTTAAACTTCCGCTGCGTCTTGGGTGCGAAAACACGATACACCAACAGTGGTATCAGAGCCAGGTTATTCTCAATCGTGTGTTTTAATTAAATTGTGTTGAGTTTATTATTAATAACCACGTAAGAATTTTTAAGAGAAGCGCCCCTCAAAATTAATTTTCATAAACCAGATTTTAAAAAAAAAATTTGGGTCTTCCCGGAACTCGCGGCGTACGCACAGCCGTGCCCGCCAGCGCCCGATCGGATCGGATCGGATCGAGCAGCTGGCGGGCGGCGGGGCGGGGCGGGGGCCTGCGAACGTTTCGGGCACCGCGTTAGGTTGTGGGCTTGAATTTTTCGAGCCTAGGGGCGATCCGAGGGCGTCGATGTACCAAGGATACAAGTCTTGTTCATATAATAAAAATCGAAATTTCAATGATCAAAATTTTCACTTAACATATTAGACAGCTGCCATTTTTAGTGAATTCCTTCACAAAATAGGCAGTTCCATTCTCCTTGCTTATTTAGCAAACATGCTAACTACCATTTCTTCTATCATATAGAATCAGTTCATAAACTCCTTTATAAGCTTCCTGTTTGATTTTCATCAAACTATAATCGCCAAATTCTAACTCATTGAAATTTGACTAATCTCAACGGGAACACAGAATCCGATACTTGTGTGACCCTCAATGATTTAGAGATACAGCTAGCTGTGGGTTCACATCTCTATGTGATTCAGAATAACATTTATTCTTATTTGGGTTTACCCTAGTTAACTCATTCTTTACATCAATTCCTTAATCAAGAATGTAAAAACTCATTTCTGATTGCACCCATCGGATCATGGTAAGAGCGTCTAATAGCATCGCATCATTATCTCCTAGGTATCACTGATAGTGCCTGCAATAATCACATAAAGATGTGAACCCATCCCGATCGAATAGTCGTGGTTAGCGTACGCCGAACGAATATGCAATCATTGGTATATCGAGAATTGCATATGAATTCAATAACGATGCGATTTATCTTTGAATACAAATAGTGACATGATATGTGCAATTAGGAAAACACCTTTCCTCAAAGTACATTTCTTGCTCTGGCCAGAGACTCCTTGCATCATTAACTCATCAGATCACATAGGATATCTTCACCCATAGGCGAACGGTGAATCCCCGACTACAATGTATTTGCTGCTATGTATTTTGAAACTACACCCAACCTCGCTACCTGATGACCCTCAATGGAGTCGGTAAACGGATCAAAGTACATGCTAGTACGTATATCACAGCTACATTGTCCCAGGTCGAAGGACTAATGGTGTACAACCATAACTGCAGAATATTCCACTCGATAAGTGAGAATCACTTGGATAGTCAGAGGGAGGGTTGTTTAGTGCATCAANTAGGATATCTTCACCCATAGGCGAACGGTGAATCCCCGACTACAATGTATTTGCTGCTATGTATTTTGAAACTACACCCAACCTCGCTACCTGATGACCCTCAATGGAGTCGGTAAACGGATCAAAGTACATGCTAGTACGTATATCACAGCTACATTGTCCCAGGTCGAAGGACTAATGGTGTACAACCATAACTGCAGAATATTCCACTCGATAAGTGAGAATCACTTGGATAGTCAGAGGGAGGGTTGTTTAGTGCATCAACATATGATCACCCATCTGTGTGAATGGACATCTCCATGCCCTTGCTAATGAAAATGACGTTTACATCACATATGCTAGTCTCGAGCTCAAGCGATCTTTATCGTTGTTTTAGGCGGCTGATTCGACTAAGAACTTGTTTAGAATATATGGTACACTTCTTAATGAGTTTNCACTACAATTTAAGAATTTTTCATATCTTAAAAAAAATTATAAAAAAGATATGCTTCCAATTAAATACTCGTAATAGAGTCTTGCGTTAGAACTTGAATTTTTTTGTAAATATCTTGTTGTGGACTTGTGGTGGACCTATTATGGAGTAAAAAGTAATTAGGTATATGAACTATTGAATAAATGTCAAATTGGTACATGAACTTTTATTAATGGTTTTATTGGTACATATCCGCGGGATTCCGGCCAATTTCCGATGAAATTTAACTAAAATGTCCAATTTGCCCTTTATTACAAAAAAATACA
>NC_133311.1:19261828-19324860 GCF_012295235.1 Primulina huaijiensis | reverse complement strand
AAAAGTTCATGTACCAATTTGACATTTATTCAATAGTTCATATACTTAATTACGTTTTACTCACCTATTATGTTACTAAGACTAAAATTATGGCTTTTTTCAGTATAATATAATATCTTAATAATATTTAAAAAAAATTAAAATCGATTTGGTTAATGCGATCAATTGTTTTTTGTCCAATATTAACTTTTATTTGATTGCACGACTTGAAATAATTTTTTTATGTTTAAAAAATAAACACAAAAATTTTTATAAGACAGTCTAACGAGTCATTTTTGTGAGACAGATCTCTTATTTGAATAATCTATGAAAATATTACTTTTTATGCTAAAAATATTACTTGTAAATATGAGCAGAGTGGACGCATCTCACGTATAAAAATCTATAAGATCATCTTAAAAGAGACCTAATAAAAAGTCAATTGTTATAATTTCCTAAAAGAATGGTGCACTATAAAGTGAAAAACAATCCTATCTTAAAATTTCTTCAATTTTCTTTTTCATGTCTCAAATTCATGTATTTTATTTTAGTCTAAATTATGTTAATTATCATATTCAAAATTAGTTCGTAAGATTCATAACTGTTGTAATTAATTTTAAAGTACACAGCTAATGAATTTAATTGATTTAATCGGGGAAATTTTCAATAAAATGAGTTTTTTTTTACTATTAACTTTTAAACATGTAGATAATTCATATATCTGCAGGAGACTACAGGAAAAAAATTTTTCCACCAAAATTAATGGGAAATTATTTTATATTTATATATAAATATATATGTCTTGTTTTAGTGTGACAATTAGTGTGACAATTTCAATTATTTTGAGTTTTGAATGTTTTGTTTTGACGTAAATCCAAGGTTCTGCATGTATCTTATTCGGAGAAGTTTATATTATTATATTACGAGAGTGGTGGCCGGCCGATATAATTTATTTCTTATGATTAACTCTACAATCCATAGAGTTAATCATAGATAAATTTGATTTTTAAAAAAATTGGATCAAATCAATAGTCATTTATTCAAACATACAAAAATATAATTAAAAATAATAATAAAATGCCTTTGATGGTCTTTAGTTCTGGATTGAATGCGAATAATGATGGTACGAAAATGAGAACAGCCAAATGGTTATTTTTCTCACTTCGGTTAAATAAATTTTCTGAGAGTTGCATGTATGAACTTGTACAATCTTCTTTTCTTGAGCTAGCTTTTGGAGTTGAGTACTTGAGTTAGGTCTAAGTTTCAATTTTAACATGGTATCAGAGCTCATGTTCCATCGTTATGTGTTGGACTGCCCATAGTTGGTCCACCCGTTCTGTCCATAATTGAGTTATTTGTAAACTTCACGCTCCAGTTTCATTCCTGAGTGTGAGGGATGTGTATAAGTTGCCTCACATCGGTTAGATAAATTCCTTGAGAGTTGCATATATGGATTTGGACAATCCTCTTCTCTTGAGCTAATTTTTGGAATTGAGTTAGGTCCAAGTTCCAATTTTAACGCAAACATGTCATGACGACAGCCTGACTTAGATTTTCTCCAACCATATATAATTTGCCAACCTTGAAATTTTTTTTGAAAAGAATTTTAAGATTTCCGAAAAATATTGGTTAATTTGATTTAATTTTAATAAATCTAAAATCGAAGATATTAACCAGCCAAACTTATTTTTTTTTACAGTGTAAGAGAATATCTTCACTTTTTTCACAATTCTTCGAGCTTTTGTTATCTAATTAGAATATCATGAAATGATAAACCATGGACTTTTGGCCAACCTATAAATGAGCTGTTGTTTGTCTTTCATTTAACTTTTTTTTTTATTTTTTTTATTTCAACAGCTCAACTTAGTTAATTTGCCCAGTGCTATTTTTTTTAAATACAAAAAATTAGTTTGCCCAACGCTAATTTAATTTCTAAAAATAGGCATTGTTTTAATGCCAGTCGAGAAGATTAAACATCGAAGACTTAATTGCTAAAGAAAATTACCTTTAAACCCATTGAAAATTATATTTAGGAGCCGATATATATTTACTTTTATTTTTTCATTACAATTGTGAGCAGGAGACCTTTGTTTTAAGATTGATTCGAATCTATATAATTATTCTCTTGGACGATGTTTATGTCACTACGTCGTCACATAAGTGTTGACAATATTTTCAGTTTTGCCATACCAAACAAAAGTTTTCGAATTTGCAATTTGTGTAATGATTTAATTGTTCCAAGCCAAGTAAATTGAGGACATTGTTTGAACAAAAAATAAATTGAATTATTTTTAGATAAGAAAAATCGAAGTGAATTTCATATCAAATTACGTCAGTTTCAATATTAATCACTATGGTTATCAAATACATAAAAAAAAAAATAAGAGATTGAATTATTTGTCTCATTTTAAAAAATAAATATTTTGCCTTGACTCAAACATAAACAACATAGCTGTATATTTACATTGTTGTTCATTATGGTGTCAAAATATGCATAAAAACTTTTGTAAGACGATTTCAGAATCAATTTTGTGAGACGAATATCTTGTTTTGATCACCCATGAGAAAATATTGTTTTATGCTAAAAGTATTACTTAGTATTGTAAATATGAACATAGTTGATCTGTTTTACAGACGTTCTACAAAATATATTAATGACACATGCTTTAATATATTTAACTATAAAAGAAGACTGTTTAGATAAATATAAAATACAGATCGGATTTCGAGCCAACCCACATTCTGACCTGATTTGGTAGAATTGGATTTTTAAAAAAAAAAACAAACAAAGCTCGATCCATTTTTTTTTAAATAAAAAACTCGTATGATTTCAAAGTTAGATGAAGTTGACCAGAAAATCACAAATGATTTTGTTCCTGAATTTGCAAGAGAAGCAACTAGCCTACTCACTTCCGAGCTAAAAACTTTGTAACACATTATAAATTGGAATTTTATTCATGCTCGTATATATAAGTATTATCTCAACGTGTCTTTTTTTATTTTTTATTTATTAATAACAGTGCTCAAGCACGTGCTTACATAATTGAAATAATTATTATTGTTTTTTAATATTTTTTTAATTTTATTTTTCACGTCTCATATATTTATATATGTGAGTCAAACGAATTAATCTGATTCATATAAATGATAATATGATATTTGGATAGGATATGTATTAGGGGTGTAATCGAGTCAATTCGAACACAAATATCACACTACTCGAACTCTACTCGAAAAAAACAATTTGGCTCTAAAAAAGGTTGAAATATGAAATAGTTGCTTGTGTAGTTGGAAATTGGTGTCTTCCTTTGAAATTATTGACAAACATACTTATCTTGAATAATTAGATGATACTGCACCGCCACACTAGCTATGACCAAAAACATGCTTTAATATGAATTCTTCTTTTCATTGAAATCTTCTAATCAAAAAAATTAGAAAATTATAGGGCAAAAAGTTAAGTTTGGTATACAAAATATATGTATTTTCTGATCTCTTCTGAAATAATCAAGTTATATAATCCATGTGAAGATGTAATTGTTGTGCATCTAAGCAAAAGATCGGCATATTGCTTTTGAGTTGTGGTACGATTGAAAGATTTGAACTACACAATTATCATCGACTATAACTTCTAATAAACCAGAATTTATTCATCCTACAATTGTTAAACTGCAATAATTTCTGAACGTACATATAATCATCAACTTTAACATAGTGCCTCTTGTGTTTAAAATTTTCACTAAATAAAAAAATAATAATTTTCTTTTGAAAAATAAAATATCTATGACATAGTACTAAACGTTTACCATGATACAAAGGACGACAGGCAGCATTTGATCGAAACAGCGATAATCCACCAACGACTATAGGAGTTGGGTAATATATGTCATGTCGGCCATAATATATATAGATGTGTTTTCAATTGTCAAATGCTACGTTNTATATCATGTGTGTTTGTGTGTGTGTTTTTAATAACAATAATCGCAATAATTATTTATTTAAAAAACTTAAAATCAGTCAAGCTGGGTGAGAAAATAATTAATTTGAATTTATTAATAAAAATATAAATTGAAGGTTATAAACCAATAACACCATGGAAATATAATATTACTACAATTTAATTTTCTAAATACTAAACTAATCACATAAACTATTTTTATAAAGTTAATTTGATATAAAATTATATAAATGAATGGATTTAAACTTAAAAACTGTATTATAATATCAAATTTTATGTATGAAAAAAAAATATAAATGTGCGTGTGTGTAAATATTAATATTTTCATAGTTTACATACAAATAATTAGGAATATAGCCAAATATATTTTACCAACGGTAGACAAAATAACGTCATAAATTTAAATTGATTTATCATCTTTGTATCTTGTTTGATTAAGCAATGTAGAATATTTATTCACTGAAGAACAAATTTATTTATTTTTTTAATCAAATTGGCTCACCAAAAAAATTAAAATTGATTTATCATTACTTTTTTTCTGCCATATTTAAAATTTTGTTTTTCTTTTTGTTCATGCATTACGTGCATGCATTTTTAACAAGTCTTTTTTAATCAAAGTTTGGTTATATTCCGCATTAATTTCTGTCTCTTATTTGAACAAGGTCATGATAATTAACGATAGAATAATTTCTTCTTCTTTTCGAGCTAGATAAACGTTTTTCAAAAGTAGTTCCACAGACTTTCAACATCAAAATCGACGGAGGCGACGTTATTCTTGGCGGGCTGAGGAGCATTCCCTCCGCCATGTCCATCGGCAGTTTTGGCATCTGAATCAGTGCCTCCTCCTCGTCGAGGAACTCATGCAAACTCATCAAGGTTTTTGCATCACATGTGGGTTACTACGTACGTACGTACGACACGAGAATTATATTAAAACGAATAAAAGTCATTTTAGCACAAAATACGAGTTAGTTGTCAGCTGTTTTGAAGCGTGTGTTGATACCAACTAGCTAGACAAAAATAATACCTACTATTTCATATAATGCTAGTCTTTTTCTTACCTTATCGTGATGTACATATATTCATAAGTCTACATCACAATAAAAATATGATCATGGTAATTATGAAAGCATAAACACAATATCTACTTACACAGTGCCGGAGCCACATTCTCCGGGTCAATTTTTTTTTTAAAAAAAAATTTGTATATAAATTTTGGAATAATTCGATATTAGTCAGGGTAGATAAATTTAAAATATTAAATGATTCTAAAGTTTAAAATTTTAGTCCGGATAGAACCATATTATCGGCTCCGCAAACTGAGGATAAATTAAATTACATGTATAACACGTGTTGATTTTGTTTTTAATATGTTTGATAAATAACATCGATCCATTTTTAAAGTAAGATTTTTGTCTTTTTTAAAAAAATTGAATTGATGCGTTTTTTATTTATATATATAAAGGTAAACATAGCGTGTCACATTATCCATTGTGCAATTTTCGAAATTTATATATTACTTTCCATATATATGTATGAGAAAATTCAATCTAATCTTTTGTCATGCAACCAATGAAGAGCTCTCGGACGAACTACGAGCTGGCCCACATCGGCCTGACATTAAACAGGGCTAGGCGACCAGCTAACTAGGCGGGGCCGGTTTGCGGGTTAAGCGAGCCAATTCAAACTATATGCAGCTTTTGTCAGTTCTAGTTAGGAGGAGTTCGAGTTGGTGGTATAAGTGATTGTTTTGTCAATGATCGTAATTTCGAATCTTTTTATCAAATGATGACAACTACGAGTTATATCATCATAAAATTAAATTTGTTTTAACTCATTCTCAATCTAATTGACCGGTCTTAATTGAATCAAGAATTTAAATATTACATTAAACTAATATTCCAAATTTAGAATGAAATTTCAGCTTCGAAACGTAATTGTAAGAACCCCAATTTTTTTAAAAAAAAAAGAAGAAGAAGAAATATTACAACTCTGTCTGTTATTTAGACTAGATAAAGGGTATCCATTATAAATTTTCGAAGACCAAATTCTGATAAAATTCGAACCAATAAAAATCTTTCAATAACATTTTAGATATTTGGGCTTAAGCCCAAGTGTTGGTACTCTTCACAATTGGGCTCAAATTTCACTGTATAATGAACATATTTTAATTTTTTTTCTCAATTAGTATGATTTTTTTAACGATCATTCGATATAAATTGTATGTATGGATCTATATTTTTAGTTTTCATAAATTTATTATAATAATCTTTTTTTTTTCAAAAAATAATGAAAATATAGGATTTTGGACCTCTAATTTTTTGTCTACCATGTTTCGTTTACGATGGGTTGGACAGAGGAAACGCGCATGCCAACTCTGGTGCACAATAATATATAACACATATGACAATCTTTGTTTTAAAGTAGTAATTAATTCACGAAGCTATTTGAGATTTTGAAGCGTAAATAAAATTACAATTTTTTTAATTTATACACGTCTTTTCTTCCCTAGAAAAAATGATTCTTCTATAAAAATATATAGTCGTTGTTTGCGTAGATTCTTCGTTTAATATCGCAACAAAAAAAATGAATCAAAATAAAAAATGTAGATGTTCATAAATATTATTTTTTTCCTAAAAACCTTTTTTATATTATTTTTTTCCTAAAAACCTTTTTTTTTTCAAATTTAAGCTTAAAATTAGATTATCAAATGACACCTAAGGAAAAAAAAGCCTTGAAGTCCAAACTCATAAATAATATTTCATTTAATTTATTAAAATTTTATACATAATAAAAGAAGCATACACAAACAAAGCCTTCAACTCACTTTACACCAATAATTATGTACAAATCTGAAAGAAAGACCACTTTATAAAATACCAAATTATCTCCTATATAATAACATGCCAAAAATATATGTAAAGTGTTATAGTAATTGAGATTTGTCTTTAATGTTCCAATATTTCATGTATTTAAACAAACGACTTGTGCCAAGAAAACTAGTTCCAAATCTGTTTGGGGACACATGTCATTTATCCAAAAACAAGAGTATGTTTTTTTTAATAAAATGATTTCAAAATTTTTCCCATTTCATCTGTCCTTTGTTATTTGTGAAATTCAAATTCCCCTGTTTCATCTGTTCCTGGAAAGATGGCAGCTGCCCCTTGTACATCTTTAGTCGCTGCTGCAATTGCACTTTGCATATGCTTGGATTTCTTAACTTGAGCACGTCAAGAATTTCAATGTATTTCTGAACCCTTTTCACCTATAATAAAATCAGCCATCATATTATTAAAAGAAATTTAATATTTCGAGATATAGTTTATGAAAATAAGTTGGAAGTGGATGGATTTGAATCGACACCTGCGTCCTTCTTTGTAACTTGACGTCTCCATCGGCAGAAATGGCGTCCAATTTTATGAGTTGAATCATGAATGATTCGATCATGTTCAATAAAACTATATCCTCAACTCTCTTCCCACCATTAATCTCCAATTCAATGGATGTCACCTACCAGATCAATCAAACAACGGCCAAACTAAAGTCTTTTGAAAATACAAAGTAAAATTACAGCTTGACTTTGTATGATGAGATAATAAATTGGACTTGACGTGACCTAGTGGTGAGCGGATACGACGTACTGTGCTAGTAAAGGTATTCATTTAAATTATTTAACAACCCAATGAACAAAAACCTTTTTTGGGAAAATAAGCAAAACCATGAACCATGCGAAATTTACCCAAATGACCTGTTTTGCAAGCTTGTCAACCTCAAATCTAATGGCTGCAATGTCATTTGATGCTTTCTCCACTGTTGCATTCTTGCGGGAGTTAACACGCCTGCTTTCTTTGCTTAATTCATCTTCAATCAACAAAATCTTGGAGCCATCTTTGACACCAGCCACATCAAGAAAAGCTTTGGAATCCATCTCCTTATTTTTTAATATCAGCTTCTGATCCTGCGGATGCAATCCTGTTGCCCCTCCTAACATTATCTTCAACTCCCCTACACCCCAAAAATATACTTAAAATTTGGGATAAAACTTGAACTTTTTGAATGATCATATAAATTTGGAAGTTTTTTTTTAACGTGAGGCCTATTCCATTGGGTCCTGCCAGATGCAAGACGATGCCAGAAGGGACAAAAAGTTACCTATATGTTGTTTGAGACCATATTTAAATGATTTATAAAAATTAAGCAAAAAATTTGATCTCTTTTCTGTACCCATTTCAAAATAAAGCTTAGAAGATCAACAACAACATTTAGAAAACTTGTTGGGAAGAACCAGATTTTACCAAAACTTGATTGAGAACTGAGGACGATTTCATGATAAGATGAGTCATGCTTCACAATGACTTTAATATTAGGCACATGATTTCTTGAATCTTTACTTCTCTTCTGAACAAACATTCCTCCGGGTCTAACCTCCCATCCACCAGTTGCACCCGCCTCAGAGACGCAGCCTTCTGACGGAGACGGAAAACAAACTCCGGGGATCTTGGGCCTCGTCTTCAACATGTAGTCTTTATTCATGGCACTTAGACAAAACAATTCTCGGAGTTATAAAGATGTGCCCAAGATTCACTGCAAAATGTGTAGAGAAAGCTTGAAACTTTGTACGCAGCAAGCAATACATTCAGACCAAAAATTAATGGAAATAAATTTCAAAGTGCTTGTCTGCTAAGCTAAGAACATACCACGTATAAAGAAAGAACCAAATTCTGCCCCACACTTTGTCAGGCCAACAACAAAAATAAGGTCTTTATGTATGCATACAAAATTGTGAAAAATAATGGAAACCCATTAAAGAAAACAAGGTTTCCTTGCATGCTAATCTGTGTTCAGGTCACTTGGAAAGTTTTATGAAAGGATATCATATAATAAACCTTATCGAATAAGAGTTTATTATAGCTAGTGAGGATGAATAATGAAAAAGATAGGTCAGTTCCGAGTTTGTAGTTTAAATTAACGTCTATTTCATATTATCAGTTGAGTCTGATTGTTGAGTATTAACCCGAAAAACCCATCAAGTTAACATTCGAAATTACTCGGACCAATTTTGGTTGGACCTAACCGAGTTTTAAGGTTTCTACTTTTCATTTTTCATCTTTTTGTTTTTTCAGTTGCGTGAAAAAATTACTAAAATTAAGTCTCGAACTTGAAATCTCGTCCAAAATATGTGATGAACTTGGTGTAAGATTGGCTGCATACCACCACCTTTTTCAACTTAATTTTTTTTCATTTTTTACTACAATGTTGGTATGATATTTTTATTTAACGTAAATCGAAAACGCTCATCTCTCATATCATATTGAGAGATGTTTATGTCATTACACAATTAAAAATTTAGCCCCCTTTTACTATTTTTTAAAAGACTTTTTCACCTCTTTTGTGTGCACTATAAATGGTCATAAAATTATGAAAGTATTTGAGTTAGAACGTAATTTAGTGCAATAATGATGTCACAATATGTAAAATTACTCTTTTATACTAAATTTTTTCATTCTACCTGGTTTTGTTTAAAAAACTTTTATTCAACTTTCAATCATTAGATAAGTTGCAAAAAAAACATAAAAATTCTTACAAGACGATTTTATAGATTATTTTTTTGGACGCATCTTCAATCTGACTCAACAAAAAAAATTATTTTTATGTAAAAAAATATTATTTTTCATTACAAATATAGTTCTGACCGACCCGTTTCATGAAACCTAATCTGAAAGAAAATTGTTGAGCAATGAGCAAGGAATCAATTTCTTGAAGCAACTGAACACTTCTGTTAGATTCGATTGAGTGTGTGGTGGTGATTCACCCACCCCTTCCATGTGTGAGAGGAATTATCAAAATGGAAAAAAAGTTTCAACACAAGGAATAAATTCTCTTTTGCAGCTAAAATATTGTCATTTATAGTTCTATTATCAGAGTAGACATTTACTTTCTTTCGTTAAACTGGATCCAACAACCATCTTTTCTTTTATTTATTTTAAAAAGATTTTCAAAAGTTGAAAGAAAATACATTTATACTCTATATATTAAAAAAATAATAATTTAAATAGAAAAAAAAATTAATTTATAACCTATGAAAGTGATGACTCCCAGTGGCTCCATCACTAAAGGAAAGATTAGTGAAAATGCACATTAAATGCAGTTACGATTGCCTCCAAGGGAGGACAAAAGTGCATGCAGTCATGGGCTGGCCAGCATGGTGCCACGTTAAGCCGCCAAATTTGTCATTTTCATAACCGATGAGTTTGATCCTATAACTATTTCTTTGAGTATTATCGATAAAATTGTCCATAGGCAAATTTCAAACTTTTGGTTATTGAATGTGGATATTTTTGTTAATTCTATTTTTAAGATTATGTTGACTTTGGTTTTTTTATTTGCTTAGGTAAATTTTTTTAAAAAAAAAAAAAAGTCACATAGGTTATTTTCCCAGCAAAAACCAAAATCTCCAATTTTATTTTCTAACTTGGCATACTCGACCGCTAAATAAGAAATTTTTGGTGGTCAATTTTAATTTGGGAAAAAAAGAGCGAAATTAGGGGGAAAAAACAAGTTAATGTACTCAGGACATGTTTGATAGCAGAAAATGAGGTGAAAAAAGAATGAGTATTCTAATCTAAATCCATATATTTATGTTTGGTAAGACATTTGAATACACATTCCAAGAAGAATGATTATTCTCAAATTCATGGGAAATGATCATTCCATCTATTTTCGATTTTTATTTATTTTTAAAAAAAATACTAAGTTTAACTAATTTAAATCTATATCTTCGTAGTAGTAATAATAATAATAATAATAATAATAATAATAATAAATTGTTGATAATTTAATAATAATTAAAATAATAATAATATAGTTATATGATCACGTTACTTTTAGAATAATAGATTAACAACAATAATAATATTTTTTTGAGCAAACTATTATTTTGAATTTTTAATTAAAAATATTTTATTATTAAAAAAAATTCCATTCAATGCATTTTTCATTTCTTTTGGCATTAATCATTGGAATGAAATATAACTATTCTTGAATTCACATATTCATTACATTCCAAAATTGATTCAATTCATTCATATCTATAATATTCAAATTGACTCATAATATGATTAAATTTGAGACAACTGCAAGTTACGAGACCAAAAATATAATTTTCTCAATCTAGAGAATTATCTCGAAGTATCGAATAAATCCGATCGAAGATTGCATTCTCTTAAACAAAAAAATTCGAAAAGGAAAATGGCCACAAAATTAAAAGAAACCTATAATAATATTAATATTTGGGTATAAAAATATTATTTATAAACAATTTTGCATTCAAACATCACAAGTGCATTGTAAAGTGAAGTATCCATCGTTTACGTACACTCTTTCCCAAATGCTCGTGTCCACCCGAATAATGAGTGACGCAGGTTTAATGTGTATTTCTTGTATGGAGTATACCGAGTCAAAATCATATGGAGCAATATAGAAATATTCCACCAAAACCAAGAATCGCTAAAAACGACAGTTCGATACATTTCACGTCGAATACAAACTGATCCCAAACTCCGACATCTTCTCAACAATTATGATATACATAGAAAAAAACAATCCATGAGGGAGGTTTTAGCATGATTGAGCTATAAGGTTAAGGCCAGTTCATTGATGGAATTCAAAGAAGAAAGTACAATAATTTGGGGGGGAGGGGGGGGGGTGTGAGGTTGCACATGCATGAGCAATGTTTGAACTCCACGAACACAGTCTTTGGGTATTTGCAAAAGTAGTGGTCCACATTGGATTACTTTAATGAAGAAAAATGGGGAGCCAAGGAAGCTATCCAGCTGCCTTTCCTCAAGCATATGTTTAAAGACACAGCTAAGAACATACTGGGTGCTACTGGTGCTACTACACTCCATTCATTTTGATACATAGTTTTCACTCAAGTAGGGACTGTTATCATTGATGAAATGTGAATTTTGGTTACTGGGAAATTTAAATTATTTGTGTCTGTTTCATATAGACCTGCTTTCTCTCTCTTTTGTTTTCGAACGATAGAGTTCAAATTATAGCCCAGGGTCGTTATAGTAAAGCCAAAATTTACTTAGTTCATTTACATAGTTTCGAAATGTTATACTGATTCAAAGTAAATTGAAGTGGATAAAACTTTTGTGTGCTCTTTTTATTGCATAACAGCTTAATACTATTATGAAGGAACAAACTATATATGTGCCTACATAGCTACACAGAGCAAGCAGCCAACACAGTTCACCCTCACTGTTTCTTTATGTTATGATAATACAAATTCGACATATCATGATGGGTACTGTAAGAGTTCCCTCGCTCAATGGCAACGTGACTAGATTAGACATGAACCAAGTCGGTGCTTAAATTAGACACTTGTACTTACAATGTGGCAAGCTACAATAAACGATATAAAACTGAGAGTTTTATCTGTCACTAGATTCATCCAATACTGTGGAACAAATGTGCTGACGCGACTCAAATCTCTCTCATCTTTCTAAGCTTTGGACGTTCCCATATATGCAGTTAATGCATCTGACACCAGGCTTTTTACCTGTTTACAGTAACTAGTGTTCAGATCACATTGGGGAGGTATACGAGTGAAGAAATGGGCTAACCATGAGAACGACGGCTCAGTAGTTCAGAGCGAGAAGCGTGTAAGAGAAGTCCAACACTATGAGGATGCTTTGGAATATAGCCTTTTGTGTGGCCCGCTGCTATCTGTAAAGAACTGTTCGTCAAACGAAAAAATCAAAAGTATGGAATTTGAAGAACTGCTTACAAATGTCGATGAAGTACTAATAATTATTAAAACTCCACAAAACAAGCTCCTAGGATCCAATCAAGGTAGTCTTTTGGAGAAGCTGCCCATGAGTATGCCTTGAACATAAGGATTATGTGAGATGTTGTTGCATGTTCATTTGTGAAATGCATATTGGATTCTATATGACATAAATCCTTAGTGTATTTTGCACTCTCTTACATTATGCCTTAGAATGAATAGACGCAAGTTTCGTCTTGAACCTTGCGTTTTAAGTTCTCGGTTGCCTGTAAGCCTTGTTGGGACTTTATTAATTGTTGAACTAACAGCACTGAAGGATTTTATTTAGTAGGATTTGAAGTCCAAAAATTTCAGCAATCATTGTATATCAAAACAATCTTCTT
The DNA here is from genome assembly GCF_012295235.1 of Primulina huaijiensis. Classification (NCBI taxonomy): domain Eukaryota; kingdom Viridiplantae; phylum Streptophyta; class Magnoliopsida; order Lamiales; family Gesneriaceae; genus Primulina; species Primulina huaijiensis. The sequence continues at coordinate 19,311,746 of NC_133311.1, read as the reverse complement.
GAAAAAAAAATGACCATATTTCGTTTCAAATATGTAGGATATTCTATGAGATTTAATTTTCTTCCAAACACCAAACTTCGTGCGGTGCTAAAAATTGCAAAGTAGAAGTCAAGGATTTAAATGGCATTTACCTCTTGAGCCATCAATCACTAAAGCAGATTGACCAAAAATATGATGTATCCAGGATACAATCCTTTTGAAACAACGAAATTATGTAAAATCACTAAAGCAAGCATATGAATTATGAAGACACGCAGTACATTTCTTATACTTTCAGATACAACACCATCCAAGCTCGAGATATCACAGAAAAAGAGTGACATTAATAAATATAGAAGAACAAGGACTGCACACATATCCCACTTTGAGATCCAAACTAGAATCATAAAAGCTGAGTTAAGAGCTTTTCTCAGCTCTCTTCTAAAATCCATTGCCATATATGAACTGTAAGTTGCTTAGAGACATCACTTCGGTCACTTCAGAACTGCCAAATCAGAATTATAGGAATAACATTCATTTTAGACTTGGTGGTTCTCACCATAACGAAGGAACCAAAATTATTTATTTCATCCATGAGCATTTATTATGTAGGACGAGAGTCTAGATTTCATAGTTTTGTGAAAAAATATTTATCCTAATAAGAAAATGTTTACACACGCATGGAACAAGTGTGCATCTATAGTTACTATTAATCTAACATATTACATATAAATATATGACTTCTAATTATGAATTTTTCTAATATACCCTTGTTCTTTAATTTATCAAATTAAATCAATAGTTTTTTATGGGTTCTTTTGTAATTTATTGTATATCTTAAATGCATTTGAATATTAATGTGAAGTTTCTAATATACCCTTGTTCATTTAATTTAGCAAATTAAATCAATAGTTTTTTATGGGTTCTGTTGTCATTTATTGTCTATCTTAAATGCCTTTGAATATTAATGCATATTGAATTTATCAATTTATCCATTATTTTTTTTTGTTGCTACTAAAATTTGTTACTAAAATGAGTGTATTTTTTGATTATGCTAATGAATATTTATATCTTATCTTATCTTTTATTTTACATATAAATACGTCAATTTTATAATAAGTTGGTTTTAAAATATGAACTAAGAAGCATCATATATGTTATAGATATTGAAATATGTTAAAGATTATTTCTAAGAATATTTTTTTAACGTAAAATTATTATGTGATTGCATTTTTTCAATATTTTTCTCAAATTATTTTTAATTGTGATTTTGCTACTTGTACCTATCATTGCGGAGGTAGAAAACATTGTACCATGTATGGATATATAACTCGCTTTACATTACATACATAAAAAAACAAATTTTTCTCTTTTCTACGTATTAATTAATTTATCATTATATATGATGAATTTATATATATATAAAAACTATTTTCCACATTTCAAAATAACAAAATTGTTATTTAATATTACTCACTTATTAAATTTACTAAGTTATATTAACCAATTCATGGTGCATTATTACTATGATTGTAATTTAATGGAACATAGGTGAGGGCATAGGATGGTAATCCTAATAATTAATATTTGTGTTTAAATTATTATTAATAATTAAAATTACTGTGTTCGATGAAATTATTTGATTAGTGAGAATAAATTTTATTTAGAGAAATGATTTCTAGAATGTAAAATAACATCTATATCATATTTGTTACGGTTATAACTTTTGGTAAAGCGACATATTTTTTGTAGCTTAATTGTTTTTTGTAATATTCGACAGTATTCAAAATATTGTTTTTCTATATATTACTTTTTAATGATTATATATATTTTGTGTGTGATATAAATATATTCTAAATTAGTTTTAGAATTATGTGAATATATGCATATATTTTTTTTTATGATGTTATGACTTAAATTTTTTAAAAACATATAGTAACATTTGAAATATTAATATTTGTATCTAAAAATTACGATGTGTCCCATTAGTTTTTTTTAAAAGGAAAAAATACCGTTATATTTTGGACTTTTTAGATTATGAATTATTTTGAATTTTTTTGCCTCCTTAATAAAATATATATCTACATCCCTTATCTCGAGAGAGTTTTTTTCTAATATATTATCTGCTCTTGAATTTTCTTGTATTTTCTAATAATTTTTATTTCAAGTAATTATATCAATAATTTTAAAATTAATATATACATCATATCTATTTTAATCACTCCATTTTTTTTCAATTTTTTTAGACCCAAATCGTGAACGACTCAAATAAAAAAAACGGGAAGATCATATTAAAAAACACACAAACATCAAAGAGATTAATCAAAATCAAATCTGACGATGAAAAGAAACATAAAAATTAAATATGATGTTATGATTGCTGAATTTAATCGAAGAAAAAAGCTGAAAAAATAAAATAAAAATATTAAAAAGATACTGAAAAATTCAAAAATCGTGCGAGAAAAGGATTGAAGAAACTAAACCATGGTTGTTTAAAATGATAAATAAGCTGTGAAATAATATCTGTTATTGAATAATTTGTGAAAAATTATGTTTCTACGTTCATTTGCAAATTTAGAATCAATATTCATAACGTACTTAAGTTCGTTACCCAAGTGCTTTGCTACTAGTTATTTAAAATAATGAACATCCAAATTTAATAAATCCGTAACAATTAAACAACAAAGTTGATAGACATAGAAAAACTTCAGGGGAAAAAGCTAGGGTCAACAAGAGAAAGGGCCACCAACTATTGTCTACCGAATAATCTAAGAGGGTGAATGTGCTACATCAAGTGACTGACTTTCTAGCAATAATGATACCATGCACCGTTAAAATGGTGTCATTTTTTATTTTAGCCATAAAAACGTAACGAATCTTTCTTAGAACTAAAAATTTAGGCTTGTGTCGTAATGATGAAACCATCACGTTGGATGCATACACACGAGAATGAACTCGCTTGTACATATACGGCTAGCTGCTAACCAATTCTAAACAACGACAATAGTCATTAAATATTCACAAGGCGTGTACCTAGGCTAAAGGGTCATTCCCTGCACCTCAGAACAAGTTAAGACGCAACCCTTCATTGAAAATCTTTACCATAAAGCCCCAGCATTGGTGTGTTTAGGTTCAAGGCACCTTTTGTAGCGCAGCTTAAATGTATGGATACAAAACACGAGATACTGGTCATTCAGTTTCATTTATAGACTAATGAAAGTCATGGACATTTTATCTTGTTGTCGTTCAAGAAACTGTGTAGCAGATTTTATGTCATGAAATTTTCTTCTAACATTAAAAGTCCAGCATATCATCCACATTTTAGTGCACTTCAATTCGATTACACTAATGTCTCTTGGGTTCCCGCCTTAGTGCATCCCAGGCTTCTACTAACCATGAATATAACCCAGACGCGTCCAGTATAGACCCAAATTTTGTCAGGTCCCAATCTTGGAGTTGCTCCCAAAGTTATTTTTACAGAAATGAGAGCAAATTAAGCATTCAAGCCACCGACTTCCCCAGCCTATTTTGACTTGCCCACTTCGCAAATATTCAATAAAGCAAAGAACTTTAAAACTTTTTCAAAGTGCCAAACAAAATAGCCTCATATATAAAAAAACACGAACAGTTCATCGAAAATTTCCAAAATGCACGATGTATTCCTTCAAAATTACGATATACGAAGCAACTGCAACGATCTCGGAACGTTAAATGAAAGGTACCCTCCAATAAGGTAGCCGAAGGCGATGAAAAAGGTAATGATCCCACGGCCCTTCCGGCAGAGCACCATCGACGCGTAGCCAAAAAACATCGGAACCATAAACGCAAGTTTAAAGAACATGTAAGATGGACCGCCGCCAGATACTGCATCATAGCTATGCATGTCAGGCGCCAGCAATGCACCGGAGACAAACCGGTGGTCGAAGCTGACTGGTGGTACTACTACTGTCTCCGCCATATATGGTAAGAATCATCGGCCATCTTTCTCACTTCTCAGTTCTCTCCCCTAACCCTAACTTTTGAATCTTAAACCGAAAATCTGCACTACCGACGAAAAATTAAGAGAGCACTAGAGATGTAGTTGATGCCTTCTATCGATCTCTATCTGATATAGGTTGGGGCGGGGCATCAATTTGCAAGAAGAATGGGTTTATCAGGGTGAATGGCTTGGGATACCCGAAAACATTTGCTAGGTTCTTACAGGTAAAATCTTCCAGGGAATTTGATAAGTTGACTTTATTTTATGAAATTTCCATGTTCTATGACTGAAAGTTCCGATTTTATTCACTGCAGATTGCTGAAGTTCTCAATTGCTTGAAAGACCTCATTGCATTCAGCATCTAGAAAACGAGATCAATTGGTATGTAATAAAAAAACTCTATGTAAAAACGACATTGGTGTTCCTCTTCTTTTAAAGTTCCACGACTATTTGAAACGTTAGGCTTGCAGTGCTAGTTTCTTTGCTTTTATACTTGAGGATTGAATCGAGGTAGCTGTACTTTGACGTACGAATTGAGTCTTTTTTGCAAGCATATTTTCTTGATAATACAGTCACTTGCTTTTTTCCCATCATCCTCTGAAAGTTGAAACCTTTCTGTATCTTGACTCATATAACATCCTTTGGTAGAGAGTTTGAACAATTACATTCAAATCTGCATAACAATGGATCAGTTGGAGAAACAAGGAATGGAACTGTTTGCAGGTCCTCAGAGTCAACATATTGGTCATGAACATCATACGAATGAATATGGTTGTAGAATGACAGACAATGAATTAGTATCTGGCCTAGCAAAGTCGACTTTGGATTTGGCTGATTTTAACCACAAGTTATTCAGGAGAAATGCTTCTATCGCCTCCATGAGAAGAAAACGGTTGGATTCCTAATTTACTGATCCTTCCATTAGGTCCACATGTTATGATTCTCAACCTCTCATCACTAGGCTACATACTGATCCACCTCCATGTAACTTGCCAAGATCACCTTCTGAACTTGATAAAAACTATCATCAATATTTATCGATAAAATGCTTCAGGAAATGGTGGCTTCGAACATGGGAAAGAGCTCGCAATATGCAAATGAAAAGATAAATAATGAAACTGCTCGCCAGTCATGGCCTTTAGATGAAAGCGCAAAAAACAGCAGGCTTCATTCTACTGAAAGACCTAATGCAGCCTCGGCACAGATGAGTTTGGCTAATGCATCGAGAATTGAGAGTATTCCTCATGGCAGTCTGCAGATTTTTAGTGGTGGCACCATTGTCAAAACGGAATCACGCTCTCCAGTTCAACTTCATTGAGCTTTTTGAAGTTTCATAGATTTAGAGTGGTCATTTTCATAGATGTTTGCTGACAGTTTTGAGCATATTTCTGTCAGGGGAAACAGGTGAAAACTGTAAGTAAGAACTCTTTTTTGAGTTATTCAAGAAACGGGATTCATCAGGTTTCACGAAGTATTTTGACTATTAACTAATTTATCTTGTGGTGCATCTGCTTTGGATGAAGCATCCGGTTATTAATTTAAATACCTTTTTTTTTCCTGGTAGTTTGGTAAATTATTCAAGATAATATCCATATACAAAATAGATATGCAATAATTTGATTAACTCTTATTTCTGTTTAATATATATGAAGCCAGACGCAACTCTACGCCACCCATTGGTGTGATTTACGCCACCCATTGGTGTGATTTGTTATCACTAATATTATGAGAGGTGACCTAGTTTTGATAGTAAATTTCATATAGATTAGTATTTTTAAAATTTTAAATAAATTAAAGCAAACTGAATTTATTTATGTCGCTAGAATTCATTTGTCGTCTAATATCCTTATTGTCGGCTCCCTGTTCGGAATGATATATAATTGGGTAACTGAAAGGAGATAATAAATTAAAGCCCTCCAAATGGAAATAAGAACTTCGTTCGGGGTGCAAAATCTAGTTCTATTCTATCTCAAGTGCATTTGATTAAAACGAATATCCTGTGGTATTAAAATCGTTTGTTAAATAATAAAGTAAATGAAACACAATTTTAAAAGGAGAACAAAAATCACTTCATTAAAAAGTATACATCTTTCAAAGTGTATGACTCAAATAGATAATCTTGAATACAAAGAATATGAATAGACGATTAAAAGAACTCTAGGTTACATAAAGAATCAAAAGAAGGAAAACCAAACAACTTAATACAAAAAACTTGAAGAAGTCTATAGTAGCCTGTCTTTCCCTATCTCAATAATCTTATCTGCAACAAAGAATGAAAGAATAACAAGATTTCTCTGCCTACAAAGAATGGACTGAAAACTCCCTATTGTAGTGTACCAGAATAGAATGAAATCGTGTTTGTGAATGAGGAAGAATAAAAAGACTTTTCGTTTCAACTTGGGTGAGGAAATGATGTAGAGCTTCCCACCAAATCTGCTGCTGTTGTCCATGCTGAGACTGAGTAAAGAGGTTGATCCAACCAACTCAAAGTCAGAGATGTGGCAGCCCCATCTTGTCCATTCTTCTCGACTCTATAACTCTCATTCGAATACATCTTTAACAGCATTTGGCTCTGGAGTAGTTCCCTTTCACTCGTTCCCATGCACCGGAAACCGCCATGCTCCATCAACTGTTGCCACTTACCAAAGGTCTCGTGCCTTTCAAATCTGTCTTGTCCTTCACAAGCCACAATATTCTTGATTTCAGACCCAAACATTTCCTCTATCTTGATTCTCATTGGACTGTCTAGTGGAAGGCTTGAATCAATCGAGTCAAAAATGGCAGAATAGTACTTCAATGAATTGGATACCCTTGAATCCAAGTTGAGTTCATTATGTGCTGCCTCTTGCTCTGCCATTATAATCGCTTCAGCTTTTGTGCTCCGAATCAAATCCAAGAAGCCTCTCAGCGTTCCTCCAGTACTATCATATAGCACCCTGTGGACCTGGAATACACAATTTACAGCCACGCTTTCTTTCTCCTTGACATGAAGCATCCATAACCGCACGTCTTCCAACCTATCAACTACTGGATGGAATTCAAAAGGCAGATCCAGTGCTGCAGCAAATCCAGCAAGTCTATCACCTGTTTCGATCAGTTCTTGTTTTGACTCACCAATACCAGTGATTCTGATGTGGCTAGGTGGATTAACCCTTGAAGCCAAACTGTGAAACAAAGCGGGCCACTGCAACCCTTGCTTTATATCGAAATCTATTATGTGAACTCTGTCCTTCCCTTCAAAAGTTCTCAACAGAATCTCATTGGATGTGAAATGAATGAACATTGGAATTGGGCTCACATGGTTCAAAAGCCTCAATGCAGTGCCACCACTATTATCATCAGCACAATCAAACTCACGAAGAAATGTTGCAATGTGGAAGGTTTGTGGCCACAGCCTTGCAACACGCAAAGCTAGAGCCTCAGTAAAATATGCCACAAGGCGATGTATAGGGGAGCCACCTATTGGAGAAGCAAGCTCCCCTAGTTTGGCAAGACAATGGTTAATCGCAGCAATATTCTTTGAGCCTATTTGTTCAACACAAGCTATTAGTAAGCTCACAAGTTCAATACATTCACGCTCCTGGTTACTATTTTCCCCATTATTCCCTGCAACTATAGCCTCGGCACTTTCACTTGGATTAGGTGGAGATGAGCCGTTGCCAATTTCACGCTCCACCGGATTATCACTCAGCCTGAGAACTAAACCATGACTGTCAGATGAGGTACTTGATGATCCTGAGGCTTCCTTCTCAGGACCACATCTTGCCTCAACATTCTTGTCCCCTAGGTCTGCGATCACAACGGAATCAAACCAGGGAATATTTGACAAAGGGGGCAGTGGTGGCACTGATATGTCACTAGGCATGAAACACTCCCGTTCTTCCTCTCCTGAGCATGATACAGCAAATGTCACTTGAGGTTTATCGAGGCCTGCACTCAGTGGAATGGACTGTGGAATGTTGAAACCTGGCTGAAACCAAAAACTTTCACCACCCAATTGTCTGAAGCTCAAGTTTCCCTCTTCTTCTGGCATACCATCTGACTTTCCATTACCCCGTTTTCTCTTCATTGGACTGATGAAAGTCTCCTCGTCATACGATGTTTCTTCTGCATACCTCTTTTTCTTTTTCAGAACCTTACCTTTCTCCCAAAATTCAAATTTTTTCTCCCTCCTGCCCTCTGTGGTTGCGGCAGGAGGAAGCTTGATACCCTGCCTAAGCGAACAACCTGGAGTCTTGGCTTCAATTGGTGCCTCAATAGAAAGACCAACGGGCCTAATGGGTTGGGATCGAGAGGCTTCTTTTCGCACATAAGTACAAGGCAAATCCAATCTTTGGGTGCTCATTGTAGGAAAATGGCAAGCTTGAAACTGAGCAGATGCTTCACTTCTCAATCTATGCCTTGGAGACAACAATGTAGATGAACACCCAGCCAACATGCTTCAGACGTTTACCTATTTTTTCTCCTTTTCCTTCAACAAAAATACAGCTCTCCCACCTTTCTACTCTCTCTCTCTCTTTCTCTCTCTCTCTCTCTCTTTCTCTGTGTGTGCGTGTGTCTTAGTTATATTTATACACTCTTCAAAATGCAGTTGCGAGCAAACAATATTATGAGGAGAAATCAAGAGAAATAGACCAATGTTTTCTATCGTGAGTGTGTGAGTTCCAAGATTGAAAAGACCAAGAAAAGAATTGGAATCCGATGTCAAAACCAATGAAATATCACAACCAAATATAATATCTCCCGTGTATATGCTTACATGTGTCCTATATGAAGAATCAATCCAAACTTATATGCAACAAAGAATTCAAAGAATCATTAAAACATTCATTAGCGATTACAAAACAAAGAATTAATCAAACATTAACAAAATCAAGGAACACCTACCTAAAACAGATCATCGGATCCCGTAACTTTCAAATTGAAATCATTTGGAAGAAATCTGATATGTCTTCACATTACGCAATAATCTTCGGCAGATGCACCTATGTTCACAATGGTAGCACAAAAACAGGGGGCATGATTGATCAAAACAAACATAACTAGACTCCAACAAATCCATGCTAATCACTCAATTCAAAAACAAAATCCACTCCCCAAAACCAGATCAAAACCCCATTAAACAAGCAGGAAAATAAACAAAATAATCATTATCCGTCCTAAATTTCCGTCAGTCACCCATCAAGAACCCCACGACCCAAAAACCCAAAAAACAGAAAGAGGCTACGTTTTTATATCTTAAATAAGCAACTTCTAGTTGTAGCATTGTTTCATCGTATATAATCTGATTCTACGAAGAAAAAATGATGGCTCGGTAAAAAGAGAATATGGGGTCGAGAGTTCAGATCGTGAGCGTTGGATCAGAATCTGAGGGTGGAGAATGGAGGTGTATATGACCGTTGGGGGATCTTGTCGGTGAAATGTGACCGTTGTTTAGTTGTACGACAAAATTATGGTTTTCGAGGGAAGACACGTGGTACGCACGTGCCTGACCTCTAATTAGGCCCCTTTTTCCACTTTCACCTGGAAATTCGACCGTTGGTTTTTTTTGTTTATTTACTTTTAACATTACCTCTTTTACTTCGATAAATTTCGAAGGATTGTAGTCGTGATCGTGAGCCATTTAATTTATTTAACAAGTCATAAAACTTAAAAACTTATAACTTTGTTTTTTTTTTAATTATATTCGATGGATTATGATTTTGTGTATAAGCATAATGTACGATCGAATAATTATTTGTTTATCAAAAACTATAGCTGATAGTAATAGTGTAATTCAAATATTTTAAATCGTACAGTTATTGCATTTTTTTGCAATCAATGAGAATCAAACTTATGACATTTACTCTGATACAAATTGTAGAATCAACATTTTTTCGTTTTACCAAAAATCACAGCTAGTGCTAATAGTACAACTCAAATATTTTAAATCGTATAACAGCACAGACGTCACGTTTCGATTGTTCTGCCCAACAAAGACAATTATTACACGTCACTACTAAATTTTTAATATTTCTCTTATTATTTGCTTGGTATACAAGATTAATATTATGGTTGACTCATTCAACCCTGTTGAGATTATTATCCATGTTTTGGTGTGTGAATAATGGTTTGGGGTGAGAGACGAGGCTTAATTAATTGTTTTCCTTCAATAACCTAAAGTTTAAAACAATTAGAAATTTAACATAATATCAATTATAATACTACTAATATTATAAAAATAGTTTAATTATTGTTAATCATATTTTAGTTATTATTAATAATTTTTAATATCTCATTATATTTAACAGTAATATTATAACTGTTACTGTCCTTTATTATTATTAAAATGAATATTCAAATTAGTGTTATTATCTCAATTGTTATGTTAGTTATGGCAATAAATGCATATTTCTATCATTATTAAAATCTAATTATCTAGTTATTTTGTTTGTACTTTATATAATTTTAAATTAGTAAAAAAAAACTGATAAAAGAATTTTAAATTTTGTTATTAATATTTTTTCAAAAAAAAATTATTCTATAAATTTTAATTATTTATACAATTATTTTAAGAAATATTACATCATTACTAACTAATATATGATGAGTTCATTTTATTACTCACAATTTAATTAACAAATATAATCCATCGATTTAAATCATATCAAATACCATATAATTTATCTAATTGTATTATTTATCCTTATATTTTATTTTGATTTCCCTTTTATTACATATCTTTTATTTATCACATCACACGGTGTATATATTATCGGTAATTCAGTTAAAATATTTAGTACACATTTGATTTCACTGTTCATAAAACTTTTGCTTATTGTGAATATTATGTGGGTAAATTTTTACATGATATGAATGTGCATGAATAGTTAAATAATATCTAATACTTCAATAACATGTGAGTATTGAAATTTGAAAATATATTGGTATTAGATTAGCACAGTAAACCAAGAAATATGTATGGTCTCTTAAAAGTTATCCGAATTGATAGAATATATGAGTGTTTGACCAATAGTTCAATAGTTTATTTTCTCTTACTAACATTTTTTCGTACGAGTTTGTCGCATAAATTAGCATCCATTATTCGTTTCTACATGTTACTCAAAAAAATCCCAACCCACATGCCAAACCGGCCCGTCGTGGGTTGGCCCACCTTAGGCTTGGCCATGTGCCTGCCGACACGTGGAAGTCCGAATGTTAATGGATTAGTATTTCCCAATCCAACTCGTTAAATTTTGTCAGCGGGTTAGACATAACCAACAGTGTTCAAACTTCGGATAAAATCGAAAAAATCAAAAATCTAAACCGAAAAATCGAACACCGAACCAAACCGAAAATCGAATTTTGTAATTCAGATATAAATGTTAAAACCAAAATTTATTTGGTTCGGTTTCGGATTATATATGTCAAAACCGAAAAACCGAAATTTCATTAAATTAATAATTTTTTTATATTTTAATTTTTATTATATATTTTGCTATGATATTTAGTGAATGAAAAATCATTTTGAACAATNGCGGGTTAGACATAACCAACAGTGTTCAAACTTCGGATAAAATCGAAAAAATCGAAAATCTAAACCGAAAAATCGAACACCGAACCAAACCGAAAATCGAATTTTGTAATTCAGATATAAATGTTAAAACCAAAATTTATTTGGTTCGGTTTCGGATTATATATGTCAAAACCGAAAAAACCGAAATTTCATTAAATTAATAAATTTTTTATATTTTAATTTTTATTATATATTTTGATATGATATTTAATGAATGAAAAACCATTTTGAACAATTTTTAGTTGATTGTTGTTTGTTTAATTAATTTAGACCTTATATTTAAATATTTTACTAAGAAAATATGTAGAAAGTTAACATATAATATTTTACAATATATTTATATTATTAATTTAAATAATTATACAAAAACCGAATTAATCGGCCAAATAACCGAACCGTTTTGGTAGAAAATCGAACTGAACCGAAGAAAAATGGTTCGGATATTGGATTATATATTTCTAAAACCGAAAAACGAAAAAACCGAAATAAAAAATCGAAAACCGAACCGACCGATGAACACTTCCAGCATTGACAGACAGTTCTATGCAATCCTTAATTATCTTTTGCTGTACATTAAGTAAATATCCGACTGACGCATAAATTACGTTAATCAAGTAAATCGTATTATAATCACGTTAATCAAATAAATCATATTTTTTTACTACAATCTAAATTGTCTTAGTTAATTTTTTAAATTAAAACTTACCACTTGAATGCTGGACTAATTTATTTCATACTTTTAACCATACCCTGTATAAATTTGATGCTCATTCCCATCCACTGTTAGCAAAACAAAGTTTAAGAGCTAATATCTTTATACCTTACAAAATGTATTCTATTACGAATTTTTTTTATTTTTCAGAAAAGTGCCACACGATTTATATATATGCCACAGAAAATTAAATAATGAGGGCCAATAATTCGATAATAAAAATAATTGGTTGATCACTCCACGTTGTTGGTTCCTACTATCAAAAAACAAAAATAAATAAATAAGTACCAAATTTTCATTGAAGAAGGGAAGTATCTACGGGTACCCGTTACCGGAAAAAACGGTAATTATTCCAATTTGAATTTCAGGAAATAGAAAGAAATAGACCTGAAGTTAGAAACATTTATAAGAATGAACTTACAGGCGCATGAAGTAGGAGAATCTGGAACATCATTTATTTAGAATCACACAACAGAACCGAAAACGAACATAACTAGGATATGACAAATCACACAAGCAAGCAACAATTGAAAGAGCAGAATAACCATAATAATATTATAAGTATAGGGGAGTAAGGGATATGCGGGAGAATTGGGGTAAAATTCAGAGAAATACTTGATTACTTACTGATGCTAAAACAAGCTACATTACAGGTTGAAATTAAAAAGAAGAAGAAGCTACATTACAGATGAACAACATGAAGAGCAACGAAGATTTCAGTCCAACAATTTATGAAAAAACGACCCCTTCGAACCTAATTTACTCAAACAGCAATGAGGATGATCCAAAGGCGGACGCTGTTCTCATTGAAATTAGGAATCCTAAGTAATTCATGATTTAGTGTTGGAATTCTTGCCAGTCAGAATACGAGAAATTTGAAGCCCCCTGCTAAAAGCTTCATTGAACAACATCCTTGTCTGCATCTGTTGGAATCCGGGCATCCAGGAAAGAAATGCCAGTGGAACCATGACTATTAATCCGAAAAACATGTCATACAAACGAGCCAGTGAAACAACAGTCTCCCAAACCACACTGGACTGCAGAAAGGGCCTGAGCACCTGAGCAATAAGAATCATTCCCCATCCCGTGGGGACAAATGCCAACAAACTTTTAATGAAATCAACAAAATCCATGTCAGTGAAGCGAATAAGCAAAACAATTGCAAGTATCGTGATCACTATAACGACGAACTGAACTAGCCTATAGTAGACATGATCCTTTGCAGCGTACTTATCCTGAGCATATGCTATGACTATACAAAGACCCACAGCCACAATCAGACAGATCCAAGATAACAAGTAAACAACAATACTTGTATTACCTCTTGCAATCCTCAAATGGTATACAATTCCATACTGGAAAAAGAAGAATCGAAGATCTAAAATGATCTCCAACAGTTTTCCCCAAAGACCAGTTGCTCTTAAGTGGTCCTGTTCCTCGTACCACCATGTTTCCCAGCTCTGTTCTGCTTTGGCTAAAATTCCTTTATACCATAACCAGTTGATAAAGTCATCAAAGTCCTCCACAGTTTTCAACCAGTCAAAGCCAGAAGGATTGAACACAAATGGCGACATTATCCACGACAATACAAGAAACCAACTGGATATGGTCATAGCTATGTAAACAAAGGTACTTGAAGCCAAGGGGCTAATAGAAGCATAAACAATCAAAATTACTCCGAGTTCAATTGCCTTCACGAAATGGCTGCGGGCATAGAGCCTGTAATTTTCAGCAAACTTCTTGTGTTGCACAACAAAACCACGTCCAGTAGCTCGATACTTGGCACCCCCATGAAGGATGGTCCGACCAAAGAAATGGGATCGAGTGCCCATTGAAAAACTGAAAAATAATGAAGCGAGCTGCAACTGCATTGTGGCAAAATCCCAAATGGCCGGAAGGAATCCATGCTCCAACGAGTTTTCGACAATCATTGGTAGGGCTGTGAAAACACCAATTTGGATGACAAATTGTTGATTCAGGACTGCACCAAGGGCTTTATTGTCGTTGGAATTTTTGTTAGCATGATCCTCAACTCCACTAAGGGCAAGATACAGTCGCCCCCATAGAAATGTATAGACCAGGAGCACAACCATCATGGTATTGAAGAAGAAGCCCACGGTTGTATAGAAAACCGAGAGCATGCGGAAGAAATCCAACCTATGGCCCAATCGATATATATCTCTGCTCAAAACCTGCTCACCATTGCCACTGGCAACCTTGGCCTCAAACATTGAGATCTGATTTAATCCAACATCTCTCCCCTTACCCACTTGTATGTATTCATGATGAGTCACATTGCCACCTCTCAGAGTGCAGTTGAACCCAGCATATATATCTTCACTGATATTGATCACTCTTGAAGCCTTGCTAATGCCACCCCGAGTTAAAAACCAGAACCTATCAAAGACATCAGGATGACCATAATGCATTCTAACCTTAAGAGGATTGGCTAAAACACGTTGCCCCAGTGTGACAAAACTCATCTCCTGGGCAGACATAAACCAAGCAAGCGATGAGACAGAACCAGTAAATATATTTTCGCGAACGCCCAGAATGGAAGGCTTCCTGATGCCATAAGTTACTTTAAATTCCTCCAGCAGATTCCTCATCTTGAGTGCCTCCTCAAAATAGTTGTCCTGATTCATGTCAATAGTCTGCAAAGCATCACCACGAGTGAAGATAATTGCATGGTTCTGATTCTCAGGTTTACCCTCCCCCAATTTCAGAGGACCAGGTAACTTGATGCGATAGATTTCCACTTCTTTCTTCAGCTGTTGATCGTACTTCACCAAGACAGAATAGTATTCCTTCTCTTCTCTTCCTAGTAAAACCTCATCGACATAAGCAACTCTGAGCGCCTCATTAGTTTTCATTAAATACAAGATCTCATCTGCACGGGGATCACCTTTTCCCTTGTGTACTCCGTACATTTGGCAGGCAACCACATACGTATATTTCATCAGAGCAACACCAAATTCGTGTCCTTTAAATAGCAGGCTCACACTGCTTCCTGCCCTGCTTAGTGTTTGAGAATTTGGAGCACCGGAGCTTTGATTGATAGAGCCACCATTCTGTTTCAGCAAACTGAGATTGAATTCTTGTGATCCTTGCCTATTGTCAACCTCAAATGCAGAGTCGAGAAAAGAAAGCATCTTAAGAGCCCTATAGTAATACATCATGCCTCTCACAGTACGAGATAGAGTCTGGCCCCTGCATGATGCCCAGAGTCTGAGCTCTCTTGTCTTGGTAGTCCATATCTCACCATCATCCTGCATACCTTCTCTGCGCATGCGCTCCATAAAATTTTCCCACTCGTCTGCATAAATTTTCTGCAAATAAAACAAAGTGGAAACTCCGTCTTCATTTGGACTTCTAAGCATTTCTTTTCCATACAGCACATCTTCATCATAATAAGGAGTCAATACACTGAAAGCCATCATTTTCTCAACCTGGGGTGCACGAGGCATGTTCATAAAGAGCGAGTTGCTAAAGAAAGAAATTCGTCTTCTTGCCTCGAGATTCATTGGGACATTGTGCATCGAATCCCGAGAAGAGAGGATTGAGTGCAACCGACGTAATTGCCTGTAGAAGAAAGCATCCTCATCATCTGGCAATTGAACAGCATTCTCAAAAAGCAGCCCTGCATCAGTATTACGGTTACAAGGAGCCAAACCTTCCTGACTCAACTGAACCACAGATTTTTTTACCCTTGGAAATTCCCGAACTGCGAGCTCATACAAGGCCTGCAGCGCAATGACAATTTTATCCATATCCTTCTTAGGCATAAGGAGAAGCTCAATAAAATATATCAATTGCTCATGAATCTTAGGCAAAATCGTTATCCCATAGGCCTCAGTGAACTTTTCAAATCGAATATAATTATCAACGTCCATGAAAAATTTGGTAGCTATGGAATGTTCATCTGTGTTGTATTTGATGATGTCAAGAAGCAAGTATTTGATGCTATCATAAACTTCCATGACTGCACATCGCCTGTACTCATTCCTGCAAATGCGAAACCACACCCACCTATCAGGTGCATCAGCCAGTTCCCTTGCCTGGCTCAGTGCAAGTTGTAGCTCATTGCACAAGAGAACACAAGGCCATCGTATCACTTTGATATCCCAACAGTTAGGTGGTAGTTCAAGTAGTTCCAATTCTTGGTCACTGGTGAGGTCTTCTTCTCTTAAAGTGATGAGTGTTTCATTCCATATTAGTGCAAACCTAGTGGCTTCCACCTGACTATATTCCATCTTCTTGTATGGCTTCCCAAGACCGTATCGAAGCTTAACACGATGAATGGCATTGCGCAGTTTATGCACCACAGTTGCCTCAGACCTATGAGTTTGATCCTCTGGCATCAAATTAAATTGCAATGCACTTGCAAAGAACTGGAATCTAAGTTTCAATTGTTCCACATTCCGAATCTCACCCAAATGTGAGAACAACCCTATTGTTGACCCAACAAGAGAGGAAAATATTGTATAAAAGATTTGCAAATCCACTAAATATATCAAGACAACAGGAGCCCACAACATAACCACGGCCATTCTGTTGGTACTAGTAAAAAATTCATGCCACTTGTATTTAACGTCCCTGAGATTCAAGAGAGCTCTAGTTGGACCAACGAGCGGTCTGATTTGAAGGAAGTAACTAAAAGAGAATTTTGAAGCCAACACTGCAACCCAGAAAATGGTGTATTTTAAGTTGTCAACAAGCCCCTCCCTAAGCCCTCGACCCACAAATGTTCTACTGTGAAACCACCACATCAGAACGTACAAAATTGGCCAATCAGCTTCTTCGATCACATTGCGAATCCAGGGAATAATGAACAGCAGCAAAGCAAGTAATTCTGGTATGACAAAGACCAACGCGGCCTTGAGGAAGACAAAAATTCTTTGATGTGCTTCATATGACCATGACCTGTCTGAATTTTTCTGGCTCCAGATCCTACCATAGAACACTCCAAACACAACACACCAAGACACAGCAACCATACTTTTCAAAACCATCCTCACACCAATCAACTTTGAGTCCTTTGTGATCAAACTATACTGCGTGCCAGCATCAAGAATTGATTGAATAAATCTTAAACCAGCCCATGTAATAAAGATTGTGAGCAACTGTACTTGTACATCTCTATCCTCGAGTGCCTGCCAAGGATATGCCCTTCCTGCCCAAGCAACAATAGCAGCAGCCTGAAAATACAGTATCAGCAAAACCCACAGCCTATCAAAACTCCTAAACAAGTTCCAAAAAGTCCGCTGCTCAACAAACCCCGTCTTCCCCACCCTAGTATAGTCATCAGCCGAGAGAAAGTTGCAACTCAAATCAATTGGCCATTTCACCCTCTTAAAGCATCTTCGTCTCCAGAAATACTCATTAATATCATCATAGTTCCGCCAAGCTGAGTGAGGGGCAGTGCCGTTCCTACTCCTCCGCACCTCATTCGTCATCATGGTGTAAATAGGAGTAACAACATAATTTAAAAAACCGAATTGTCTACATGTAGAGGGTACAAAAAGCTGGCCCGTATTCTCATCAAAATGATCATCAAGAATGTAATTCAGTTCCAATGCCAGATGATGGTAAATATAGCACAAACACTCTGGGGTAAATCGCAAGTTAGCAGCTTCACCCCATACCAACAAATAAAGACATACATACAAGAGCTCGCGGCGTTGGAGGTCGGGAATATGGTGATGGGGTAGACGTACTTGAGACCTTTTCCCCAAATAAGAGCACCATGAAGAGTAATTTTTCAAGAGCTTCTGGCGGAACCGCCGGAGGACACCGGGGTCGAGTCGATCGAAGGCAGCGGGCGGCGGCTGGAGGCGCATTTGCGAGTTGGCCAGATGGAGCACCAAGTGTTCCCTCTGGTTCCGAACGTTGTCGTCTTGGAACCCAAAAAAGAGCCCCAGCCAGTCTAGGAGGTCCATATTCTCGTTCCATGGGGCGAACGGCGGCTTACGTAGGTCACCGGTGGTACGTAAGGCGTCAGCGGAGGAACGCACCTCCGGGTACTGGCGGGAAGGATGGTCGGTGAGCAGGTCGTGGATGGGGATGATGTTGAAGTGGTGGTCAGACAGCCGCTGCGGAGGCGCGTGACTTGCACGTCCTCCCGTGGGAGGTGGGCGTTGCCTCAAATTCATACAGGTTCACTAAAGCCGGCTGTTCCTGCAACTGCAAGTAGCATGAAGATAGCGGGATCTTTAGCACCGCAGCAGTATATTCTTCAAGTGCCTTCACATTATTCGAATCTAAGTGTAATAAGCATGAAAAAGGTTTGAGTTGAGTAACGGGAGAGTTAAGATGAAAAAGCAGATAGATAGATACCTTTGCGTTTGGAGTTGGGACTGCCAAAGCTAAGGCTGAAGGTTTCATGCGTGGACCTCAAAACATACCTACCACGCGCTACTCAGAGCGAGTGCACGCTGTGGGCTCAGACCAAAGCCCACCCGTCACATAAAACAGAACATTACCTATTAGTACCGATTATTGAGGACTGGGCTGTCATTTTCATGCATGATGAATGATAAGCTTTGCAAATAAGATGGAAAACACGAGGGACAAACGCCAATAGAGAAATAGGATATCATGTGCCATGTTTGTTTTTTAAAGAATTTTATTTCATTCCATGTATCCATCCAGAAAATATCCATTGAAAGACAAATATTCCATATTGAGATATTTTTTTTATCCGATGCAATATTTTACAACGTTTGGAACCAAAGCCAATCTTACGGATCTACTTGACATAAATTTTTTCATGAGTTAGATAATGTCATTGATTTTTTTTTATAAAATTGATTTGAGATACGATTTCAACTGAGTTTTTGTGTTCTATTAATAATTAATTTGGGAGAATCAAATTTAACATACATCAAACTTGGCTGAAAAATAATTCTATGGGCAGCTTTGTTATCTTGTCTTTCGCATATGCTTAATCCCATTGGTATAGAGTATCAAGGAGATACTGATTTTGAACAATCAGAATTAGAACCAAGTATTAAGACCTCGTTTTCTTTATTATTATTCTCAGAAAATATTTTTTATTTCTCAAAGTTATTTCCAATAAGAACCAAAAAAAAAAAAAAGATTTTGAGTTTCAAAATAAAAAAATGAAAGCAAAAAGAGCATTTATTCCTATAGTTGTTGGATGAGAAAATAAACATAAATGAAGAAATTTCAACGAAATTCCAGATAAAATACAATTGTTATGAGAATTTCAAATTTCGTTATCAGATAAAGTTGAAAATTACACGATGAATAGATGTTGAATATTAAAACGATGCTATCATGAAATATGTGATCAACAAGTGTAGGGGAAGAAGATAAGATTGATGTAACTCAAAGTTTATTTGAGCTAAATCAAGCATTAGCAAGACAAAATTGTAAAGACTTTTAACTTACGAACTCCTTTAATTATCAAATCAAATATGTTAAAAAGGTATTCAACAAAATATTGAATGCCATGTGACATTAAACAAAATAATATAAAATTGCGACGATGTCAGGTAAATTGTTAGATAATTTTTTTTAATGAAAAATGACTAAAATTGTCAGAAAATTGAAAAATATTATATTACTACTTATATTCAATAATATAGAAAACTAAAAACGTAAAGAAATAAATATGCACAATCAAAATAATATTGTAATTTTCCAAACAAAGATTAATTCCCGGTAGCTCAGATATTTGCGTTCAAAATATATCAAATGCCAGTAAAATAATAGTAATAAGTTTAATTATTTGAACCCCTTGCTAGCAAGACAATCCTGAATTCTAATACCAAGGCTTAAATTATATCAATGGCTTCACATTTGACAAAAAAAAAAAACTCGATAAAAAGGATTTCAAATTACTTCCACTCGCAAAGAATTTAAAATCAAGTAAAATGATTGAGATTCTAAATTAAAATAAATGGGGGAAATTTTTCAAGCCTTGCTGCCAATTCATCATTTCAAATCCAGTAGGAATTTCAAATGTTTTAAATTTCATAATTTAATAACTGTAAAATTTAAACTCCTTTAATTACTATTTTTATCATCACCGCGGATTTCAAATTCATGATGGATCGAATAATTTGAAACTTGATCAGATCCGTAAGCCCAAACTTTGAGTGATCTTGGGTTCAAAATCTATTAGGAATACCCTTTCCCCTACATTGCTCTAGAAAATCAGAACTTTCTCATCCAAATGCAGCCATGAATCCACACAGTAGTTGGACCAAAATGTCACAAATTTCACTGCCACAGCACAACGTTTGTATGCTGCAGGCAGCAGGCACGCAGCACAGTTTCAAGATAAACTTCCATAGAATGATGTTGGAAAAGCACTCACACTTGGTTCTGTTTGAATTAGATAGGTCAATTAATCATCACTAGAGACCACAAACGGTGCCTACTTGAATTAAAGCGCACCAGAATTGAATGAAAATATGCATACAGGACCACGACTCACAACATTAAACATCTTAGTACTGAGGCAACAATGATGCGAATCTATGGTGCATGTGTAAACTCAAGTTTCGAACATACAGAATGGGGAAATGTCTATCTAAGCTGCTCTGGCAGTTTCACGTACAAGTGAGAGCTTAGCAAGTAAACCACACATCTGAAGATATGAACCAACTCCATCGCAGATTCTCATGTGAGCAAATCCAGTTTCCTTAAAAAACAGAAGAGGGTTTGAGTAAATTGACAGCAGATAATATGGAAAAGGGGAGATTGAGATTCTTTGGTTATTTACTTTCATGAATTCCAACTTTAGATACTCTGCCATATCATAGTTCTTTACGATACGGAAAAGGGTAGTGATTATGTCAGTTGGAGAATAGCCCAAATCATAGAGCAGCTTTAAACCAGCACATGCATCATCGAATTTCCCCTCGAGTACATGACGTACCATGTTCTTTACATGCAAAGGATGTGGTTGATCACAAACCTGGAAGTCAACAAAAAAAGCAGTTATTACATGCACATTTGAAGGTTAATGCTCAAATCACGTTGATCCTGAAGCTTCATGACCTTGAAAACATTTTCTTGATTGACAAAACAAAATCCACTGTTTGTGGCTTGCAAGTTATTTAATGCCTGCCTCATATCACCGTCAGCGGTGAAGATGATGGCTTCAAGACCTTCTGGAACATAGGGTACCTAAATCAATAAACAGGGTGTTAGAGAAAGGGTAAAACCATTTTATACAAAAACTTGGGAAATACTATTGGTGCCACAAATTGGAAGATAAATTATCAGGCAAAGAAAAGAAAAACAGTCAATTAATGGTTAGAATAAACAACTTCAAATGCAAATATCTGCAATATAAGTTACATCAGAGTCAGAGAGAAGCTAGCTAGCAACTTTTAACCTGTGGCTACATCACCGTAGCGTAGACCTAAGAGGAAGGAATAAGCTTTGTCATTCAGGAGGCTTTAAAGAGTGTCATATAGAAGTAGGAAATGAGATGCATCAAGGCAATATGAAAGTGTACAGGTAGGCTGAAATAAATACATAACATTCTAAAGCTGAACATACAGTCAATAACTGACTGCGAATGTAGGGTGACCTAGACTATGAGTGAAAGCAATATACCAACGGTCCACATAGAGTGCTTCTGCAGTTATAGCATGAGTGAGCTTCTCATATGCAACAAAAAACACTCTATCTGGAATTTAGTTATTTTTCCCAGTTAATTCCTAGAAAATGAGCTTCATAGGTCATTAGAGAATAAAAACACCAGAACCTGGATATCATTCAACTGGAGGCGTAACAAGATTAGTATGTATACCTTTTCTGCAGCAACCACCACCATCAGACGACTGAGGATCTCTTGATCAGATAATCTAGCAAATCGAACAAGAGCACATCTACTCTGAATAGGCTCTATAATCTTTGAAGATGTGTTGCAAGCAAGCCCAAAACGAGTTGAATTCGAATATATTTCCATTGTCCTCCTCAAAGCTTGTTGAGCGCCAGATGTCATGCTAGTTTACATCAAATATATTAAAAGGATACAAAAAAACCAACTTAGACACAAAGTTCAAATTGTACCACAATTACTAATCCAAAATGCAACATATTCAGTAGGGTGGGGAGTTAATAATTCAAACTACAACCTAAACACTAAATAACACAGACAAGGCACGTATAGAATTGACATAAAGATGCCTTCTTTTATTTCATTGACATATAAAACAGAAACTGCAAACTCACCTGTCAGCTTCATCCAAAATTATTATTTTGTGTCTCCCAGGGGGCAATGTAACCTTCTTCTGGGCAAACATCTTTATTTTATTTCTCACCACATCAATCCCTCTGGATGATAAAGAGTAGCATAACAAGAACTTGAGTGCTTGACAAAAGAAACCAAACAAATTCAAACTATTGAATTAAACTAAACAAAAACTTTCACTACCGGTCATCAGATGCATTTAGCTCTAAAACCGCCTCTCTATAATTTGGTCCTAGAAGTTCATGTGCAAGCGCCAACATACTAGTAGTTTTACCAGTTCCAGGAGGACCCTGCAGAAAGAAAAAGGTGTACTCACCAGTGCTCATGGAAGTAATAAATTAACCTAGGAAAGGAATTTTGTTTGTATATTCGTTGCCCTGTGACCCTTTCCATATACAATTTTGGACCATCAACCTTTTGCAACTTGATGTGAAATAATGAATTATTCTACAGTCATAGATGTATAAGTGTAAAGTGGCTAAAGATGATCATGATATCATTTGCGGGAACAATACTTATATAGTTGGAGGACGAAAAAGAGCCAATTAACACTGATTTTCAAATAAAACACTTCAACTTAGTTTTGTTAAAACAACGCTCCCAGGGTAAGAATACTGGAACATAAGGAACAAAATGAAAATCTACAGTACACAAACAATTTCCAAACCCTATTACAGCAACATCCCACATGCAATACAGTCAGAGTGGATGTTTCCAACAAAAGACGTGAAAAAATTCCTACTCGTGTTACAAAATTTGAACTGAATTTCAAGTTCAGAAGATATATCCCAACTCACAGCTAGAATGAGATTGGGCATGTTGCCATCACGCGCGATGACTTCGAGACGGGAGACGGCGTCCTCATTCCCGACTATATCCGCCACCTTGGATGGTCGATACTTCTCTATCCACGGCATTTCAGGGCCCGGGCCGGATGAAGATGACGACGCCATTAGCGATTCAGACACCGCAGAATAATCGAAACTGTAAAACCCTCGCAAGTGGAGGGAGCGGGAGTTTTTCCTACTTGTAATTTTACGGATACTTGAGGGCATATATGTTATTTTTCACTATGAAACCCTTTTTTTTTAATAATTTGAGAATTTTCAAGCTCTGAATATTTTAATTGTTCGAGGGGGCCGAGGTTCCTTGGATTTATTACAAATTTTATTTTTTTTTTTAATTTGATTATTATTAAATTTAGTTTTCTTCAAGTTTGAAAACAATGAATTTTTATGATTTATGTATTAAAGTTTGATTTTTCAAATTTTTATTTTGTATTACACGCTTTGATTTCTTGATATATTATATATTTTTTAGCTTAATTGGCCGCATCAGGAGCGCATTTATTTGATTTTTCGATTATATAACATTTAAAGGTTAATGTCATACTCCATTGGTAAAAAATAAATAAAAAATGAGATATATATTTACAAAATTAACGCTAATATCCCAGATACTAATTTTAATTTTCTAATTTTGTACAAATTACAACACCAACTCATCGACCTTCTACCCATCATCTTCAAAATTCATAACAAATTATCTATTCAAAACAATATGTTGAAAACCTTTTTCAGATGCGAGATTTTATCTTTTTGATCGATTGAGCACTTTTCGGTGCTAGATCGATTTGAACAATTTCAAGAATATGAGAAAACGTTGGGGTATTTTTTTTAGAGTGAGTCTCATGTGAGACCGTCTCACGGATCCTAATCTGTGAGACGGGTCAGCTCTACCTATATTCACAACAAAAAGTAATACTCTGAGCATAAAAAGTAATACTTTTTATGGATGATCCAAATAAAAGATCTGTCTCACAAATACGACCTGTGAGACCGTCTCACTCAAGTTTTTTTTCTTTTTTTTAAACCTGGGTCAACTATTTTTTTAAGAAAATGAATTGAGGAGGTCATTTTCTTAAAAAAAAAAGAATTGACCGAGGTCATTTAACTAATTTTCCCAAAAAACGTTTGAGTTTTTATTATTTATAAAAGCCAATGTGCGTTGATGATTATAATTTGTTGCGTAAAAATCTTGAATAAGTATTGAGAATTATAATTAGTTGTGATCTTGAGAAAATCTTGAATGAGTGTTGAGATAATGACAACTCAAATGTTGATGGTAAGATTTTTGTTTGCAGTTGATCTTGAACTGCATTTTATAGATATAAGCAAAGAGATAAGTTTATATGTTGGACCATTTTGAACAAAATGATTGATTGTTATCCAAACACGTATTTATTTTTTTTAATAGGATTTTGTTAATCATATCATTTATAGTTACAACTATATAAATAAGTTTTTTAAGTTGAAATATCAAATGAATTAGCTATGTTATCAATCGAGAAAAATAATAGTCGACGATCTTAATTATTCAAACATAGCTGATATTTTCATGACTAAAATAACGAGATGAGTAATGTTTAAGCAATTAGTCGACAGACCAAGTCTCGAGTTTGGAAAAACCCACCCCCGAATCGCACCCGACGCCATCCCTAATTATATACACTACATTATTATACTCATACACATATATTAACTAAATTTGGTATCATGATCCATCTTTTTATCCAATGTCAAAATTACTCTTATTGATTAAATAAGTTCTGCTTTCGAAATAATTTATGTTAACCAAATTATAAAATCATTGAATTTTTTTTTTAATTAGGCTCTACTTATAATTTAGAAATTTTGTTTAATGTTTTCACATTTAATAGTGTACTTTACTTTTTGTTGTTTTTATTTTTTTAGATATAATGTGTTTTTATTAAGAAAAAAATTTCATATTTCAATTATCAATTTTGTGTATAATTTTTTATTTTTTAAAAAACAGTTAATTCGATTACTGATCAAAATAATCGATTTTAATTCGGTCAATTCAGTTTTAACGAGAAATCACGTTCGATTCAATTAACCTAAAAAATTAAATTAATTCGATTCGATCGGTAATCAAATGAACCGAATGCTGATCTCCAATTATTATTACAAAGAGTACAACAAACTCACACAGAAAAAGGAGGTGAGATTAATCCCATTCACCCTTTTTCATCATCTATTGTTTACATCGAATTTTATAATAAAACAGAAATTATTTTTTATTATAACGTGTGTGATATTAAATAGATAGATTTACATTGCAGCATGCTGCAGTAGCATAATATCTTACTATTGAGCATCTGAATCTGCATAGTGATCACAGAGTTTTAACTCTTTTTGTTTTGAAGATTACAGTGTGTTAACTTTTGCACGAATCACATCGCAATATTTTGACCATTTTGTCTATTATTCATGAAATCTACACATCCACCAGCATGTATTATAGTGATGGGTTTTTGTTCTTTTCCACTGAATTGTGGCGCGATCTTATGGATTATTTTTCGTTATTTTTTATTTTTCTTGTAAGAACTCACACCATTCACGCATATTCCACATTCTGTGGCCGTAATCTTGTAACGTTATTTTACTTATTTACAAGAAAATTTACCATTTATTTTTTTCCCCAATTCAGCACAAAAGAATACAAAATAGGAATGCAAGTAATCAGTCACCGTAAAAGACCATCTTTCATTAGGCCATTCTTTTGAAACTTTCGTGAATAGTCGAGGGGTTGAAGAAGCAGCTTCCATGGCTTCGGCTGTTAAAACTTTTGGGATATCTCATCATTTCACTTTGAATATAGGGAAACCTGTTTTTACTAGATTTCATGTACAGTCTGTAGGTAGCCGCGATTCATCTGTTGTATCTCATGATTCTGTTAAAGTAAACGGAGCACCTTCTGCTGTGGAGAATGGAAGAAAAAGGGATTTGGTGGATTTTGGGAAGGAGAATAGAAGTTCATCTATCTGGGAGCAGAAAAACGAGAAGGATTTTGAAGAGGAAAAGCTAGAGGTTTTGTGGGATGATGGATATGGAACTCAAACCGTGAACGATTATCTTGATCATGCTAAAGAAATAATTAATCCTGATGGTGGGCCACCTAGGTGGTTTACTCCAATTTCATGCGGCCCTCATTTGAGAAATTCGCCTGTACTTCTGTTCTTGCCCGGTAAATAATTGATGCTTATCCAAACAACCGAGAAAGACCTTGCCAGGGTGAATCCATCAACGGACATCTGCTTTCTTAGATATATTTGTGAAAAATGCAATATCCCAAAAAAACATATTTAATTGTCCACCTCATCCAGAATCCTGGATCCCCCAATGCCTGTAGAGGGTGACGCAACAGGTCATGGGGGTGTTTACCCTGATTCACATCTTCCTTGGTCCGCCAAATATTTATCATTTCTTAATTTTTGTTTGACTAATGAGTTACTATATGATAATTGCTAGTGCTTTAATAATAGGGAAGGCGTGTGCTTAACTTTAAGCTTGCTGATGCAGGAATGGATGGACTCGGACTCGGCCTTACTCTGCATCATAAGTCTCTTGGAAAGTAAGTCAGTGATAGAGTTGACACTTGTCTTGCGCGTGGTATTGTCCATAAATCGTACAGAAGTTAATAGTTTGGCGGTGTGTTTAAAGATATGAAATGGACACCCCCAACTCTATGGATTCTTTGAACCAAACAGTTTTTACACGTTCTTGTGCAGCAATTAAAATGAGTAAATCAGAAGACTTTAGTTTGATGGCATGGATTAAGATTCTCTTTATGAGCCTGAACTGTATGATGGTGCTAGATACCTGTCTGATTGTCTTACTGCTTAATTAGCTGTATCGTGTTTCATCGTCAATTGTAATGTGATGTTTTTCTTTGGTCCCAGGGTATTTGATGTTCGGTGCATGCATATCCCAGTCCATGACCGTACGCCATTTGTAGGTCGTAACTTGTTACCGCTTTACTTTTACAATGTATTGTTTGCCTGTGTTTCATTGATATTGGGAATTCGTGCTTATTTTTAAAGCATAGATTTTACATTGATTAATACGAGTGAGTTTTATTCTATAAATTTCCAGAGTTGGTGGAATGGGTTGAAGAAACTGTCAGGGTTGAACACTATTTATCCCCCAAAAAGCCTATTTATCTAGTTGGAGATTCTTTTGGTGGGTGCTTGGCTCTCGCAGTGGCAGCACGTAATCCGAAAATTGACCTCTTAGTCGTGTTAGCTAATCCAGGTAAGTTTACGACACAGGCAATACAGTTGTTCTTGGTTTCTTACATGAGCTGAATGACTTTACTGATAATTCATTTTTTTCAGCAACTTCATTTGGCAGGTCACAACTGCAGCCTTTGTTTCCAATATTGGAAGCTTTACCTAATGAACTGCATATCACAGTTCCTTATCTCCTAAGCTTTGTGATGGGTATGCACGCACTCTGCATTCACAGTTTTGGTTGGGTTGTTCGATCTCGAAATATTATATTTATTTAAAACATGAAATCTGTGATTAGCTTTAAACATTAAGGTTTCGCGATAAATTTCAATTTCACATATATTCTAGTGTATTTATTTAGAGAACTAAGTCCTTAAACTTCAAATTTACTTATTACATGCTTATATAATATTTTATGTTAATTCAGATGAATTTTAGGTTCATCTAATAATATTGTAATTTGTAATAGATTATACAATGTGTTATCATGTGTAAAAAATTAAGGTGTGAATTCAAAATTTGATATATTATTTCATTGTTAACGATAAAATTAATCGAAATCTATTGATTTGAAATGCATCTATCCAAACGCAACCTAAAATATACATTTCATGAATCAGTCACGGCATCGAAATGAAATCGTTAGTCTTTGAGCACAACTGCACAAGTACTGCTATATTCATTTTTTATCCACATATATTTTTAATTATTATCTCCTAGCATGCTCATAAATAATAAATGATATGTATTTAACTTTTTTACCGTCGTGTATGGTCATGTTCCATTTCTAGCAGTGATTTTAATAATTATTACTTATATGGACCTTTTCGATTCCTATATGTTAAATGTTCACAAAGTTTTTGGGAGTTGTATATATGATTATTGACTTGGACAATTGAGCTGGCTTTTTGGATGAAGTTAGGTCAAAGTCACGATCGTAACATGATATCAAAGCTCAGACCACAGTTATGTGTTAGACTATCTTTATGAACCACCCACTAATGTCTTATAAACTCCACGCTCTAATTGTGCAATATTCTTGTACTTGAGAGATATGTTAAATGTCTCACATCGGATTAATTACAAGTTCAAGAATATTTAGGAAATGGTGTTGGGAGTTCATTTTCATTTCTGTTAGGTCCTATACCAAAATCAAGGATAAGAAATTGTCCTGGCTTGTGATTTTTGTCTGAACCAAAATCAGCCAGTGTAATGCCTGACTTGTTAGTAGTCTTTGTGTTTCTAAGCTTCTGGTATGTTGCAACTTAATGTACAACCTCACCTTTACGTCTTGGCTTTGGAGATCGTTGCTTTGCCTATTCTTTTACCCATTACTTTTGGTTCTTCGCTGTTACTGTTGTCAAGCCTTCTGAGTAACTTGTTCAGCAAAATATTTTCTGCTCACTCCAGGTGATCCATTGAAGATGGCTGCAGTAAATATTAATACGATGCTACCTCCGGCACAATATTTTGAACAACTTTCTGGCAACCTTACTGCAATGCTTCCACGCCTTTCTGTAAGAACATTCTCGCATTGCCTACATTTATTGTCTTTGATCTTTTTTCTCAGTCACATGGATTTTTTATCCTCCGACACTGAATTAAAAAAAGAAACATATTTGTGACCCGGACTAGTCCAAAAATAAAACACCTGAAACAAAATTTATACATGTTACATAACATTATGTATCTCTCTTGGTTCAACAATTTTGTGAGGGATGAAATCATGCACGGTCAATGCTCGTGAAAAAGTGATCTATCTTTTTAAATTTGAATATGCACAGGGCTTGGCGGATATAATACCTAAAGCAACTCTACTTTGGAAATGGAAGCTGCTCAAAACTGCTGCTGCTTATGCCAATTCTCGCCTTCATGCTATTAGAGCTGAAGTACTTGTTATCACTAGGTTTCTTCTCTACCTTTAATTCATTCAGAATATAGTGCAATTTGGACTTTATTGATATATAATATAAAGTAATAAGGGTTAGACAAAAGTCACTGCTCCATTTATTTTACATTTTCATCAGTCTGCTCTTGATGTGTGAGTCAAGATGCAAAACCATGATTTAAATTTGTGATCGTGATGATGCATTTGGATCTCAGTGGCAAAGATAATATGCTTCCCAGTGGAGACGAAGCTCGGAGGCTTTTAAGCTCAATACAAAATTGCAAAATAAAATACTTCAGAGACAACGGGCATACCATATTATTGGTAGGTGAGAATTTCGCCCCTGTTTCTTTCAGAAATGCATGTGAGTGTTCTGAAATCTCTAACGAAACATTTTGCTTTAAGAAATGTAGAGAATACATTTTCTTACGAGAAATAATTTTTTATATATGCTTAGCGAAATCGGTGCTTTTTGATACACCTAGGACTTGGATTCTGTATCAACCAATGGATCATGACACATTGTTTCGACTAGCAATGGCTTCCACTTTCATTATTTCATTATTTCCATATCCCTCTCCTATGTTCTCAGCTACTCATGAAATGAAACTGAATTCTCATTTTTAAGTTCGATCTAACAAGGTTCATGGGAAGGGTGGGCTAGTGATAGAGAATCAACTCCAAATCACAATGCCAGCAGATGGAAATGCCTACTTTTCTTTACTCCAGCACTCCTTATAGTAATGGGATTTTAGGCTAGCCACAGGTAGTAGGAATTAATTTGAGGTATAGACACTCCCCATGGAGGTACTAGAAAAGGTAGTAGTTCAAGAACTTCGGAAAAACCACAGAACTCTTCCTAAAATCATGGAGTTTAAAGGAAGCCTTCGCCAAATCAATACTACCTAAAATTTTCAAATAATGTGCAGTATCTGCCTTTTTTTAGGGCAAAAACTTGATTAGCTGCAAGAAAGTACACACATGTGCAAAATTATGTGAAGTTGAATTTGTTGATCTAAAATGTGCTAAAAAGTGCTTCATATCATCCTGTTCATACCATCATTTGCTTGATTTTAATAAGAATAGTTCGTAATTTATAATTTTTTTTTTGTAGTTTTAAATCATCCCATAGATTTATTTTATGCAAAACACTTGTCAAGATCCTGTGATAAAAAACACGGTCGGATGCAGAAACACTTGCTGTGATGTGATTATTCTACAACTGTGTATGCCACAGTGGTATTGATCCATTGCAATTTGTATCGATGCAGGAGGATGGCATTAATTTATTGACTATTATAAAAGCTACTTGCACCTACCGTCGATCAAGAAAACATGACTATGTGATGGATTTTCTCCCTCCCAGTATGTCTGAGTTTAAGCGAACACTTGTGGAAAATAGGTAATTGGACATAGTTCTTTGCCCTTTAATGTTTTCTTGGTATTTAACATTCGGTCTAGTTCTTGGTTGTTGAAACAAATTCCCAATTAAATAACATTAGAGTTTCATACTTCATTTGTTTTTTTAGATGTTTTCTAGTGGCTTATATCAAGCGCAACTTAATACAGATGGCTACGTAATTATACTGGCCCTGTATTATTATCAACCATGGAAGATGGAAAGATAGTGAGAGGCCTATCCGGAGTTCCAGATGAAGGTCCAGTCTTGTTAGTTGGTTATCACATGCTTATGGGGCTGGAACTCATCCCATTGGTCGAAGAGTTTCTGCGGGAGAAAAAGATAATGGTTCGTGGCATAGCACACCCTGCGTTGTTTTCGCATCTTATTGAAGGTGAAAACAAGGAATTTTCTTTCATCGATAATCTTAGAGTATATGGTGCATTGCCTGTAAGTCCAAGCAGCCTTTTCAAGTTGTTCTCGACAAAATCTCACGTGCTACTTTATCCTGGTGGTGCTCGCGAGGCTCTACACCGTAAGGTTTGCCATTTTTCTTTCTAAACCAATTACCTTTTTCTTTCCTTTCTTGCGAGAAATGGGAAAGTAATTTGATATGTATTTGAGCCCTAAATTTATACAGGGTGAAGAATATAAATTGTTTTGGCCTGACCAGCCCGAGTTTGTTAGGATGGCTGCAAGATTTGGAGCCACAATTGTACCTTTTGGAGTAGTTGGAGAAGATGACATAGCAAAGGTAATGTTTTATACATAAGATCAATCAAACTTACATTCTTAATGTGCTTCAGTTTGATGATAAGCTGAATGTCTCTAAATCAATATGCAACTCCTGATGTTTATAGACGCCCTTACATTCTTATTTCTTCAAATTGGTAGTTAGTGTTGGACTACGATGACTTGATGAAGATCCCTTTCTTGAGTGACCAAATAAGAAGAGATAACGAAAGATCTAAATCGTTTAACGTGAGGTAACATATGCATACTGTATACCAGACACTTCTTACATCTCGATACATGCTCAAAGCATTTTTTTATTCACCTGGAAGGGCTGGGATGAAAGGTGAGGTTGCAAATCAAGCTTTATATATTCCTGGACTTCTTCCCAAAGTTCCAGGACGATTGTACTACTTGTTTGGGAAGCCGATTCATACAAAGGGAATGAAAGACATGTTGAAGGACAAAGAAAGAGCCAGAGAACTGTATTTGCAGATAAAATCTGAAGTCGAAGCCAACATATCGTATCTGCTGGAAAAGAGAAAGGAAGATCCTTACAGGGGTATACTCGACAGGACCGTGTATCGATCCCTGTATGCATCTATGGATCAGGTTCCTGCTTTTGAGCCATGAATGGAACCTTAATCATTAGTTTCTCTGGTTTAGTATTTAATTACAGTGGCGTCTTAAGAATAAGTTCAATGACATGTAGAACCTCCTATTGCCATGATCCTCGTGCATGGAGGCCATCAAATGCAACGACATATTCAAGATTGTCGATCCAGGGATAAAATTTAGTATGTTTGCAATAAAACTTTTGCTTTCAGAAAATATTACACATTAAATTTGAACTTTTACTTTCACACACGTGTTGATAAGAAATCCAATCATTTTTTTCTTGCTGAAAATTGAACATCCAGTGAGCAAATGGTTTACTTAACTGCAGCTTACAACCATTTGGTTCTTGAGGTCGGCTGAAAAATCAAAACATATGGTCAATTTGAAATTTTTGGCAAAATTTTATTTTTTTTAAAAAAAGGTTGTTTCTTACCGAGTAATTATTATGAAGACTTAAATGGGTCAAATGTGTACTTACAATTGGGCCCAATCTGTTTTGAAATCTAACATATTTTGTTATTCATTTATTTAGAAAAATCAAAGAAAAGCATTCTCATCATCTAAACATATTAGTGTTCTAGTGTATGTGTTACGTGTTTGTATAGTTTTTTTAAAAGTTTATTTATCGAGTATTAAAATCGCTGAAAAAATAAAATGATAATTATAATATTACTAAGGTTAAAAATGTAACTGCTTAAAATTACTAAAATGAAACAGCTATAGAGTTAAAGAAAGGTCATTTGAGGTTGAATGAACTTCAAATAAATCAGTCAATACTTGATACTCATTAAAATGAATAAGATGATTTTGCAATTAAAATAAAGTATCGAACTTACCAAAATTTTGTTTCTAAGAGACTTAGACTTAATATATAACAATTGATATATATAATATAAATACTCTTTTATTCAAATTGAAATGTTAGGCATATCATTATTTCAAGAAATTAAAATGTCAGATTTTAAATTCAAAAATTTGAAAATATTTGGGCCAAGAAGCCCGGCCCAAAAATAAAATCGCAAAAAGTTTGAGAAAGAAACGAGACAGTCTTGTTCTTGGCTTTCTCGTCGTCAACTTTTTCGCGCTTCTCGTAGCTCTCTCCTCACTCATTTTTCTCCCTTTGTTAATGCCCTGGAGCTCTTTCCTGTCTTATTTTACGCGTTGATTTCAGCTTTCCATGGAATTTTCGAATCCCACGTTGCGCAAGTACCGTGATGATCGACGGAGGCTTCTTGAATTTGTGCTATCATCTGGCCTGATCAAGGAAATCCGAACTCCGGCGGGCCCCACCACCTCCTTCTCCAGCATTAATTTTGATTCTATCAGCACTGATTATGTGCTTGAGTGCATTAATTCGGGTATTTGTGTGTTTTTTTCTCCAGAAATGTGAAGACTTTTTTTCTTTAACCAAGAAATGAATTTCTACTAGTTTCTTGTACAGTAGGTGCTTTAACTGGAATGTGAAATTGGGTTTAACAAGTCTATGTATACAGTTTCTTAAAGAGATATTTTTGAAAACTTTGGTCACCATTCCATTTCTGTTAATAATACTGGGTTTCTTCTTTCTCGAAGATGTTATTACTATTTCTTTTACTTCACTCATAATTTATTCTGAAAAATGGGTTAAGTAACACAGAGTTTACTCTTGAGTAGTATTATTTTTAATGATGAATAATTTAAAATAATTTAATGGGCTAAAAAATGCTGGGTTTACTCTTCTTGAGCATTAATTCATGTACTTTTTTGTTAGACGCGACAATTTTTTGAGATGATGGGCCAGTTTAACCGCTGCTAACTTACTCGAAGAGTGTTCGGATTCTGTATGTGCATGCTTAAACCTGTGTTTAAATGGTATCTTCATATTTGGGCATGAATTTATTTGTTAAATTATTTACTAATTCATTTCTTCAGTATTTCTTTTGCTCTCGGTGTAATGGAATGGTAAATACTATGATTGATTAGGTGGCGTGCTTGATGTTTCTCAAGCAAGGAAGAGATATTATGATGAGTCTTCACAACCAATAACGGTAGGAAGTGTTCTTCTTTTTTTGGGTGCATTTTATGATGTGGAACATAGACATTTTTTTTTCATTTGGTTTGTTAAATTCTATTTCCTACTCTTTCTTTCCTCCTCATTAGACATTACGCATGAATACAGTCCTTATTGTGTTTTTTTAGAAGCTGAATCGTGAAATTTTTGGCATACCATGTATCGAACATTTTCTGCATCTAAAGAGTTCAAGTCATAGTTTTAATCTTTAAATCCTGTCATATGTTGGTTGTGTGAAAGGTAGTTTGTACCTTGTTGAGAGATGTTAAATGTGCAAGGAAATATTATAAGAAACTTGCTGCAGAAAGGTGTCTGTACACATTTTAGTAAAATTTGTTGGTCACTTATTATTGATCACAGACGACGTTCATTTTTTGTATCACTGGCGAAAACACATGATATATGGCATAAGATCATGAACAGTACTAGTAAAATGAACAATACTAGTAAAGAACATGTGTGTTGCACGGGGGTGCACGTTGAATATCTTTTTTATACTTCTTGAAGTATGATATAGAGATAATTTCTTGATTTTTCATACATGCACATGAAAAATTTAGGTGGTTGTCTCCCCAGGTGAAGATTGCTCACTTGTTTAGTTATGAAGGGGGGAAAATCATGTATCAGACTGGACGATACACTCGATCTTCCTTAGTATTAACTTGAAAAATTGAATTTTCTGGTCGCTAATTTAGTTCAAATTGTAGTTGTATTAATACCAAGTGAACAATTACAGTTTAAGGTAATAATGTTGAGATATGCTATTTTTGAAGGAATAGCAACCCGGTGGATTCAATTTGTGCCAATTTCAATCTGATTTTTTAGTACTTAACTGATCTAATGTTCCCACGTACTGAATTAGGTGAATCCTTTTGTTATTGAAGAAAAATCTTTTGATGGAACATGTTGAGAGTTTTACCATAGCTTTTTTTGTCTGAAAAAATATTTCAAACTAAATCTCATTTAAGTTGTCTTTAACTATTTTCCCACTTGAGAAGCGCAGCCCAGTAATTTGAAAGCTTCATACAAAAGTAGGAAATCAGTAGACACTGAAATTTCTTTTCTTTCCCGAGAAAGAAAATTTTACATCATTTGAAGTCAAGGTGTGAAAGGAAAGAGGGAATTCTTTTACCCCTTAAAACTAGACCGGCCGAAGGCGTTCACTTGGTCGAAAGTTCTTTATCCAGAACTATGAGAGCTCTCTATACCTCTCGTTTGTTTGCGAAGCTATTGCCATGCACTCTGCAAATGCAATTATCGCTCTTCAGACAATTTTATTGATTTTACTACTACACAAAGTTTCAAATATGAAACTGTGCTTCTGAAACGCATACCTCAGTGCATTGAACTTTTTTTAATTCAGAAAGCAGTCTATCATTTGCTGTTCTTGAAATTTTGTGCATTAACTTTGATGTTCTTTTTGGTTTGAATTAGTCTTATTTGAGTTTCTTCCTTTGTTAAATTTTTGAGGAAAAAAATCAATTCTAGTAGTTTCTGCAGATGCATTTACGATCTGGAGATGTTTATTACCTTCATTCGGATCCAAACTCAATGGGATCTCCACCTTTTCGTATGCCCCCGCCAATGCCTATGAACCATGCAGATTTTGTTGAATTAAGCAAGTCTGAAACTAATTATCCAGCTGGAAAAAAATCACCTCCGTTATTCCAGGAAACTAGGAAGAACTGCCAAGTAACTACAGTTCCAGATTTAAATTGTATGGGTAACACTACTGTTCTTTCAGCAGTTTTACCAACTCTAAAGACAGGTATACACATTCCTTATCTGATATTATTATTATTATTATTATTCGTCATGGTATAATTTGATAGTTTGATGAGAAAGATTCTTTTTCCCCATATTAATGGAATTCATTATATACCCTGACATGCGAGTGCCTTATATTCAGTACCATATATCTATAAAATTGATTTTAAAACACGTAATAAAGAATATATGATCGAAATTGATCTACTTGTATACACGTAAAGTGCTAGGCATAATCTCTATTGTATAATTAATTATGATTACATCCAATTACACGCTGTTGATAAATGATCGAAATTGATCTACTTGTATACACTTAAAGTGCTCAAGTCATGATATATATGTGCAATTTTTTTTATATGTTTTCATATATGACACCTACATCACGTGAAACATCTGATTTTAAAATCTTTTATGAGTTTCCCGAGCTCCAAAACAAGAATTTTTTTGAGTATATGTAGCACACTCTTTGGCCTGGTTTTGAAAAGTTGCTTCTTTGAGTCTCTGTATAATAGAATTATAGTCTAAATAATGGAAAAACCATAGATATCAAATTTTCGAATAACAGAACTTTATATTCCCGATTATTTTACGGTGTTGTTCCCAAAAAAAAAAGCGCGATTGATGAATTGTGTAAAATAATATTTCTTATCCAAGAACCAAATAATATAATACTAGTTCTGTTCCTCATTCAGTCTATCGGAATTATTATATGGATAAAACTAATTTGTAGACTTCTTATTGACTAACTTGTCATTGTGTTATAAACTGGTTATATCCAGTCGACTGGCCGAATAACCGTCGTTTGCTGAAACCCTCTTAGATGAAAGGTCTATTGTTTCTTTAGCTTATTAATATTTCTAGTGATCTTTTATTATGTTTCAATTTTTGAGCAAACTGATACATAGGTTTAGGTTTTCTGAAGGATTTTCGGATGATGACTTGCGGGAATCTGCTTATGAAGTGTTTCTCGCATGTATGATGTTCTCTCGGTAATCTTCTTCCACTCTCTCTCTCTCTCTCTCTGTCACCCCCCTCCCCATCTTCTGCTATTGTGTTTTAATAATTTCAGATAACTTTGTTTGTCATATGTCGTATTAAATCGATAAGATCTTTCAATCGTTCCGGTCTACTACTCCAGCTAAGTGTTAATTTTAGGGTAATCTTCTTATGAATTATGTCCCTTGTTCTCTTTTCCTTTTGGATACCTAGGGTTGAAATTTATTCAAATGAGGCAAAAAAGAGAGAAAGAAGTGCTAGATTTCTGGGTGGCTTGAAGAATCGAAGAGAGAAACGACATGTAGAGCATGAATCTCCGGATAGAAATTTGAAGATCCATGAAACTATTCGCATGCAAATGCAGGCAGGTTATGCAGTGCATTATTTACAAATTTTTAAATTTATTTATCATATATTTCAGATGAATATCTTTGATGTATTGAGCTGATTGCGCGTCCTATGCTTTACAGCATGGTTCTTATATACCTTATACAAGGAGGATAAAATTTGATTATAATGCTTTACTTAAATTTTGTGACATGACTAAAGTGGGAAGACCAATATGTAAATGTAGAACGATCAAAGTTTCATGTGAGATTTTTTACAAGTTTATTATAGCATTTTTATTGTAAGAAAACCTAATGTTTTGCTCTATGATAAACAGTTTCGTACGCATATAGTACAGGAAGCACTTTGTCGTCCTTGTATGTCATCTAAGATTCTTAATCATATCACCAAGAGATCCTTGAATGGAAGCTTTTTATTTACCCAAGCCATCTCTTATTGGCCCCTTCAGAGATACATGGGGAACTGATAAGTTTGTTACTGGATTTCTCCTGCCTGAATACTATTTTATAGTTGAACCTAAAGTATGCCTGGACGTCCTTTGACCAAATCCTGTTTAGCCTAGTAAAAACTTGAAAAAGTAACAAGGCTCGTACCTACTCTTAAATTGCATGCTTGGGAACATGTCATCAAGCATCTTGTTTTATTGTATCTATTGAGACATGGGTCGCTATACAATCAAATCTTTAATTCCTTTTCCAGAAATTTCATTCATTGACGGAAGTAAAAGAATGAAATACCATTTCCTTGTTTGAGTCGGTATTACCAATTTGCAGACCTTTTAACATCCTAATTTTTCGACTTAATATTTTTGTTGTGTCTATTGTTATTCCTATTTTGTGTGCTTTGCAACTTACTAGTTAAAATCTATTTGCTTGACATGGGCTCTTATATTAGGTAAATGTAATGTCCTATTGCCACGCCAAAAAGTAACTTAAACCATCTTCTGCACTAGATCTCAGAGGCAACGGATACACTCATTAGGCGTAGGTTGACACAGTTTGCTTCCGGTAAACCTTGTGGAGATATTGATGTTCCACAACTGTCGTTGGCGCTTTTGACTGGAATCTTAAGAACTGATTTTCCAAGTGAGAAATCGTACATCCACTGGAAGAACAGACAAGTAATTTTCTTGTTATCATAAATATTATCTTATCTTCTTGCAGTATTTTCTCTTGCTACTAAAATTTAATCACCTGTTTCTAATTGACTGGTGTAAGCATGATCTTTTAGTTAAGTACAATTACTATACTTTTATGCTAATGATTCATGTTTGTTGCCTGGCAATGAATCTTCCCTTTTGAATTTTTCTTAAGCTTGAGAATTTAGGTTCTCAATCTTAGTTAAATCATGGGTTGGTTACATTCGAGTATGGATCTGATTCTGCTGGATTCATTTTCTTATGAGCTATAAGCTGTACGATGAAATGTTTTGCGGAGTTGAAAATGAGCCCGTTGACAGTAAAGGATAGACTATCTTTAAGATATAGGAGATAGGAGATCAAGACAGTACAATGTGTTATTGACAAGGGTCTGCATAGTGCAACTCTGATTCCGCTGTCAGAGAGATGATACATGTACCTTGTCTTCACTTGATGGAT
This sequence comes from Primulina huaijiensis, assembly GCF_012295235.1. Classification (NCBI taxonomy): domain Eukaryota; kingdom Viridiplantae; phylum Streptophyta; class Magnoliopsida; order Lamiales; family Gesneriaceae; genus Primulina; species Primulina huaijiensis. The sequence goes on along the minus strand of NC_133311.1, from coordinate 19,272,797 downwards.
GATTGTCATGAAAGGAAATTATGTTTAAGTTGATATTTGTCTTTTCAGATGTGTGTGTTTCCATATGTATGTTTGTCTATATTTAAGCAAAGGTGTAAGATATTTCATTGCAGTTTATCTCATATATATGCTCAATCTATTATAATATCTCATCATCCTTTCCATATGTTATCTGCGGCTTCTAATCAGAATTTCCTTGTGATTGAGATTTTTGTTTAGTTCTAACTCGAAACACATTTAAAATAGGCAAATGTTCTTGAAGAACTACTTTCTTCTGATCATAATAAGAACAGGAAACAGATGATTGGAGCTTCACTAACAAAAATTAGAAATCCAGAGGTATTTCTATCTTATGATTTCCTTTTCCTTTCCTTATTTTTCAATAGTGTCGTCAGTTTTCCACTTTTACAATTTTCATCTTTTCTTCTTAGGAATGGGATCTTAAGATGTCTCCATCAGAACGGAGTGACTTTCTCTTAGTTATTCGTCAAGTTGCATTGGCATTGACATCCATGCCTGGGCGTTTTGGTATTGAAGGGGAGACATATTATTGGACAACTGGTTATCATTTAAATATCAGACTCTATGAGAAGATTCTCTGCAGTGTATTTGACATCCTGGAAGACAGCCAAATAATAGAGGTTCAGCAATTTCTTTTATTATTTATTCCAAAAAAAAGGTGTGCTGATGATTTTATTTGAGATTTTTTCTATATCAGGAATCAGAGGAAATTTTAGAGTTGACAAAGTTGACTTGGTCAATGTTGGGCATCACTCAAAAACTGCATCATGCATTGTTTGCATGGGTGCTTTTTCAACAGGTATTCACAGTGTGAAGTAGCTTTATCTATAATCATATGTCAGCTACTTTCTTACACATGCAATTGTTCAAGGAGGCGCCAGATTTTTATGGGCTGCCTGAGAGCAATTTTTTACATTAGATTGGAAGCTTGTTTTTGGCATTGTTCTATAGAACTGATTTTAGTTTTATAGCGTTGTACTGCAGGGCATCCTCATATTTGAGATTTGTGTGCTTTGATTTCATGTCATTTTTTAATGTATTTTCATGTGATTTTACTTCACTGATTTATTGTTTCTTTCTTGATTCTTTAAGTTTTAGTCATCATGTCATTGTAGTCTAAAATGCTGACAAAACTTCTCTTGCATTTCTTCTTAATGGAAGTTCGTTGCAACTGAAGACATGGCACTGTTGGACTATGCACTTTGTGAAGTTGATAAAGTTTTATCTGCTGAAATGTGTGATGACAGAGAAGTGGCTTACACAAATAGTTTGACAAGCTCTACTTTCAGTAACGGGCATGAAATGAGATTGAGTTTGATGCAATCCATCTTTCTATCAATTAGCTCATGGTGTGACAGTAAATTGCAGGATTATCATCTGCATTTTAGTAAGGTTGTCTACAATTTGTAACTTAAAGCGGCAAATATTTGTTTTCACATCTTGTGGTGTTGTGGTGATTTGCGAAGATAATTTACTGAAAGGGTCCTTTAATATGCAGAAAAAACTATTTTTTGAGAGGGTGGTAACCATGGCGTTATCTGCAGGCAATGAAGATTTCGTTCCGCATATAAGTTCTGAGGTAGCAATTTTGCATTGGTCCATTTTGAATTTTTTTCCTTATGGGTTAGCAGTATACTTTGTCTGATGTTGGTTAGTGAGAGTTTAAATTGTGTCCGGTCTGATGTTGGTTAGTGAAAGTTAAATTGTGCCAGGTCATCATTTTTGGGACCCATTGGTTTCAGATCACCATCTTCTTTGTACTTTTTGGATGGTTTCTACAATTTTATTTTGAGTAGCAATTCGCTAAGGGTACTGTATTCTTCTTTTGAATACTCGAAAATTTATCTGCAGTTGACCAATTTTTTCCAATGCTTGCAATTTATTTTGGGATCACCATCTTTTTTGTAGTTTCTGGATGGTTTCTACAATTTTGCTTTGAGTAGCTATTTCTAAGATTACTGTATCCTTCTATCAAATTCTAGAAAATTTATCTGCAGTTAACCAATTTTTTTTCAATGCTAGCAGTTTACAGGGGTTGGCACTTCTAGTGTGCTTGTTACTGGAAAGATCAGAGGATATGTTGAGAAGTCTTTGGATGCTGCATGCAGGAGAGTAAGCTTCGTGTTGTACTTATCCATTATTAACTTCTGTGATTGTAATCATAACAAAGTGGATTTGTGGTCACAGGTTACTTGTTCTCCTTCTTCTGAGTATATAAAAGATACGATTCATCCACTGGTTACACTTGCAAATGAGTTAAACCTCATTGTTGAGGAGGATCTCTCTATATTTTCCCCAGTTCTAAGTCAATGGTATCGTGAATGTGCTATGATCTCAGCCAAAAAGTTGCACCAGTTTTATGGTGAAAGACTGGTCTGATTTTATTAATTATTATACGCCTTCTCTTTATGTTTTCGGTTGCAATTATGCATTGACCTGAGTTCTATTTTCTTTCTCTGCAGAAACCATTTCTCCGGGATGTAACATGCCTTACCATGGATGTAAGGAAGGTGCTTTCTGCTGCTGTGGCATTGGAGGCTTGTCTTATTAAACTCCATACTTCTGTTTGTAAAGAAACTAAGTCACCCTCTGCCAACGGACCAGCATTTGACTATTTTCCGGTCTGTGTCTTTGATTAGGGACTGACAATGATAATAATACACTATATTATTGTTTGCACGGATTGTTAGTGGTTGCTATAGTTACTCTTGCCTAAGAGCAAGAATAATCAGTTCTGGTTTGCTATTTTGTATTTTTGAAAAAAATTGCTCTGTCAAAAATCCAATATGATTGCACAAATCGATTGGTTTATTTTCGTTTGCACTGCCTTGTTTCCAAATTGGGTGCACTAACCTGCAATTTTTTAGTGTTAGTAATTGATGATGTTGATAAAGGTAGGGAGATGTATTTTTCTAGTTCTGTTGTTTCTGGTTTTTAGGCTTGGATGAGTATCGCCTTGTTTTGGTGCGTGGATGGTGCCTACATAATGAGTATATGCATAGCAACCGCCCTTACCTGGAATGAGATGGATTGTTTGCTAGATCAGAAGAGTGGGAACTTCACTTCCCCATCTCCCTTGGTCAATACGTGTTTACTCCATGATTCTGGCAGACATTTAATCTTTTCTGTTCTTTCTAATCGGTTTTTGTTAATAATTGAACATTAAATATAGTTCTTTTGTATTCTGATACTATATTCCATCAGCTTAATTAATTGGCTGCTTTATGATATAATAAGATCCTCAGCATCTGTTTCTAGTATGAATGCTAACTACATAGTATCTCTTCTGGGGAGTGTGATGCTAAATATTTCCCACAAAAAGGTTTTTAGCTGGAAACTGATAGACCATGGGACATCCACTTGAGTTTTAAAAAACACACCTTCTTTACCGAGTATCTACCTTCCTGAAAAAAATTATCACAAGTAAAAGAATTAGCTGCAATGTAGTCTGAGTACCACTTATTTTAGCTACCATATTTAACATGTTCAAAATTTGAGAATTTTTGGTGCTACAATTTCCCATGCAAAGATGCTGAGGAACTTAAAAAATTTGGGATCATGACATTTATCTCTTCACATTTCTTTGTACCTGCTAATTGGCAAATGATGATATGATCTCTGGTCATTCTTCTTTCTTCCTCCCAGATTGCTGAAATTTCTGGGCCAATCATTCTTGACTGGATAGTTGCGCAACATGAAAGAATCCTGGAATGGACTGCACGTGCTTTTGAGCTTGAGGTCTGTCTCATTTTTATTTTGGATGTTGCCTGCAACTTATCTTTGCCATGATATGGTAAAATAAATGGAATACATGGTAATATGTTAGGAGTTATAATGGGGTACTGCAATCTGTTGCATGATATTTTTGAAATGTTCATGGTATTTTTGTGGAGCTCTTTGATCATCTTGATCTCGTGATGAGCTGTTGTGCTACTCAATTGTTGTTGGCGATCCTTTGATTTCTGCTGGGGATGTGAAAATTGAATAAATGATCTAAGATTAATTGCTTATGTCTTGTGTGCGTTCAGGACTGGGAACCTTTGTCATTACAGCAAAAGCAAGCAGCTTCAGCAATTGAAGTGTTTAGGATCATAGAAGAGGTATCTTTATTGTCATATGTGTTCTATACTTTGAGCATCATGCATGATGTGGGTGATGAATATAATACAACCTGCTTATTTTGAGTCCACTGCAAATAATTGCATTATAGTGGAGAAACCTTCAACTAGCTCAAGTATTTTTACTAATTAACTGTAAGAAATCTGGACAATTGTCAAACAAGATTTTCAAGGCATCATATTCTATTACTATTAACTTGATCTTCAGTAAGAGGTTGAGATTTTTGTTTTGGTGTAATTGTAAACAGCCGTAATCAGTTTAGACATTAGGCAGTAATAACTGGTTGGTACGGACCTTTTTAAAAGGTCACTCGAGTGGCTTCCGTTTTTCGTCACTCGAGGTCTAGCTTTCCCTTGGATTACTTTGCATCCTTCCTGCTTTCATGATGAAACTTAAATGCTGCATGAGAAAAAGGCATTGCAGTTGCTGGGAATAATAATCATTTAAAAATCTTAAATAAAAGGATGGGTTCTACAAAAGCTATGTATGGTCTTTGGTTCGACACAACTGTCTTTGGCAGATTACACTCACCACAATTTCATATTTTGCGTAACTCCAGTATTCTAGTATTACTTTGCTCTGTTCAGCAAGTGTCCTATATTATATTCAATGAAAGCTTTCACGCTTGAGCTACATCGCTTTTGTGCGTGTTAAATTATGTTTCAACATACCTGTCTCATGATTATATTAAAGATCTTAGATTTGAAATTTGTTGCTTCTTTTTTCTTAGTTTACAATATGAAGTATTTACTATCATGTGTACTATGTGTTTCTAGTGAAAATCATATAAATCACGTGTGAGTTTTTTTTTCGATCTGTTTTTTGGATTTTTGCTTATTTCTATCCTGCTGTGTTTTCTGCATTTCCCTACCTCAGAACTGAAACTGACCCCCTCTCATCTTAACTCCAAATCACCTCCCATCTTCTGTTTTAAAATATGTACTTTTCTCTAGTGCTTGTACCATCACTATTTAGTATTTATTGGAGGCTATGAATTTCTGTCCGAATTTGCAACTGTCTTTTTCTAAACAGCCCTCAATTTAATTGTCCAAGAGGCCAATCCATATCCTAATGTACAGCTAGAAACCTGGCATCCCAAATATGTACTTTATTTGGTTCTACAATTGTTATGTGACTTACATAATCTTTATTTCAAAAGAGGAACTCCTGTAGGAATTAGAAGCTCTCATAAAAAATGATGAGATGTTGAATGCTGCAGAAGAAGGCACTCTAAGATAATCAGAGATCATGTGAACATCCTCGACGAGCATACAGATGTGTTATGAAATTCGGGATAACTTCTGTTACTTTCTGCTTTATATGTGCTTTATTCCTGCACTACCCTGCAATGCACCAATAAAACTTACTGTAGTTACAAAATCTTAATTTTCACGTATTTTCTTATATCATTACCATCCACAAAGGTCTTAAGTCATTATCAATAGCTCAGAGACCTGCTTTTCCACAAAATCTAATGAACAGCATTCCTTCATTCTAATCATAACCTAAGTACTAACTAGCCAGATCAACCTTGTTCTTTATGGAAAAGAGAAATTTTCTTTCACAAAGTATGGTTAGCAAGAGCTTGCAATCTGATGTCCATTTTGGTTGAACTTGTGGGATGCATTTGTGCGTGAATTACTTAGACATTGTTCTACTATTTTTCTTCTTAGTGGCCAAAAAGATTTATCAGATGTGGATAAGATTTGTTTACAGGCTCTTGTTTCTTGGCAATGAGGTTTTTACTATCTTCTTAGCTAATATATGTCTTGCTATTAGTGACATTGTGCTTTAGAATTTTCTTACTATTGTTTGGGAGATATTATACCAAAGTTTTGCTTGCAGACCGTGGATCAATTTTTTGAGTTTAGCCTTCCAATGGACATCATACATTTGCAAGCTCTATTGTCCATAATTTTCCACAGCTTGGATGCCTATTTGTCAAAAATGTCCATCCAGTTAGGTAAGTCGCAGCTTGATATTTGCTTCCTTTTGAGGGCTACTATAGGTCTGTTTGTACCCTGGTAACTAGCTTGTTGTTGAGTTCTTTTATGCAAATTATATGATCGGTTTAAATTTATCCCAAGTTTTCTGATGAAAAGGAAAGTAGAAACTTCTTTGGCGATAAGCCTGAAAGCATAATACCATCCATGGATTCTTTGTTTTTTTTTACCCAGGATCTATCAGACTAAGAATATGAGCCATTGATTTATTGGAATTGTTGAACTGAAGGTCGTCGAAATAATTTGAGGACCACTATGAAGTCTATTATAACATCTGTTTATGCCATGTGTAGTGTGGAGGTCATTGACCCGGTCGTCAAACTGAATATGATGTGTCTCCAGATAGAGTTGACCGGTGTGGGCTGCCAAATGCTGCATGTTTTATATCAATTAGATGATGAGATAAGACCCCAAAGTTACTTCAAAACTATCGCAGGATTTTCATAATGTTTTTTGAGTGTACCATCACTGGAATTGTACAAGTTTTTCCTATTTTTGCCCTTGCAGCGTTTTTAGGCAGGAATGATACTGTTTTTGCGTGCTGCGTTGTTGAGCCAGATAACCCTCTGCTTTTTTTCTTTTTTCTCTCTTTTTTTTTGTCATTTTTTACTTGCCTGAAGAATATATTATCAGGACATAGCTCTTGGATGTTAGGTGTGTCTTGGAATATCTTTTGACTGAATCTAAAATTGGTTTGGGTTGCTTTAGTGAAAAGATGAATTGATTTTCTTCAGAAGATTGTTTATTCCAAATGTGCTAAAACTATTTAGAACCTTTACAACAACCTGCTGGCTTGGGCGAATGTTGACTATCACCGACCTTTCGTTTTTAAGAAGTCAAACTTGCATATTTTATTGTCACAACGTAAGAGTAAATTCCCATAGAAGTACTTATTCGTACTTTATTGTCATATGAATGGATAAAATCTTTTTCATTTGTGCTTACTTATACTTGAAAGTAGTTTATGTACTTTTGAATACGCATGGTAATTTCTTTTTTACACTCTGATTCCGGATGCTAGAAGGAGTGTGATGACAATCAGCTTTCATTTCGCTAGTGCAGTTGAGAAGAAATTTTTTTATCCTTCTACCACTTTGACACGCTACAAGGAAGCGGCATTTCCTATTGTCAAGAAAAAGGTTGTAGAGCATTCGATTCTAGATGATGAAGTACATAGACAGTTGGATATATTGGCAACTTCCAAGCTATGCATCAGATTGAACACTTATCGAGTGAGTGTACATTTATTTGTTCGCAAACATTGTACATCCAAGTATACATGACAATATCACTTTATGATCTAGTTGAAAAGGATAATACTTTAGCTACTTGTGATCACTCTGACAATGTGTATGGATCCAATAGTTGTGTCAAGTGTTGCTCTACTGAGTATCAATATTCTAAGTTGTACCTCATTTAATATTCTACTATTTTGAGAATCTATCACAGATCTTTTATATTTATTTTGAGCTTTATAGTGAGGGATAGGTCCGTGTAGACAGAAGTTGATCCGCAATAGTAGATTCAAAGAAAATCTTTCAATTAGCACTCATTGAACCAACTGAAATGATGGGTATATCTGGATGGAAAACTAAAGTTCTCTGGATTTTTTTTAAAAGTATATTCTTCTAAATTTACAACACATGCACATCATTTTCTTGTATCAAATCTTAATTTTGAAACACAGGAATCATCATAAGGTTAGTGGTGATCGTAGGGCAACTTTTACTGAGGTAGAATCACCCTTTTAAGAGTTGGACCTTTGGCTTTCAGAAATGATCCTTGTTCCTTCAAGTTGATATTTGTTACCTGAACCCAAAAACCTGACATGAGCAAGAAGTTCGTGGTGATATTCTTTGACTTAGAGATGAATCACAGACTCAGAAAAGTAGACGGTCCAGAATACCAAAACGTTATTGAAATTTATACACTTTATTTGCAAGATTTCCAATTCACTAAGTTCCTCAGATGCCTTTTTAAATTTTTTGCAGTATATTCAGAAACAGATCACAGTACTTGAAGATGGCATTAGGAAGTCGTGGGAAGCTATCACACCATGCCGTGTATATGGATGCTGTAAGTTCTTATGTATTGCCAGCATATGATGCGAATATACTGCTGTTACTCTTGCTTAACATGTGGGGTCATTTCCTGACCTTTCACGCCAAGCAAATGCAGTAAACTCCATGCCTGAAATCATGGCCTGCCTACATTTCACTTATCAGGACCTCTACTGATGCTGAAATTCTTTTTTATGCCTGGAATTTGTTATTATCCTTGATCCCACATCACTACTGAACTTCCAAAACTTATAAAAAAATTGGATGAATTATGATCCATGACATTCTGTGTCAGTTTAACTTGACTTTGATTCATGCTTCATCCACTTTTTTCAGCCGCAGAGATGACCCCTGGGAGTTTGGGGACTTCTGTTGATTTGAATGATGAATCAGTTACGGAGCTTTTTGTTGCCACCCTGGATTGCATCAGGGATTCGGCTGGTCATGCTATTAAAAGGACTTGTGACTTCCTTGGTAAGTCAGTGAATTATTCACTATTTACGGTCCATTCTACCAGCTTCGTTATCTCTTGCTGATGAAAGATAACAACTTTTTGTTTCTTTTTAAGTAATATTTGGCATTCTATGGTTAAATAAAACATCTTACATATGTTCTCTTAGACATGCTCTGATGGAAAAGCTTACAAGCATTCAATGTTTCTATTCTTTATACAGCCGGAAGCCTGTAAAGATTAATAAAATAAACATACACAGATGTTCCCAAATTCTTATGCTTTCTCATTCTAGAGAAAGAGATTAAGGTCCTCACAGGGGAGACCACATTGTTCTGCTTTAAGAAATAGGACGAGTTGTTGCTCCAGCAAGTCTAATCATGATTTGACTTTTACGGGCTTAGAAGTCGGATGTGCTTCTTTTCTTTTGTTTTTTGGGGGTTGGGGGGGAGGGGGTGTCACAAACAATCACCACTCCTTTCGATGGTGGCCGGCACGATGTGTCTTGGCGTGTGTTTTGCTTTTAGTTTGGCTTACTCTCATACTCTTATCAATCCCCATCACCTGACCCCTGAATATTGTTTTTCCAAATGAAGTCTGCCTGTGGAAGTAAGTTCCACCTTCGCTTGTTTGTTAAGCTATCATCCGGTACAGCTTAAATCACAATCCACAAGTGAAAACAGTAGCCATTACGATGTATAATACCTCTGGCAACAAAGTTACAGTCAATAAACAGTATGGAAGATTAAAAGACAATGACCTTTCCTTCAACAAAAAATTGCCCTTGGAATTGAAAATATCCCTGATAGCAAATCTACTCGCGAAATCATTTTTCTGATGATAATAATTAATTCCTCCCCTTATGTTATTCACCCCACGTGCAATGTGTTTTATCTCTCCTCTTTCAAGATTTTCATAGTGTAAACGATTAATATAGGAGGTTTTGAATTGTTTGGACTATATTCTATAGCATTTTTATGATCCATCCCTTTAGAACTTCCTTAGTCCAAGCCCATAACTATATCTTACATGGTCAAACTCTCTAGCATATTATTATGATGATTGATTTACCTTATTGCACAGGTTTTAGCATTTTTAGCTTGTAAAACATGTTCTTTGGCATTCAAATTTGATCTCAATGATTGAATTTTTACAAAATAATATCATGACATTGGTTTGGAGGTTTTCCAATTGTTAAACATTACATGATTACTCTTATAATTAAACCTAAGCAACTTGCCTATGTTTTATTGGATGTCCAGGAGCCAAAATTGTTTTCTGGGATATGAGGGATTCTTTTCTGTTTAATTTGTATCATGGTGGTGTTGAAGGCAACCGCTTGGATGATTTACTTCCTCAATTTGATAGTGTAAGATATTGAGCCGTCTATTTTCTCCTGCATTATCCTATTTTCTCCTGCATTATCCTTTTCTTTGCTGACACTTTCATGATCATGTGAATGTGTGTGGGGCCCTTAGCTCCTAATCGTTATTACAATGCAATTTGATTAGGGTTAATTAATTACAGCGGAAAACAAGTTTAAAATTTCTTTACAATGAGCCCAAAATATGCTATTTGAATACTAAAAATAGTATTTCATCTCACATCATAAAACATGCTCCCACATAATTAAAACAACTCATACAACAACAAATCATATCCTCGGGACATACCCCGGTATATATAGATACATAACATATATACTGGGAAAGACCACGAAACCTCAACTCAAACTGTGACTCCCTCCAGAAGTACCATCTCCGGTCTCCTGATATCCTGGAGTACCTGTCATTGTCCACATACAAAGACAACAACATCCCCGTCTGGGGTGAGCAAAGCTCAGTCTGAAGCAACCACAATATATACCACAGATATCTAAACAATGATATATGATATGCAATGCATGTATGTCGTGGAGGTATCAGGTCAAATGCCCATCCACTGAGCACATGTCAGAATCAATCGACTCGCTATCAAATCAATGCTCGAGCTGGCACACCGGCCTCAATCAGGGATAATCGTATGATAGCGTCGACAAAGCGCCATCAAATCCCAAATCTCAATCAAATCATCGGGGCCACTAATGTCTATGCTTTAAGGGTCATGTAATACCAAACATAGCATCGTGTTCACAAACCCCAGAATCAAATCAAATCATATCAGGGTATCCAAGGATCATAGCTCAACGTGCATGTCATGTATGCCACATAAACTCAACAAATAAGGCATATAGACATGTAATCTCAATCCAATCAATCAAACATATATCATATAATACAGATACCTGTCGTATGTTACCCGGTCGCAACATACCT